>NW_006399827.1:13338330-13428007 GCF_000299155.1 Elephantulus edwardii
ATTGGCACAGGACAGAGCGGAGTTTAGGGCTGTTGTACATAGGGTCGCTATGAGTCGCAGGTGACTCGACGGCACATAACAACAACAACAACAACAATTGGTTTGTCATACAATCATTCAAAGGGATTTCATAACATTAATTGCCATTGAGTAATGTAGTTAATGAATGACATTGTTTTATCAATCCCCTTATTGTGCATTTCCTTTCCGTTCACTCAATGTATCTATTAAGTTTTGTTTCCCTCTCCCTCCCTTTCATCACATTCCAGAGTAAAGAAACAAGTGCTTCAGCTTTGGTTGATGGGGGAGGAGGCAGGGGGAAGCGAAGGAGACAAAACCACTCAGGTAAATTCAAGCAGCTGGAGAGTTAAGTGTGGAAGGTGTGGAGAAAGGCAAACACTGGGTGCTCTCAGCTGCGCAGCTTAAAGTATGGTCTGTGACCACCTGCTCCCAAGTCTCCCTGCTGGTAGGTGGTGTTGAGATGACTCTGACTCACAGAAATCCTTTGCACAGCAGGATGGAAGCCTGCCCAGTCCTGTGCCATCTTCACAGTCACTCCTGTACCTGAGCCCATTGTTGGAGCTGGGTTGATCCATCTTGTGGAAAGTCTTTTTTCCCCATTTATCTTCTACATCAGTCTGCCAAGTAGGATGCCTTTCTCTAGGAACCGGCCCCTATTGGTAACATACTCAAAGTATTGAGGTGGGGTCTTCTCATCCTTGTTATCCTTCCAAGATTGATTCTTTCTGTGGGTAAACTTCTTAGCTTTTTATGATAATGACCTTATAATTGTCTTCATGACTGCTTTGTCACACAGCATAATTGGTTCTGGATTCACCTACGTTGCGCAAGACTTCACAAATTCTTGATAATTTTTTAGTGATGCATAATACCTTATTGTGTGAATATATGTTTCCTTAGCTATTTATCTTAGGTTGTTTATAACTCTTTGCTATTGTAAATAATGCTTCAATAACCATTGATGTGCATATGTTAGTTTGTGTCATCTTATTTCTTTGGGATATATACCAATAAATAGGATTTCTGGATCTGATGGTATTGCTAGACTCAATTTTCTAAGAAAGGGTCAAACTGTTTCCATAATGGTTATACCATTTTACATTCCCACTAGCAGTGTCAGTTCCAATCTCTACACACTGAGCATTTGTTGTTTGCTGTCTTGCTGAACTTTGTTGCCTAGGAGAAAATATCTCCTGTTGTTTTGATTTGTAGCCGTCAATATGGATTACATCTCAATATCAAGAAAACAAAGGTCCTTACCACTGGGCCAATAGACAACATCATGATAGATGGAGAAAGGATTGAAACTGTTAATGATTTCATCTTACTTGGATTCACAATCAATATCCTTTGCACCAGAAGTCAGGAAATCAGGAAATACATTTTTTTGGACAAGTCCACTGTCAGGGATCTTTTCAAAATACCGAGGAGCTATGATGTCAGTTTGAAGACTAAGGTGCAACTGATTCAGGCCATGGTGTTTTCAATCACTTGCTATTGAGATTGTTAACAGTGTTAGTTTACTTGGCTCCACAATCAACACTCTTGGTACCAGCAGCCAGGAAATTACGAATTGCATTGGGAAAGTTGTCTGTCAGGGACCTCTCCAGAGTACTGAAGAGCAACGACATCAGTCTGGAGACTAAGGTGCACCTGATCCAGGCCATAGTCTTCGCAATTGCTTGCGATGTGTCAGAGAGCTGGACAATGATTAGGGATGATAGAAAGGGAATTGATGCCTTTGAGCTGTGGTGCTGGAGAAGAGTGTTGAATATAGCATGGACTGCCAGGAAATTAAACAGGTTTGACCTTGAGAGGGTGAAGCCATGCTCCATGGAGGTAAGGATTCTGAGGCTTTGTCTGACATACTTTGGGCATATTGCAAAGAGGGACTGGTTCTTGGAGAGGGACTTCATGATTGGAAGGGTGGAGGGATGGAGAAAGAGAGGGAGACCATTGATGAGATGGATTAATACAGTGACTGGAATAATGAGGGAAGGTGTGTGGAAACAGTAAAGTTGGCACAGGATAGAACAGGTGTCAGGGCTGTCGTACACATAGGGTCTCTATGAGTTGTAAGTGACTCGACAACACATAACAACAACAGTGTATCTGAATAAGGATTACAGAAGAATTGATGCCTTTCAAATGTGGTACTGGAGAAGAGCACTGAATATCCCATGGATTGACAAAAAAACTAACCAGCTGTATCTTGGAAGAAGAGCAGCCAGAGTGCTCCTTAGAGGCAAGGATGCTGAGGCTTTGGCTCATGTATCTTGAGCATGTTGCTAGGAGAGGCCTTTCCTTGGAAAGGGACATCATGCTTGGAAAGGTGGAGGATCAGTGAAAGAGAGGAAGACCTCCAAGGAGGTAGATTGACCCAGTGACTGTAGAAACGGGATCAAGTGTGTCAGAGATGATGGTAATGGAACAGGATAGGACAGGATTCAAGTCTGTTGTTTATAGGGTCTCTATGAGTCATAGTAGTAATTAGTTGTCTGTTCCAATCGGCATCTGGCCTGGTTTTCACAGCTGATATTGAGCTTCTCCAGCAATTCTTTCCACAGATGTAATAGATTTTATTCCTGTGAATACCATCAGGTGAAATCCATGTGTGTAGCCTGCATTTGTGTGTCTTTTTTTTAATATTTTTTTTTATTGGGAAAAACATATTGGGGGTACAAGGAGGTGAGGGTTGGGGGCAGAAGGGTGAGGATGGTCCAGGATGCAGTTGCAGAGCTGCACAGTTTGGTCGGTGGGGGGAGCAGGTGAAGGAAGTGATGAGGGTCCAGTGGGGACCAGATGCTACAGAGGAATGACAAGCATTTTCCAATAGTAATTAAACCAATTGTCTTATTGATTTGGGAATTGGTTGCCGACTCTCTGGCTTCCTCATGCTGAACAGGGGCGTAGATATAAAGGGGGGAAGGGAGGACGCTTTATCACCCTACTGGTGGTCCTGGGTTACAGCTGCTTGCCTTCTTGCTCCTGAGGGCCACGACAGTTTGCCCCGAGCCGGGGGCCAAGCGCAGCCCGCCCCGGGCAGAAGGCCATGACGGCTCGCCCCGGGCAGAGGGCCGAGGGCAGCCTACCCCAGGCAGAGGGCCGCGATGGCTCGCCCCAGGCAGAGCGCCGAGGGCAGCCCGCCCCGGGCAGAGGGCCGCGACGGCTCACCCCAAGCCGGGGGCTGAGGGCAGCCCGCCCTGCATTTGTGTGTCTTATAAAAGGTATTTGCAATGAATTGAATGTGCAGAATTCTATCATTCTATCTCCAGCCTCATTTCTGTCACCAAATCCGAGTTTTCCAGTTACTGATCCCTCTTCCCTGTTCTCAACTTTTGCATTCCAATCACCCATTATTATAAATGCATCTTGACTGCACACTCGATTTTTAAAAATTTTTTTATTTTATTGTGTGTGTGTGTGTGTGTGTGTGTGTGTGTGTGTGTGTGTACTGTCAGATCAGATCTGACTGGTACAGGAGGAGATTGTTTCTCCTTCTCCAGCAGAGCATCTGGTGGATTTGAACCATGCACCTCTGGGATTGCAGTACACCTTCTTGCCACTAGGCCACCAGAGCTCGCCTCAATCGATTTTTGACTACAGAAGTTGGTAGAAATCTTCCATTTCCTCCTCTTTGGCTCTAGTTTTTGGTGCATATATTTGAATGATAGTGGTAGTCACTGGACTGCCTTATATGTATATGGATATTGTCCTGTCACTCATAACATTGTATTTCATGATGGATCTAGAAGTGACTTTTTTTTAAAAAAAATTTTTTGTGTGTGTGTACCGTCAAATCAGATCTGACTGGTACAGGAGTAGATTGTCCCTCCTTCCCCGGCAGAGCATCTGGTGGGTTTGAACCGTGCACCTCTGGGATTGTAGTTGCAGTTCCTTGCCACTAGGCCACCAGAGCTCCCCTTAGAAGTGACTTTTTAAATTATGAAACCAACCCCATTTTTTCCTCACCTTTTCATCCCCAGCATAGTAGATCATATGATCATCTGATTCAAAATGTCCCATGCCACGCCATCTCACTTTGCCAATACCTAGTATGTCAATATTTGTACGTTCCATTTCTTTCTTAACAATGTCCAATTCTCCTTCACGTATGATTCTCACATTCCACGTTCCAGTCACTAGTGTCTACTTACAGCCGTTCCTCCTCCTTTGTGTTTCCATATCTGATATCTCAGCCTCAATTGCCATGCCTGATAGTCTACGTGTGCTCTATTGAACAGAAGGTTTTTGAAGTCCTGTTATTTTGGAAGTGGCCAATTCTTCCTAGTCTGGTTTTTTTTTAATTTTTTTAATAATAGTATCTGATAGGGAGCTCTGGCGGCATAGTGGCAAGAAGCTGCACAGCAATCCCAGAGGGAGTCCCAAAGGATTCGACAGCACAGAACAACAATAATATGAGTCATAATCAATTTGACATCACCTAAAAATAACAACAATAACAATTAATGGAGGGAGCTCTGGTGGCCTAATGGGAAAGGAACTGTGCTGCCAACACAAATGCAGGCAGTTTGAATCCACCAGTGACTGTGCAAGGAAAAGTTGGAAACTTATTCCCATTAGACTTTTTTCCCCCCTGTAAGCTTTATAGTTTCAAATCCAATGACAGCTCAGCTATAAGTTGCTTTTGACTTGACAGAAACAAAAGAAGATCTTGATCATTTCTTCATACTTTGTTGACCATCAGAATGGCTTCTTTAGTGAAGTATCTATTAATGTCCTCTGCCCACGTTGTATTTGGGTTGTCTTTTTCTTGTTCAGGTGTTGGAGTGTTTGATATATTTTAGAGATAAGCCCCTTGTCAGATGTGTCATTGTCAAATATTTTTTCCCCAGTTTGTAGGTTCTTTTTTCACTCTTTTGATGCACATAAGGATTTCATTTTTAGGAGGTTCCATAGTTTATCCTCGATTGATTGCACATTTTCCATTACAATTGCTACAAATTGTTATTGCCGCTGCTGTTGTTGTGTGGAGTCCACTGTGACCTTAGCGACCCTACGGACAATGGATTTGAACCTTGCCCTGTCTTGTGCCACCCTCACCATCTCAGATATGTTTGAGCCATTGACCGGGGTTCCTATATATGCCTCAACTTTATCTTTGATTTTCTTAATAGTTTTAGGTTTGATACCCTAGGCTTTTGATCTATCTTGAGTTAGTTTTTTAACATGATATGAGGTATGAATCTTATTTCAATTTTTGGAAATAGATATCCAGTTTTGCCAGCTTCGTTAAAGAGTTTCTTTTCCTACTGAATAGATTTCAGCACTTTGCAAAGATCAGTTGTCCATGGGTAGATAGATTTACTTCTGGGTTCCCAGTTCTATTTTGTTGCTATCTATTCTGTTTCTGTTTCTGTACTGATACCCAACTATTTTGATTATTGTGGCTGTGTAGTAGGTTTGATATCAGGAAATGTAAAGTCTCCAACTTTATTTTTTTCTTTAGTATTGCTTGACTTCCATCTGGATTTCTTTCCTAGCCATATAAAGTTGGTGATTACTTTTTCCAATTCTTTGAAAAATGATGGCTTCTGGATTGGGATTGCACTGTAGTAGATCACTTTTGATAGTATTTCCATTTTCACGAAGTGGAAAACATATCCATGAACATGGTATGCTTTTCCATTTTTTAATTTTATTCCTGTAGTAGAGTTTTTCAGTTTTCTTTGTATAGGTCTTATGTGTTCTTGGTTAGATTAATTCCTAAATATTTCTTCTTTGGCTGGATATTGTAAACAGCATTGTTTTCCTTATTTCCTTTTCAGAGTTTGTTAAAAACCAAACCAAACCACAAACCTTAAACTCACTGCCCTTAAGTCCAAACTGACTCATAGCTGACCCTCCAGCAGATTTCTGAGGCTGTAAATCAAAGAGAAAGTGAGTGCCCCTTTTCCTCAAGGTGCCTATGATGGTTTTGAATAGCTATGAGTGGCCTTTGGGTCAGCAGCACAGCTCTGTATGGACTACACCATCAGAACTCTCTTTTTTTCCTCTTTGTTACTATAGAAGAACCTGACTAATTTTTATATGTTGATGGTGTACTCTGCCACTTTGCTGAATTGGTCAATTAGATGCAGTAATTTTCTTGCTGAGTCTTTGAAATTTTACATATAAGATCATATCACCTGCAGATAGACAATTTTACTTGTTCTTTGTAGGGCAGAAGGGAGCTCTGGTGGCCTAGTGGTAAGAAGCTGTGCTGCAACCCCACTCGTGGTTCAAATACACCAGCTGCCTGGGGAAGAAAGATGATTAATCGCCCATGCTATTAACTGTTTCTGAAGACCTGATGTGGGCTCAGCTATGGGTCAGTTCCAACTCGACAGTACACCAACAACAGAGAGCACCCCCCCAGGGACAATTTACCCAATGTTCATCTCTGTCAGGTTGATGTCAGCGGAAGGCTGAATGTGAGGGCTAAGAGATGGCTTTGCAGGGAGAACTCCCCCCAAGATCTGAGCCTTATCTTTCTTCTACACCTCTCCATATCACCTCCCACTGTGTAACCCAGCCTAACCTCTTAGATTTCAGAGGGGGGAGGTTGAGACCCTGGACTTTGCTCAGAAGAGTGGAGGCTCTGAAGGGCCAGACCATAGTCTGGATGGCCAGACTGGCTGAGGTCAAGGGGCAGGCTATGTTGCAGACACCCCTCTAGCTGGCTTCCCTCGATTGCTGTGCCCTTTGTCCTCGGGGGTGGGACCTGAGCCCCAGACAGGCCCCTTAGCTTGGCCAATGAAGAGGAGTGATTTGGGGGTTTGGAGGGGGAGGATGTGGGCGAGGAGTGGGCGGGGCCATTGTTCCTTACTGTCCCACCCATCGCTCCTCCCTCCCAGGTAGCCTGGTCTCTGGATCTTCGCTTTTGAGGCTGTTCCATTCGATTCTCTTTCCCACCTCTCCCTGGGCACCTCCACTCTCCCTTGGCACCTGCTGCCAGGCTAGGACAGGCACAAACAATCCCAGGCTGCGTCGTGGCTGGGAGTCTCCACCCCCGCCTCCTTTGCTTCCTCCTCCCAGGCCTCGCCCCCAGGCCCCGCCCCCACCTGCCCAGGATAATTTTAGCTTCCCAGGCCCTCGAGTTTGGACACACAGGGCTCCCCCTGACTTCTATTTTCAAACTCAGGACACCCTCCCAACACCTGTAGAGAAGCCAGAGCTGCCTTAAAATCAAAGCCAGGTGTCCGGAGCTCCTAGACGGAGCAAGACTTTGGACCCGGTGTCCTGCTGCTTCTGCTGGGGCTCTTCCAGGTGAGGGGACCGGGATCGGTCCTAGAAGACAAATTGCTCCCACCCCCAGCCGCCCCAGGGGCCCAGGCTGTGCGTGTCTTTGGGCCTGGTACTGGCTGGCAGCCCAGGTGGGCGGACGGGTGGCCACCTGCCTCTCCCCTTCCCCCCTTGGTGATGTCAGGTCAGGGGCGGAGGCAGTGAGGAGGGACAGGTAGTTAAGGGCCTGGTGTCTCTCTCCCTAAAAGAGTGGCCAACCAGGTGCACCTACGCCGAGGCCAGGTATGGACCAATTCGGGCAGACTGGGAGCGCGGGCAGGTCTGGGGACCATAGTTGTATGGGGAGACGCTGGCTTCTGTCCTGACACTCGGAGGCTTTCTCCCACTTATTCCCCCCAAGGGGAGATCTCGAATTACCTTCTGGGGCACAGGGACGGGAACACTACTTTTCCCGCTGGAATGCGTCCCTCCCCACGCCCCCCTGACAAGGAGCCCCAGGAGGGGAGCGCGCCCACTTCATTCCCTCAACCAGTCTGATTTCATCTCAGTTTGGGTTTCCTCAAATCTCCCCTGAAGCCGTGTACCTGAGGGCAGCCCCCTGCCCCAAATGGCTAGAGCTCATCTCTGCTATCTGTGGCACCTGACCCTGAAGCCCTGCTCCTGCCCTCGGGAGGGTGGGGTGCAGCGAGCCGCCATGGGGTCCCTCTTGGCTTCAGAATGAAATGAACTGGGGAGGCTAGTGGGCTCGACAATGCAGGGGGAGTTGTGTGGGGCGGGTGGTCGTGTTCACTGAGGCTGGGAAGGACTTGGGGTCCAGAACCTAGGTTTACCTGGCCCGCAGGGGACACAGAGTGCACTTGTCTCCAAACCTTCCTGTGCCCCTTTTGGCAGGACACCGTCTCCCCTCTCTCCCTATATCCTGCTGTGGGGGGCTCCATGAAGGAAAGCGCCTGTAATGATTAACCCCACAGACCCAGCTACTCTAGCATTCTTCCCAAATTAAACTTTAAAAGAATTGGCCCCCCGCCCCCCACCTTCTCCCATTGGGTGTTTTCTTTCTTGACTGAGAATGGGCGGGGCCTTAGGGCCCTCCCTCCACCTCCAGGTCACCTGGGGGTTTCCCGCCTCCTTTGCTACATGTTGTACGCGAATTGCTCCCCTCAAACCTCTCCCTCCAACCCCACTAGTAATCCTGAACGGGCGGGAGGACGGAGTCCTGGCCCTCCCGCCCCTTTCAGGCTCCCACCCCAGAGTCAGCCCCTCTGGCCCCTGCCCCACCCTGGGAAATACCGTAGGTGGCCTTGTTTTCCATCGGCCTTAAACACCCGGCCTGCCACCGCCCTTGGGGCCAGCCAGGTGGGGCAAGATTCAGGAAGTAAACAAGGAGAAGCAGGAGGGAGGGTGGAGCTGCAGCCGCTGGGGTAGGAGAGGCTGCTGGGGGAGCCGTGGCTCCCTTGGGGAGAGGACAATAGATTTTGGGGGTTGGGTTCTATAACCTAAGTTTTTACGCAGGGCCCTAACTTGAGAAAGCCCTAGATCTCTTGAGGGGCTGCCTAGACTCCTCAGCTGGTACCACTTTCTCCTTCCCCCTTTCTGTCTGGTCCTGACCACTCCTCTCAGGCCTTAGAATAAAGCTCTGAAGGCAAGTGGTCTAGAGCCACCCACCCTGCCTTTCCTCTGATTCCAGACTCCAAGCCGGGCTCGGTCCCCCTCCCAGAGACTCCTGGGCTCTCCCTCACCCCACTGCCGGCTTCTGACTTCGAGGAGGGGCAAGTGCAATCCCCTCTCCTTAGCTCTCCTAGATGGAGACACCAGGCTCCTGATGCGTTGACTTAGGGGACAGGGACTTTGTGTGTGGTATTGAAGTACTGTTGTTGCTGTTAGTTGACTGAGTCCTGGCAACCCCGTGTGGGTGGAGTAGAACTGCTGGAACGTTTTCCAGGCTGTGACCTTATGGAAGCAGATGCTAAGCTTGTCTTCCTCGGTGCCATCTCCTAGGCTTGAACCACCTACCTAGTCAAGCATTTGACATGTTTTTGTTGCTGTCCATAAAATCTGACCCGACCCATAACATCCTCCATCTTTCAGAGGCTGTAAATTGCAAAGGTGAAAATTACCCATGCTTCCTGGAGCACCTAGTGGGTTTGAAACTCATGACTTCGGAAATGCAGTACAGATTCTTACCATTAGATCACCAGAGCTCCCTAGTATTAAAGTATGGGTGTTTGCACCTCCCTGCTGGGATCCTGAGCCCCCTGAATGCTCCTGTCCTTTCTTGAGGTCTTTTGTGTTGTTTGACTTCATGGGAGTTTTGGCATTCTGCCCTTGCTCCTGTTCCCTTGGTACCATTTGGGCTGGATACCCAGAGACAGTGTGAGTGTATTAGGGGGCACATCATTCCCCAGGGGTGACACAGATGAGTCCCTTGGGCTAGCTGAGTCTTAGATGCTAACCATGAGTGGCAGCACCATTTCAGGTGGGTCTCTGAATCCAGGCCAGGCCTTCACCCTCTCCTGGGAAGGGGGGCTCCTGGGCCAGGGGGGGCTCCTGAGCTTGGAGGTGGTTCCTGGACTAGGGGTGGTGGCTGCAGGTCCCACCTAGACTGAGAAAGTAGGAGGTAGGCCAAGGGTGGGGAGGAGAGGATGATGTCAGAGCTGCCTCAGGTCCTTCTCCCCGTCCTCCCTCCCCTGCACCTCCTCCATTCCTCCCTGCCTACAGGTAGGCTGGGGGGTGGGGGTGGAGGCAGAGTTGTTTGTGTTTCTTCTAAGCCAGGAAGTTTGCAGATGAGTCAAGGTTGAATGGAGAGCCCAAGGCAGTGCTGTCCCTGCCCCACCTGACTCATCTGTCCCTCAAATCCCTTCCTGCCCTCACTTTAGGGTCAGATGCTGCCTCATCTCGGGGGTCAACCCTAAGTACCCCAGGCAGCCTCTTAGAAAGTCTAAGTCTGTGTCCTGGAGAACGAGCAGGAGTTGACCTGGTTGGGATGTGGGTTCTAGGCTGTCCCAGTCTCAGTCAATGGAGCTACTTGGTTCCTATGCACCAGGAACCCTCTACTCAGTGGGCATCTGTGCCTCTGTCTCATGAGGGTGTGTGCAGCACTTGCAAATGAGAAGATTCTGGGTCAGGCCCTGCCTAGGATTGTTGGGGTACCCTCACACCAGTAGGTGGATTGTTATTGTTGATTGCCATTGAGTAGAGCACGATTCATAGCGACTCCATGAACAAAAGACCTAATGCCTTTCTATAACTCGTCGTTTCTCCAAGATCGTAGAGTTTGCACAGGCATAGGTGCAATTGGTGCAGAAGCTGCTGCATAATGCTGAGAGGCAGCCATTTAGTCTGAATGTGGAAAATCCAGGGAGGATGCTCAGAGGCAGGGGCAGTAGTGCTGGGGCTTGAAAACAAGAGGAGGCGCCCCGGAGGTCACAGCAGGTTTGGGGAGGGGTGTGCTGGAGCAGTTGCTGAGCCTCATCCTTACGTTCCTATCCCACAGCTGAGCCAGCCCTCCAGCTCCCCCTTCCCACCTCCTGCCTGCCCATCCCTATCCCCTCCCCCTCCTATGCATCACTCATCACTTTGGCAGGTGTTGCCACGACAGGTTCTGACAACTGGGTCTGGCGATGAAATGCTGGAAAAACCTGGGGCAGAGCCCAGGGGAGCGAGTGGCCCCTGCTCACCCAGGGATGATGGCCTTTTGTGTGGACACCAGGACCTGGAGCCCCTGCCCCTGTGGCGGGTGGATCTTTGTTGCTGTTGTGAATTTGTCTTGAGAACCCTCTTATCTCTTCACCAGGGCAACCTGGGGCGAAAGGAAGAGCACTGGACTTGGAGTCCAGGTTCCACGGCCTGCCTCACTTGATATCTGGGGTAAGAGTGCTTCCTTCTCAGGGACTCAGTATCCCCTTTTGCCAAGTGGGGCTGATACCATTCTTTTCCAAGGGTCCCTGGGAATATCCAGGGAGAGCAATGAGCAGCTTGATAGCTGTGTAAGGGCAGGAAGTCTGGCTCTTTCCTCAGGACAAGGCACCTGCGTGTCTGCATTCAGCTGCCTCTTCCCTCAGATGTCATGGAGCTGGATGTGTCTCCTCCGAAGCTCAGCAGCTCTCCGGAAGACCTGTGCCCCGTCCCTGGGACTCCTCCTGGAACTCCTCCTGGAACTTCCCCATCCCCAGATATTCTTCTGTCTGAAGAGGTGAAGCGGTCCCAGCCTCTGCCCATCCCAGCCAGCAGGTACACGTAGCAGTGGGCTGTGGCTGTGGGAGAGGTCAGCTCAGGTAACCCAGAGCCCGGTGGTCACGATTTTCCCTGACCCCTGCCCTCTCCCCTCACTGCAGGAATTTGCGAGAGGAGGAACTTCGAGCAACGTCTCTGCCCTCTATCCCTAACCCCTTCCCCGAGCTCTGCAGCCCTCCTTCCCAGAGCCCCATTCTTGGGGGTACCTCTAGCGTAAGGGGCTTGCTCCCCAGAGATGCCAGTCGCCCCCATGTGAGTTTTCCTGGGAAAGGGAAAGCCAGGATTTGAGGGGTGACCTATAGGGTAGATATAGTACATTTTCATGGTGGGGCGGGGAGTTAGGAGTTGGGGGTGGGAAGGATGAAGGGATGAGGAGTCTTGGCCAGGGGTTCCTGAGGGCAGAGGAATGGAAGGAATCACCCTTTGTCTCCTCCTAAAATACCCACAATTCTTGGGGTACAGGTGGTAAAGGTGTACAGCGAGGATGAGGCCTGCCGCTCTGTGGAGGTGGCAGCGGGTGCCACAGCTCGCCATGTGTGCGAGATGCTGGTGCAGCGAGCCCACGCCCTGAGTGATGAGAACTGGGGCCTAGTGGAGTGCCACCCCCATTTAGCCCTGGGTGAGTTTGGATTCAGGGAACCACCTGGGCTGCCTCCCACCCACTGAGGGAGAGGGTGCTGGCAGGTCTCCCCTGAACCCTGCTTTTTGCCCTTGACCACAGAGCGGGGCTTGGAGGACCACGAGTCTGTGGTGGAAGTACAGGCGGGCTGGCCCGTGGGCGGAGACAGCCGATTTGTCTTTAGGAAAAACTTCGCCAAGTATGAACTCTTCAAGAACTCTCCAGTGAGTGGGTGTGATTGGGGTCTGGGTGCTGGGATTCCCTGACCCCAAAACTGGACCCTTGATCCCTGACCTTTGACCCATTCCTGCCACCAGCACTCCCTGTTCCCAGAAAAGATGGTCTCCAGCTGTCTCGATGCAAATAAGGGCTTATCCCACGAAGACCTCATCCAGGTGAGAGAACACCCCAGACTCCATGTCATCGCTGTCAAGTTAGACCCAGCTCACAGCCCACTCTCTGCTGGGATTCGGGGGCTGTAAATTGTCCTGGAGGAGACTGCCCATCTTTCTAGATTGCCCATCTTTCTCCTGTAGAGCTGCTGGAGGAGACTGCCCATCTTTCTAGATTGCCCATCTTTCTCCTGTAGAGCTGCTGGTGGATTCAAACCGCCGCAGAGGTGTGACCTTTGGGTCAGCTGTGCACTTCTAATCCACCAGGGCTCTGGGAAGCCCCTCATTTTATTTTATTTTCATGGGTCCCCAGAGTCAGCCAGTGCCTTCTCACCTTTATGTAAGTCTGTGCTCCCCCTCCACGTGGTGGAATGAGCCCAGCAGTCCTCATGTAATAAGTTACTTTATCTGCCTAAGCATTAGTTTCTCCATCTGTTAAATGGGCACAATTAATCTACAGTGAAGCACCTGGTCTCCTAAAGGAAGGTCCTGTGGAGGCCTGGGATGGGTGGGTCGTGGATGCTCACCCTCTCTCCTGCTCTCTTCTGGCCTCAGAACTTCCTGAATGCAGGCAGCTTCCCCGAGATCCAGGGCTTCCTGCAGCTTCGGGGGTCCGGACGCAAACTTTGGAAACGCTTCTACTGCTTCCTGCGCCGGTCTGGCCTCTATTACTCCACTAAGGGCACTTCCAAGGTGAGGTCTTGAGGTGCCAGCCCTGTCCTTACCCCTGCCCTTGACAAGAGTACCAGGCCCTTGTCCTTCTAGAATAGTCTCCTTCCTCTTGGTTCCTGGCTAAGGTCCTTAACAGCCCCTCCCTGCCCTAGGCTGCTTTCAGTTTAGGGCTTCATCCCTCTTTAACTAGTTTACCTGCTTCAAGAAGTAGCAAAGGGAAAGGCCGTTCAAGTTCTGACTTTACTTCCACTTGCTGCATGACCTTGGGCATTTCCTAGCTCCTTTCTGACCTGGAGTCTCCCTAACTGGCTTAAAAACAACAACAACAGCAACAACATCACAGTGTAAAGTTGAGTCAGATTCATAGTGACCCTGGGGGAGAGGATAGCCCTGCCCCACTGAGTTTCCAGGGTTATAATCTTTATGGAAGCAGAATGTGGCAGCCAAGCACTCAACCCATTGTACTACCAGGGTTCCTTCTAGCTGGCTCACGTGGACGGGACCATCGCAGGATCACGGGGCCTGCCAGTACCAAGTCTTGCTCATTCACACTTTCAGGATCCGAGGCACCTGCAGTACGTGGCTGACGTGAATGAGTCCAATGTGTACGTGGTGACCCAGGGTCGCAAGCTCTATGGGATGCCCACAGATTTTGGCTTCTGTATCAAGGTAAAGACCGCTGACCTGGGTCCCATGCCCAGTGTTGCAGCCCTGGTTGGGGAGGGAACAGGAGCTGCTGGGACCTCAGGATCCTAGTTGGGGCTTTCGAGCTCCACTGTGGGGTGCCTGGACTCTCTTCCTGCACTCTGGCCCTGCTGGAAGCTCCTCGGGAACCCTCTGCCCCTTGGACACAGGGATAGACATCTGGTCCTAAAAGCAGATGTGGGACCAGCCAGTTTCCTCTCCTTTCAGCCGAATAAGCTTCGAAATGGCCATAAGGGCCTTCGCATCTTCTGCTGTGAGGATGAGCAGAGCCGAACCTGCTGGCTGGCTGCCTTCCGCCTCTTCAAGGTGAGGCCCTGGGGGCTGCGTGGAGGGCTGACCCATCCTTGGGATGCCTGCTGTGAGACAGAAGCCATAGTTCTGCCCCAGGAAGTTTCTAGAACAAGGAGGGCTTCACAGCCTTGCTTTCCAAGAGCCCTTGCTCCAAAGATGAAACCATAGCCTCACTGTGTTCAAGGAAAGCCCCCTACCCCTCCTCCTGGGGAGACCTGGTCTGAGGGAGTTCTCACAGCCCCCCCCCACCCCCACCCTGGGCCTTCCTGACCCCAGGCTCTCTTCCTCTCTTACCCCTAGTATGGGACGCAGCTGTATAAAAATTACCAGCAGGCACAGTCTCGTCACCTCCGCCCATCTTGCTTGGGGTGCCCGCCCTTGGTGAGTATGACTGGGGGACATTAGCTTGGGGTGGGCTCTTCTGACGTGGGGTCCTCTTCTGACCCTCCCCCTCCAAATCCTATCTCATCTCCAGAGAAGTGTCTCCGATAACACCCTGGTGGCCATGGACTTCTCTGGCCATGCCGGCCGCGTCATCGAGAACCCTCGAGAAGCTCTGAGTGCAGCGCTGGAGGAGGCCCAGGCCTGGAGGGTGAGGGGCTGCACCCATCTGCGTGCCCATGCTGGGGCTTCTTTCCATATGAGTGTTCCTGGAGTGGAATCAGAGCAGAGGGGAAGGGGAGGCTCCCTAGCTGGGGGCAGGGTGTGAGGTTACACCCCCCCAGCCACACCCTGACTTCCCTCTGTCCCCACATCTACAGAAGAAGACAAACCATCGTCTCAGCCTGCCCACCCCATGCTCAGGCTCGAGCCTCAGTGCAGGTGGGTGAGGGCCCAGGCACCCCAGGGTGGGCTGTGCCCTGGCTTCTCTGAGCATTCTGGTGGGGGAGGAAACAGGGTCCCTTCTCCAGGAATGACTGCCCGTCTGCCTCTCCCACTCACAGCCATCCACCGCACCCAACCCTGGTTCCATGGACACATCTCCCGTGAGGAGAGCCAGCGGCTCATTGGGCAGCAGGGCCTGGTGGATGGGTAAGGGGCAGGGCTGGGTGGGGCAACAGGCCTGGGGTGAGAGAGACCCTCGGTGAAGGTGGCAGCCATGGCCCCTTGAGTAACGCTGCCCTGTTACCTGGCAGCCTGTTCCTGGTCCGAGAGAGTCAACGAAACCCACAGGGCTTTGTCCTGTCTTTGTGCCACCTGCAGAAAGTCAAGCATTACCTCATATTACCAGTAAGTAAGCCCCTTTTTTTTCTCCAAGACCCCAGAATCAGCAACCTGGCCTCCTCACCAAGCTTCTTCCTCTGGTCCCCAGTGTGACTGGGGTCTCCTCTATCCTTGCACAAGAAATGGAGAAGACCTTTGCCATGGCTCAGGAGTGAGCTCCCTAAGCCCTGCACCCCTCCTGACTTCTGTCCCCTCCATGGTCATACCGCAGAGTGAGGAGGAGGGCCGCCTTTACTTCAGCATGGACGATGGCCAGACCCGCTTCACTGACCTGCTGCAGCTCGTTGAGTTCCACCAGCTGAACCGCGGTATCCTCCCGTGCTTGCTGCGCCACTACTGTACCCGCGTGGCCCTCTGAACGTCACGCTAAATCGCGTGCATTGCAGCCCAGCTTCAGGCTGCTCAGCGTCACATCTGCTCGGAGGGGTTTGGGAAGGTAAAGATAAGACTGCAAATAATTGGAGGGCTCCTCAACTCCAGTTTTCTCAGCTCCTTCTTCCCTTCCTAGACACAAAGTGCTCCTCGCCCCCTCTTCCAGTCCACCCTTGACCTCTCTCCTGAAGGGAAAGCGCTTGGGATAGCCCTCTCGCCTTCATGGAGCTTATGGGCATTATGGGAGAAATGGGGCAGCCCAGGTGGTCCTATGCCCCACACTTTGTACAGACTGAGAGGCCAGTTGATCTGCTCTGTTTTATACCAGTAACAATAAAGATTATTTTTTGATACACCTGTGAGTCTATCTGGCAAAACCCAGCTAGCTGGAGTAGAGAAGAGGGCCAGGAGAGGTGAACAGTTGAAACCTTGGTGATGTGTCAGATGGATCAAGCCATGTTCTGGTCAGCCTGGGTGTTGAGGGTAAGGGCGGTCTTCATTATCTGAGAATTTTCAGGGCCCAATATGGAGCCCAATATAAGGTGCTAAAAGATGCTTGTTAAATAAATTAAAGGAACTGCCAGCCAGGTGAGATTTCCTGACGGCTTGTAAAAACGAGTGGTAACTGATAGCACCTGGTGCTGGAGATAGCGCCAGAGAACACCCTGGTCTTCAGCACAGCCTGGGCTAACTGATGGGATATCAGATCCTTATCTTACTACACTACACCATTTCACCCTTCATACCTGTTCACATGGATATGAGAATATCCCATGGACTGCCAAAAGAACAGACAGATACATCTTGGAGAAGGTGCACCCAGAGAGCTCCTTGGAGATAAAGGTGATGAAGCCTTGATTCACATACTTTGGGTGTGTTTGCTAGGAGAGGCTATTCCTTGGAGAGGGATATCATGCTTGGACAGGTGGAGGGACGGCAAAGGAGAGGAAGATCGTTAACTAGTTGGACTGACACAGTGACTGCAGCAATGGGCTTGAGTGTGTCAGAGATTGTGAGGAAGGCACAGGAGAGGACAAGGTTCAGCTCTGCTGTTCACAGGATTGCTGTGAGTCATATTTGACTTGACAGTACCTAAAACAACAATCCTATTCACATTCATTTTCTCATTTAAAGAAATCAAACCAGAAACCAAGATTTTTTAGCTTAGGAGAAAAGTGATAGAAATATAAAACAAAAAAAAGTAAAAAAACTTTAACCTAAATTTGAATTCACACTATCAATATGAATTCAAGATGCATTGTCTCTTGAAAGTTTTTCTTTTTCTGATAATATTCTGTTTACTAAAAGATTAAAACACTGCCCAATAATAGTAAGTACCCCTCCAATAGGCAACATCATGATGTATGACCCATAGTGACCCTCTGAACTCTGTCCTATCCTGTGCCATCCTCACAATCTTTGATACACTGGAGCCTATTGTTATCACAGTCACTGTGTTAATTCAACTGGTTGAGGGTCTTTCTCTCTTTTACTGACCCTCCACCTTTCCAAGCATGATGTCCTTCTCCAGGGAATAGCCTCTCCTAGCAAAATTCTCAAAAGAATTTGAGATGAAGCTTTACTTTGCCTCCAAGGAGCACTCTGACTGCATCTTCTCTAAGACATATCTGTTTATTCTTTTGTCAGTCTATAGGATATCCAGTATTCTCCAACACCATAGTTCAAAGGCATCATAGCTATTTCTGTCATCCTTATTCCTTGTCCGGCTCTCAGTAACATAGCAAGTAACTGAAAAGACCATGGCCTGAATCAGGTGTACCTTAGTCCTTAAACAGACATCATTGTTGCTCAATAATTTAGAGAAGTCCCTAACTGTAGACTTTCCCAGTTCATTATGTATCCTGATCTCCTGACTTCTGGTACTGAGGGTATTAATTGTGGATCCAAATAAGATGAAGAAGTCATTGACAGTTTCAATTTTCTCCTCCACCAGCTGGTCCAGTGGTGAGAACTTATGTTTTCTTGATAGTGAGATCTAATTCATACTGAAGGCTGCATTTGATCTTCTGCAGCAAGCACTTTAAGTCCTCCTCATTTTCAGCAAGCAAGCTTGAGAAGACAAAGCAAAGTCTTATAAAGAAATGTGTAGAAAGCTGGAATTGGGAAATAAAAAGAGAAGAACTCATTCAGCATTTCTCAAGCTGAAAGAACTGAAAACCAAATTCAAGCCCTGAGCTGCAATACTTAGGGATGTTTCTGGCAAAATCTTGAATGATACAGGAAACATCAAAAGAAGATGGAGGGAATACACAGAGTCACTGTGCCAGAAAAAATTGGCTGACAACTGAAATATTTCAAGAAGTACCATATGATGAAGAGCCAATGGTAATGAAGGATGAAGTTCATGCTGCACTGAAGGCATTGGCAAAAAATAAGGCCCCGGGAATCAATGGGACACCATTGACATGTTTCAACTAACTGATGCTGCCTTGGACATGCTTACTAATCTATGCCAGGAAATCTGGAGACAGCTACCTGGCCAACTGATTGAAAGAGATCCATATTTGTGCCCATTTTCATGAAAGGTGATCCAACAGAATGTGGCCATATCGAACAATATAATTAATATCACATACTGGCAAATACTGCTGAAGATTATTTAAAAACAGCTAGAACAGTACATAGACAGGGAACTGCCAGACTTTCAAACTGCAGTTAAAAGAAGCCCGAGCACCAGGGATATCTTTGCTGATGTCAGATGAATTCTGTCTAATAGCAAAAAAATACTAAAAGTTTATTTGTGCTTTATTGGCTATGAAAAGGCATTTTACTGTGTGGACCATAACACATTATAGCTAGCATTAGGAAGAATGTGAATCCCAGACCACTTACTGTGCTCATGAAAAACCTATACCTAGGCCAAGAAGCTATTGTGTAAACAGAGCAAGGTTCTGTAAGTTAAACACAACATGGTTTAAAATTAAGAAAGGTGTGTTTCAGGGTTGTACCCTCTCTCCATACCTATTCAGTCTATATGCTGAGCTAATTATTTGAGAAACTGCATTCTGAAGAAGAATGTGGTATCACAGTTGGAGGAAGACTCATCAATAACCTACACAACATCATGATAGGTGGTGAAAAGTTTGAAGTTCTCAATTCATTTTACTCGGATCCATAATCAACGCTCATGGTAGCAGCAGTCAAGAAAGTAAAAGACAAGTTGCACTGGAGAAATCTGCTGTTAAGGACCTCTCCAACGTGCTAAAGAACAAGGATGTCAGTTTAAAGACTAAGGTTATATCTGATCTAGTATTTTCATTCACTTTATAAGCCTCTGAAAGTTAAACAATGAATAAGAAAGACCAAAGAAAATCAATAACTTTGAGTGTGGTGTTCGGGACAAGTCTTAAACATCCCATGGGCCACCAAAAGAACAAGCAAGTCTGTCTGAGAGGACGTGCAACCAAGATGCTCCTTAGAGGTGAGGATGATGAAACTTCATTTCACAGAATTTGGGCATGTTGTCGTTGGAAAAAGACGTGATTCTGGTCACTGATAGAAAGGAGACCTTCAGAGAGCTGGATTGACACAGTGAGTACCACAATGCACTGGAGTATGACAGAGATGATGGGGATGGTGCAGGCTGCTCCTTTAACGACTTACAGTCCTACACATCCTATGAGGCTGTTCTATTGTGTCCCATAGAGTCACTCAGAAGGAATTGAGATCTACTCTGTGGTAAGTGATTTCTGGGTTTATACTCACTTGTAGTCAACTACCACGTATGAGCAAATATGCTCAAAAGAAGTTGTGTATCTTTTCATATGCTTATTAACTATTTGTCCATCTTTGGAGAATTGTTTATTCAGATCATTTGCTCATTCTTAATTTGGGTTATTAGTTTTTATTTATTGACTTGCAAGAGTTTTTTCATATAGTCAAAGCAGGTCCCTTTATGATGCATATGATTTAAAAGTATTTTCTCCAACTACAATCCCAGAGGTGCATGGTTCGAATCCACCAGATGCTCTGCCGAGGAAGGAGGGACAATCTCCTCCTGTACCAGTCAGATCTGATTTGACGGTACACGCACATAAAAAAAAAAAATTTAAAAAAAAAGTATTTTCTCCCTCTTCTGTATATTGGTCTCTCACTTTATTTTTCATTCATTTTAATTTTTTCACTTTATTTTAAAAATATTTATATTGGTCTCTCACTTTACTTAAATTTCTATTTTTTATTGGTTTGCTTACATTATTGGTTTCCTATACATTATATTTCCTTCTATTCTCCATTCACACTGTATTTCATACAATCATCTTCAAGCATTATGTTTTATAAAATTAATCACCACTGGACTATACCCATCATTACCCTGTCTTTTCAGGTCCCCTCAGGATCTTTCCCATTCCCTTTACTTCCTTCAGATCCTTCATTTTCTTTTTAAGTTTTTTTTTCCCCGCTGTCAAATCAGATCTGACTGACACAGGAGGAGACTGCCCTTCCTTTTCCAGTGGAGCATCTGGTGGATTTGAACCTCATGCTTTAGGGATTGCAGCCCAGCTTCTTGCCACAAGAGCTCCTTTATCACTCGTGCTCGTGCTTTTGGTATTGTATCTAAGAAATTATTGCCTACTCTGAGAATACTTTCTCCACGAGTTCCTCTAATAGTTTTAGCACTGACATTTAGGTCTATGATCTGTTTTTAGTAAGATTTTGTGTCTGATGTGAAACAAGCATCTAAATTATTATCTTTTGGCCTGTGGATGTTCAATTATTTGTTGAAAGGATTGCCCTTTCCTCTACCGAATTGTCTTGGCACCTTTGTGAAAACCAGTGACCATAAATGTAGAGGTTTATGTTTGCATTTTTTTATTTTAGTTTTTTTATTTTTTTTTACAGAGGTTTTGGATTTCCATTCATTCATTGCCGCAATTTTCTCCCTGCCCACCCCTCCCCACCAGCTCACTTCCCTCTCCGAAGAGAGAAAAAAAAAAGAAAAAAAAATTCCTTCATTAGTATACAATTCCCACGTCCCTTCCCCCCCACCCCCCTATGTTTGCATTTTTAAGATTGCCCCATTGATCCATAACTTCATGCAGATACAATTTAATACAGACTCCCCCTCTTGAGTATGCAATTCTGGATCCTAATAAAAAGGGGTTCTGCCAACACCCTCAATTTAGACCACTAGTTCCCAGAACTGGGAGAGATTCCATTTCTGTTTGTCTGGATTTTTAAAATTTTATTATTATTTTTAAAAATTTTTATTTTTTGTGTGTGTACCGTCAAATCAGATCTGACTGGTACAAGAGGAGATTGCCCCTCTTTCCCCAGCAGAGCTTCTGGTGGATTTGAAACATTTCTGTTTTAAATTAAGAGTTTGTGGTACTTTGTTATGGCAGCCCTAGGGAAACCAACAGTTTGGCATGTATTGAATATAGCATGAACTGCCTCTGAAAACCGCCTGGAGGCTCAGCTATGGGTCAGTTCTGACTCGATGGTACTCAACACCAGCAATAACAACAGAAGTCTCTGAGTTGTACGATTAATCGTACTCAACTCAAAGGCACCTAACAACAGCAACAACAGGACCCTGAGTGGTGCAAGACAATCTGTGTGTGTCTGCTAACAGAAAGTTTGGGAGTTCAAACCTATCCAGTTGCACCACTTCAGAAGGCCCCAACCTGGTGCTTTGCTCCCGCTGAGATTACAGTGAACCCCACCTATAATCACTGATGTCTGTCCAAATGAACACATCAATAAACAAACACCAAATAATGAATAAGTATGACTATACTGTGGACTACCAAAAGAACAAATGAATGTGTCTTGAAAGTACAGCTGGAATGTTCCTTAAAAGAGAGGATGGTGAGATGTAAATCACTCACTTTGGACCAGGAGGGACCAATCCCTAGAGAAGGACGTCAAGCTTGGTGATGTAGAGGGTCCGTGAAAAGAGAAGAGCCTTCAAATGGATTGACAGTAGTCACAACAATAGGCTCAAACAGCAACAGCTGTTAAGAGGGGGCAGGTCCTCACGTGCACCAGGCTGCTGTGAGTCAGCATTGGCTCAGTGACACCTAATAACAACAACAGGAAATTGATACAATAGTAATTGGGAAATCTGAACACTGATTAGATGTTTGCAGCTACTAAAGAATGACGATGAACTTGTTAAGGTGTGGTAATGGTATCGTGGTAAGGTTTTATTAAGAAGGAAGGCCTTTTATTTCGAACATATTTTCTGAAGTCTTCATAGGTGAACTGGAAGCTTTGATTTGCTTTAAAAATAAGATACACTTATTCTTTCTATTTTTGAAAATGCTGGAGAGTCTATAATAGATAATTAATTTATTATATATGATACATTCCTATTATATATTTATATACACATAAATGCTACAGGTTATATCTATTACATATTTTAAATATATGTATTTAAAATAAATATTTCAAATACATATTTTAAATATATATATATATATATTAAATGAAAAGCCTTTCCCCAAATCTCTTGAGATTGGTTGTGTATGAGGTGATGGGGTCCCTTTTTGTAGTTGAGATGGCTCAGTAAGCAGACTCACCTCCAAGCATATGCTTTGAAGAAAGCCAGGATTTAAACCCAAGTCTGAGTCCCAGGCCTGGGCATGTCCTGCTGCCCCTGCCTGGCAGCCTCCCAGGTAAAATTCCTAAGGTGCAGTGAAATCCATAGTGACCTGTGGAGTGGGGAGGGGGAGGTCTTCCCCTGAAGGTCTCCTCCTTGTCTGCAGGCCTGGTCTGTGACTGAGAGGGTTGGCCTGAGGTGACCCTTAGAAGGTCCAGCCACCCCAGCTCTTCCCTGGACCAAGCTTGGCAGTCTGTGCAGTCATTTGTAACTCCTCCACCCCCCCCCCCAGCTTCAGCTAATCTTGTGCTAGGAATGAGAAGCATGGCAGACAGAGGTGTGTGTGCAGAGCAACCACCTCCACCCTCCTGCCTGTGAGTTTACCCTGAAGAGCTCACAGGGTGAGCCCAGGTGAGGGATGGACGTGAGAAGACAGGGACCAGAGCTGCTAGCCATGATTTCCAGAACTGTCTTCATTACTGCTGTTTACCAGGCATCCACACACCTGACTGCTGCTGGTGGTAGAATGCTTCCTCACAGATACCAGGACCACTACCAAGGGGCTCAGGGTGCGGGCTGGCATGGGAGTTAAAGGGTCAGAATGAGTTGTCTCTCAGTTATTTCTAAAGTTTTGTTGTTATTAGGAACCACTGAGTTTTCTCTGATTGATAGCAAGCCTGTGTATTACACGATGAAACACTGCCTGAAGCTTCTGAGGAATATTCTAGCTTTCCCCCCTTTCCTATTCATTTTCCAATTTTCATATACAATTGAAGTACTTGGGGGGGAAAATCACAGCTTGGGCCAGGTACACTTTAGTCCTCAAAGTGGCATTCTTGCTCTGTAGCAGATGGGTTCTTGTAGCCCATTTGTCCAATGCAAGAAATAATTTTATTTTTTACTGTGGCAAAATATATAACAAAAAATATGACACTTCCACCATTTTCACGTATATGACTCAAAAGCATTAATGTAATCAATATGTGTTAGTACTGTATTTCTCTTAATGGTTAAACACATATTTCATAGTATGCTTTGGTTTGTGACATTCTCTTGTCTGCCCACGGAATTGAAATCCAGGTTCAAACTCTCTTAAACTTGAAGACTGCTGGATCCTGACTGAAAGCAGAGAATACCAGAAGAATGTTTGTCTGTGTTTTATTAACTGTGCAAAGGCATTTGACTGTGTGGATCATAACAAACTGGCTAACATTGAGAATGAGAATTCCAGAACACTTAATTATGCTTATACAAGATCTATACTTAGACCAAGAAGCTGTTGTCTGAACAGATGCATGATTTAAAATGAAAAGGTGTACGCCAGGGTTTTTTCTCCTTACTGATTCAATCTCTATGTGGAGCCAATAATTCAAGAAGCTGGATTTGAAGAAGGATGTGGCATCAGGATTGGAGTGAGCTTCATTAACACCTGTACTATGCAGATGACCCAACCTTGCTTTCTAAAAGTGAGGAGGACTTCAGGTGCTTGCTGCAGAAGATCAAGAACTACTGCCTTCAATATGGATTACATCTCATTATCAAGAAAACAAAAATCCTCACCACTGGGCCAAGGACAATATCATGATAGAGAAGAGACTGAAATTGTCAATGATTTTGTCATACTTAGATCTCCAATCAACACCCTTGGTTCCAGTTGTCAGGAGATCAATAGAAATATAGTATTGAGAAAGTCTGCTGTCAGGCACTTTTCCAAAGTCCTGAAAAGCAGTGATGTCACTTTAAAGATGAAAGTACACTTGATTCAAGCCATGGCCTTTCTAATCACCTGCTGTGCATCTGAAAGCTGGACAACGAATAAGGATGATAGAAGAAGAATCAATGTTCTTGGTTTGTTGGAGAAGAGTACTAAATAACCCATGGACTGTCCCTGAAAATAAACAGATATGTTTTAGTGAAAGTACAACCAGAGTGCTCCTTAGAGGCACGGATGATGAAGCTTTAACTCACACACTTTGGGTATGTTGTTAGGAGAGGTTTTGCTTTGGAAAGGGACATTAGGCTTGGAAAGGTGGAGGGTCAGTGAAAGGGAGGAAGACCCTCAATGAGATGGACTGACACGGTGACTGCCGCAATGGACTCAAGTGTGTCAGGGATGATAAAGATGGCGCAGAAGAGGACAGAGTTCTGACCTTTTGTTCATAGAGCTACTATGAGTGCTACTCAACTCCAGGGCACCTAATAACAATGACTCCTGCCAGAGCTTGATCTTGCCGCTGGAGGGCAAGGTCTCCTGGGAGAAATGTAGAGCACATCCTACCATCCAAATGCCCGAGGACAGGATCTGACACATACATGAAACAGTGTCCCAGAAGAGCTGCTCGAGGGAACGTGGATGGGCCAGGACTGGAGTTAGACTTCAGGAGGTGGCAGGTTGGCAAAGCCTGGATAGAAAAGACCTGAAAAGACTTTTGTAGCTGAGGATCTTGTGTAGAGCGTCTCCCTAAGGACGTGGCAAGGGTTCCTTCCTCCATCTTTGGTTAGTGTCACGAATAGTCCAATATAAATCCAATATAAGGAGATTTATGAGCCTGTCGAGAACACGGCTGCTGGCTCTTCTTTATGCTCTGGTTCTTGTGGTTCTGGGAAGGAAATTGCTTTGGGGAGCACAGAATTTCTGTTCCTCATTTCTATACGTATCTCACATTCAAGGGATTCCCATTCTTGTTGGAAACTCTGGTTTTCCTAGTCATACTAATGTTGAAATCAGTGGACAAGGGTGTCCCTGATGACATGCTGTTTGTTCGCCCCACCCCTTTGCTTCCTTGGGATATCTAGTACTTTTACCCTGAGACATCACTCTGTCTATTTTCCTTCCTGAGTCTCCTCTCCCCTCACCATGGTTCGGTTCTGTCATCAGCAGCCTAATCCAGGGTGGGCTGGCACAGGGCCAGAGCGGCTGAAATTCAGGTGAATAGGGAGGCTCTGGATGTATGCTGGCAGTGAGACTTGCTACTGACTGGGCCACTAGAGCCCAGAAGGTCCAGGATAGAGGTTCATCTGCTCCGAGTCTCTGCTGCATTCAGTTTCTTCCCCTTGATTTCTTTTTTTTTTAAAGTTATTTATTTATTTTATTATTTTTTTGTGTGTGTGCCATCAAATCAGATCTGACTGGTACAGGAGGAGATTGTCCCTCCTTCTCCAGCAAAGCATCTGGTGGATTTGAACCGCATACCTCTGGTATTGCAGTGCAACTTCTTCCCACTAGGCCACCAGAGCTCCCTTCCCCTTGATTTCTTGACTGCTGCTTCCACAGGTTTTGATTGTGGATACAAGTTAAAATTAAATCCTGGACAATGTCAGTCTTTTCTCTACATGCATGATGGTGTTTATTGGTCTAGTTATGAAGATTTTTCTTCTGTTCATGTTGATGTGTAATCTATCTATAATGAAGGCTACATAATCTTTGAGCTGCGTTCATGAGTGCTTCAAAGTCTGTTTTTGGTGAGCAAGATGGTACATCTATGTTTCTCTAATCCTGCCGTGTTGTTTTTCTTCATGTAGTCCAGTTTCTCTGATGCTTTACCCAGTATACAGATCACATCTAGTATGGTGAAGGCATAGAACCCTGAAGCACATCTTTCTTGATTTTAAACTATGCAATGTCCCCTTTGTTTTGTTAGAATACCTTTTCATCTATGTACAGGTTCTCCATAAGCACAAAGAAACTGTTCTGGAATTCCCATTCTTTGAAATACTATCTATATTTTGTTATGACCTACAGAGTCAAATGCCTTTGCATAGTCAATAAATCAGAGGTAAGTTTCTTTTTAGTATTCTTTCAGCCAAGATCCATCTGACATCAGCATCCCTTGTTCCATTTCCTCTTCAGAATTCAGCTTGAATTTCTGGCATCTCCAGCAGTTTTTATTTTTCAGCAAGATTTTACTTGTATATATTAATGAATATTAATAGTCCTTGGAGAGGGACATCATGCTTGGGAGGGTGGAGGGACAGCGCAGGAGGGGAAGGCCCTCTATGAGGTGGATTGATTCAGTGACTGGGGTAATCGGGATGGGTGTGTCAGAGGCAATGCGGTTGGCGCAGGATAGAGCAGGGTTTAGGCCTTTTGTACATAGGGTTGCTATGAGTCACAAACGACTCGACGGCACATAACAACAACAACAACAACAACAATAGTATTAATACTGGTGGCCTAGTGGCAAGAATCTGTGCTGCAATCCTGAAGGTGCAAGGTTCGAATTCATTAGCTTCTCTGTGGGAGAAGGATGGGCAGTTTCCTCCCATGCAATTAATTGTCTCTGAAAACCCACCAGAGGGTCAGCTATGGGAGGATCTGACTCAACGGTATGCAATAAGAATATTAATGATACTGAGCTATAATTTGTACATAATGTTTGATCACTTTTCTTTGTAATGGGCACAAATATGGGCCTTTTCTGGTCAGTTGGTCAGGTAGTTGTCTTTCAAATTTCTCAGTTGAGGCACATGAGTAAGTCCAATGCTAGATTCATTTGCTGAAACATTCAATTGGTATTCCATCAGTTCCTGAAGCCTTGTTTTTCCTTAATGCCTCCATTGTAGCTTGGAATTCTTCCTTCATTCCCATTGGTTCTTGATCATCTACTACCTTCTGAAGTGGTTGAATATTGATGAATCCATTTTGGTACAGTGACTCTGTGTACTCCTTCCATCTTCTTTTGATACATCCTGTGTCATTTGATATTTTGCACATAGAATCCCTCAGTATTACAACGTAAGGCTTGACTCATTTCTTAAATTCTTTCAGCTGAGAAATAGCAAGCATGCCCAGAGGTTTAAGTGGCACAAAAATCTGGACCAAGTGTTCTGTCACAGCTTGGGCACTGGGTACAGGACAAAGACTTTTTTTTTATTATTAAATTTTATTAGTATTAATGAACATTTACAGGGATTTTGGGTTTTCATTCCTTCATTGCTGCACTATTCTCTCTAACCTCTTCCCCAGTTTGTTCTTCTTCCCCTGCCCTCCCTCCGAATGTCTGTTTTAATTGTCCAGTTGCCACAGTGCTTGTCAAAGCCAGTTCTGTTTAATCTCCTTTGTCAGTGTGTCCTTTGCCATTCCCTATCACTCCTCCCTGAGAGAGACTTCACCCTGATTCAGAAGGGAAAGGGGATGGCGTATTCTCTTAGCTACTTCCTGCTGAAAAGGGACGCTGTGGGTTTCAGGATGAAGATCTTCTCTCACTACTCTAAAGGGCCCCTTTGGCAGTAGGAAACACATAGACTATTATGGAGATTTATTTTGGAATTTAGATGCACTGTTATTAATTGTGCTTAGTCGTCCATGTTCATATCCTTGAAGATGTATCATGGAGGTGTTGCAACCTAGAAGACACAAATTTAACTAACAAGTTATAAGTACATGAGTCAAAAATTATGGAAAAGTAAAAGAAAAGATTCTTTCATTGTTTTACAAACACTCCCCCAGGTCCCCTCCACCATGTAGCCCTCGCTCTAGACTCCTGTCATGACAGAAATACCCAATCAAATATCTCTTTTAAACAGTTTTCTCCCTCCTCTGTTTCAGTGCAGTATACATTATTGAACCCATCTTACTCAGTCTCTCCCCAACCCCAAGGACAGTCCCATTCTACAACAGTGGCATCATGTAATATTTGTCCTTTTGTGACTGGGATATTTCACTCAGCATAATGTTCTCCAGAGTCAACCATTTTGAATAATATTGCATGAGTTCCTTGTTTTTTAATGCAGCATAGTATTCCATTGTGCGAATATACCACAGCTTCTCTAGCCATTCGTTTGTTGATGGGCACTTAGGTTGTTTCCAGCTCCTTGCTATTGTGAACAAAGCTGCAATAAACATGGGTGTGCACATATCTGCTTGGATGTCAGCTATGGTCTCTTCAGGGTATATTCCCAGTAGTGGAATTGCTGGGTCAAATGGTATCTCTATTTGCAACTTTTTTTTTAATTTGCAACTTTTTGAGAAAGCGCCATACTGCTTTCCACAGGGGTTGCACCATTTTACACTCCCACCAACACTGAATCAGGGTTCCAGTTTCTCCACAACCTCGCCAGCATTTGTTGCTTGCTGTTCTGTTGAATTTTGCTATTTTGACTGGGGTGAGATGATATCTCATAGTTGTTTTAGGACGAAGACTTTCTATGTCAGTTGACTAATCAGAATGTTTGTGAGACAGTCATTGTTCCCATTTTGCAGATGAGGCTCAAAGAAAGAGAGTGACTTACTGGAGGTCACATGGCAAATAAGGGACAGGGGTCAGACTCCACCTAGCTTGCAGGTGGTGTAATGCAGAATGCAGTCATTCTCTGTCCTGCCCTTTGTTTCTTACTTCCTCCATTCTCAGGGAGCTCTGGTAGCCTAGTGGTAAGGAATTGTGCGGCCAACCCAAAGGTATGCGATTTGAATCCACAAGCTGCTGTACTAGAGAAAAATGGGCAATGTCTTCCCATGCAATCGACTGCATCTGAAAACTTGATGGAGGGTCTGTTATGGGTTGCTTTCAATCTCATGGCACATAACAATCCTCTATTCTTAGTACTGGAGCCGAGGACACTGGGGGCCCTTAGTAGTGACAGATCCTTGGACCTGGGCTGGTTGCTGGCCATCTGTGATGGTGATTCCATTGCCCATTGTCTGGAGTCTCCCTGGGCACTGGTGGTCATTCTTGACCAGTAGCTGAGATTTTGGAATGCTTGGATAGGTAGCAGAGGAGGAGGGAAAGTTTGGTGCTAAGAGGATCATCAGAGTCAGCTTAAAGATTCCCCAGCTCAGAGGGTGCGCGGGACGGCTGCTGCTCTCCATTCAGTGGGCTGCAGCATTGTTCACGGAGGCTACACAGGCAGAGGGACTGTCAAGGACAGCTGCAGTACTGGACAGGAAAGGCTTGTGATTAAGAGGAAATCCAGGCTCCTGGGAGGGAGGCAGGTGCACTGCAGAGAAGACAGAGCTTGAGGGAAAGAGCTCAGATATTTTATCTTCAACATTAATTTACTGGATCTGATTATAAAAATTATACATACTTATTAAAGAAATTTTCAGATATTAATGTTAACAGGATACTGAAAAACCGGAAATCTACCCACACTGGGGAAGAAGGTCCAGACACTGGTGAGAGTGATGCCAAGGAGAACCCAGATAACTAGGGAGAGGGCTCTCTGTGGGCGCTGGCTGCAGTGCGGGCATGCAGCCCTACAGACCCTTGCCCTAAACAGGCTGCTGCATGCCATAGACACAATTTCCAGGGCTATGATGGCTCCTGTGGGCATGTGGCTCAGTTCCAGGGTACCTCCCCATCCTTGGCAGCACCCTGGGCCTGCAGACGGGGGCTCTGTGCAGGAAAGGCTACAAGGTTGACCTCCTTACCTGCTCAAGGGTGGAAGGCAGGGAGAGTTGGTGCCAACTCTGAGTCCTAGGAATAGGAGTGAAGCATAATTCTGGGAGTCCACCTCCCTGGTGGGACAGCCAAAGTTCCAGCCAGTTCCCACTCCCCCTGCTCCCAGGCACCCTGCTCAAGGCTATCTGCTCTCAGGGATCAACATCGAGCCAGTGACCCTTGCCTGCCTTCTGCACTTTGGGAGGGAAGAAGGCAGGAGAGCCATAATTGCCGGAAGGATTTCTCAGAATTGTCTGAATAAGCAGTTTCTAACTCTTTCCTGGAGTCTAAGGGTTCCATCAGAGTCCTAGGGGATATATGGGGCAAGGGTGGGGAAAAACATGGACTTTGTACTGGCAGTTTGGGCCTCAGTATGCATTTTTTTTTAAATTATTTTTACTATTAGAGCACTGGTGTGGCCCAGCAGGCAGTAAAAGGGTCCAGAGAGGACAAGGGTTGGTTCAGCTTGTACTGTGGTCAGGGGTCCTGGGCATAACGAGCTTTCCTGGTCTGTGCTGCTGGCCGAATGTCAGCTTCAGGGCTTGGGAGTAGAGTGTGCAGCAGCCTGAGACAGGAGGTTGAGTGTTCCCTTGGGTGGAGGTGGAAGGGGAGGTAAGAAGGAATTGAACCTGAGGGGAGTTGAATGTGAGATTACAGTTGAGTCACAAGGGAGTAAGTGATCTTAGGGGGGGCTGAAGCTAATCCCAAAGATCCCCCAGGAGTCTATATAGATGGGGCTATTGAGAAGTAGGGGTACTAACAATTTAAGACTGCTGAGTAGGGCTGCCTTCTGAGTGAGACAGTTCTGGGGGGACAGATGGAGACTGGGATGTGGAAGTTACCCTTGAAAGCCAGTGGCACAGATTCCTCCCAACTGGGTCTGTGGCCTTGGAGCTCCAGGTCACTGTACTGTAATGCAGGACTCAATGGTGCTCCCCTTCCCCCACAGGCCCAAGGACTGGTGGGTATGTTCCACCACCATCTCCCTAGCCACTTGCTGAGTCTGGAGTTGGAACTTCCAGGACGTGGCAAAGGTGGCTATTCCTTCTTTGCTACTGTCCTAACTTTCATGGTCTTGGGGCCTCCTCTCTAGCCAGCTCTCCTGTTCGCATCAGCTTTAGAAACCTATTCTCCACAGTTGAATGCCCTCCTCATCAAGCTGAATCCATATATATTTAAGAAGAGAAACTCCGAGTAGGGTTAGGTGAATGCGACATGACAGGCAAGCCTGAAGTAGACAGGAAGATTCACCTGGGACACACGCTGGCAGCTACTCTGCCTCCTTGGCACGTGTAGATAGATGGTCTATGCAATTTGCTTTCAGCCCTTTAGCCCCTTGGAAAGGAGCCTGCATGTTGGAGGAGCTAGCAGGTGCCAGGGTCCACAATGTGACCTCGGCACACTTACTGAGCTTTCTGGCCTGCAGCCCCCCTGAAACCCAGTCTGCTGATGACAGCAATTCCCCCATGTGGCTACTTTTCAAAACTTATTCTGTCTTGCCAGATGACTTCCAATCCTGGCACACCAAGGGGGTGGTGATGGTGGAGACAACAGTTTCCTGCCACCCTCACCAATAGTTCCCCAGGACCAGTGCGCCCACGTGCTCCGCTGCCGGCTGGTTCATCACTGCGCGTCGTTGGGATGTGCAGGTGGCGCAGAAAGCGGGCAGGTGGCTGGAGATCTGAACGCCGCATCGTCACAGCGTGGTGGGCTTCGAGGTGCATGCAGCCAGCGAGGCCCTTTGTGGGGAAGGCGGAGCGCGCGGTCTGCGGGCTCGGCTCTTCGCGCTCCCTGAGACCCCTGCGTCCGGGCCCGGCAGCGCCGAGCCGGTTCAGTCGCGCGGCTGCAGTGACACCCAGTGGTCGTCGCGGGAAGTGCCGGAGGCGCCCGCTCAGCCCCGGGTCAGGAGGCCGGCGCTGCCCGAGGTTCCCACCGTGGTTAGGAGCGGGCACCCCTGAGGCGAGGAGGCCGCGCTCGGCGGACGGCCCCGCGGGGCACTTCCCTTTCCCTCCCCCCGGCTTCCTCCCCCGCAGTCGGCGAGCGCCGGGGGATCCTGCCCCGCGGCCGTGCCCGGAAGGGCGGGGCGACGGCGCTGGGCCGTGACCCCGCGGGTTTCACTTCTGGATCCAGCTGCGGGTGGGCTGGGAGAGGACCTGGGGGCGGGGGCACGTGGGCATGGAGGTCCAGCGCCCGGGGTCCCCGAGGGAGCGGTGGTCTTTTGCTCCTGGCGTGTGAAGCGACCCACAACCTTTCTCCATCTTCCACCTCCTGTCTCCGTCGGGTTCCGCTCCGCTGTCCCGTCCCGGCCCCTCGGCGGCCACTCGGGCTCAGCAGCGGCTCGGGCTGCCGACCCCCGGAGAGGCCCCGAGCAGCGTGGGCGGCGGGAGGAGCAAGCTGTGAAGCCGCAGGCAGGGGGTTAGGTTGTGGGCTGCTGAGACGCCGAGCTGTTTCTCAGAAGTGCAGCTGCCCCTCCCCTCACACCCCCCTCAACTCCCACCTCGCACCCACACCCCTTCCCTGACTCACACCCCCGCCGAGACTCTGCTTTCCTCTCCCTGGCACCCCAAAGCCGGGAATCTGTGTGTGGGTCCACGTAGAGTTAAGGGATCCTGAGATGAGGGCAAGGAGATCAGTCTCTGTCAGGGGGCCCATATTGAGGGCCTCCCAGTATTCCACAGGTGAGGGTGGGGGGGTAGGAAGCTGTCACTGACCATCCTCACTCTCCTTCGTGAACCAGGATTGGAACTCATCAGACAAAATAGAATGGTTTTAAAAAGTGGCCACTTGGGAACTTATTGGTCACAGTCACCCAAACTCCCAACACGCTTTACCCCTATTCCCCTTTCTTAAGGTAGAAGAAAGATCTAGAAGCTCTTGGGAGCAGGGTTTACAGCCTCATTTGACTGCAGGGAAAGCCCAGAGAGGAAAGCAAAGGGCCTAGTAATCGCTGGACTGGGATTAGAACCCAGAATTAGTCAACTAGGGTCTACATATTCTATAGTAACTGAATAAACTGCCGACCTGGATTCACTGGCTCCCTTCATTAATTTTGTCCAAATACACTCACTTGCACACACAGACACCCTCCACCTCCCACCCCCTAATCTGAGTGTGAGATGTAGGTGGAGATGTTGAGAATGTAATTCCAGTGGGGGTGGAATGGGGATTGTGCCAGTGGAGGGACAAGCCTGGGGGAGGTGGCATCTGCCCCCCTAGTTCCCATTCCCACCCCCAGGGTTGTGGTTTGGCTAGACCAGGGGGCTACAGGGTTGCAAGGGGGGAGAGGTGAGGTGATGGGAAAAGACTAGTTTGGGGCTTCCTGCCCCCTCACTCCTAGGAAATGGGGCCATTTTACATCACTCACAGGTCCTCTAACCTCCGTTCTTTCCACTATAGTGCTTTTTCCTTGTGTCTGTGCTTCTTGTTCTGGGGGAAGGGAGGCAGCTGCCTACTTCACAGGTCAAGATAGAGTTAAAACAAAACCGCAGTGAATTCAACACCCGTGTCCTTCAGGGACTTTCCATGACACCTTCCTTCCCCCTTCTCCCCCAAGTCAGGGAGTACCTCCCCAGGGGGCCTCTTCACCCCAGGTGCAGTGGCTTTTGGCTTTTATGCAAACAACTGTCTGAGCCAGGAATGTTCTAAGACCTGTTCTGAAGCCCCAACTTGTGGCCTAGGCCCAAGATGCTCCCACCAGCCCAGGGGCCAGGATTCTGGCTTTTCCCAAGATTCTGGATTCTAGGAGATAGAAGAGGGAAGGCACCAAGGCTGTCTGTCTGACCTCGGGTGGCAGCTGCCAGCCCAGCTAGTGGAGTTTAGGAGCTGAGGCCAAAACAGGGTAAAGGATCTGATGTGTTGAGTGATGGGAGAAGGGAGAAGGCAGACTCTGCTAGGCCCAAGCATCAGATGCTTTTCCAAAAACTGGGAAGAGAAGCCATCCCCAGGATGGAAACCTATTCAACCTCAGCACAAGTCAGCCAAGGTGGCTCTTCCCAAGGATCATTTTGTCCATACACAAAGGCGTGGTGTTCCCTCATCACCTCCTTTTCTCCCTTGTGCAGCTCCTGCCTTGGGAAGAGGGTGGTAGGAGGAAAGCCCCGTGACAGTCTATCCAAGGCTGAAAACCAGCTACCAAAAGGTCCGTTTTAATGCATTTAATACCACAATACAAAGGCAGGGCCCTATAATGCTTTCTTTCCTCTCCTATCTTTTGTGTAGATATTGGACAATTGGCTGGAGATCTTTAAGAGCAGTCTGGGTGGTGCTGAAGGGAGGGGATGGTGCCAGCAAAACCTGCCACCAACCTGGCCCTACATTTGTGAATACCAAGGTTCAGAAGTGTCATCCTGCTTCAGCACAGAGGGGAGAGGGAAGTTGGTTTACATAAGACTGAGTAGAAGACCTGACTACCTCACTTGTCTTTATTCCCCTCCAATAGAACACAAGGTACCAACACAAGGTGGAAGCCATGATTTTAGCAGTTTCCTCCAACATCCTAGGTTTGGGCCTCCAATTATATTTAGCAAATAGAAAAAAAATACAAATAGAAAATAGTATTTAAATGTTCTGTAACATGAGTGTTCTCAATGTGGATGACCAAATCAAAGCACTTATTTCAGGAGAAATCGCTGCTGTGAAGGAGGGGGAAGTAGTGACTTTCTGAAGTCTAGCACTTCCCACACTCCCACCTCTCATCCCTCTCTCCCCAGCCCCTTGGGTTCCGGTAGTGTACTGATAACCTGGGGAACAGAACCCCATTCTAGGGGTGTGGGGTGGCAATAAAATATAAATGACAGGCTCAGCAGTGGGCAGCTGTTTTATTTAGATGACAATCCTATTTATCCCGATACTTAGGTTTTACCAAACAGCCAGAGGGGCTAAGTGAAGACAATATTCCTAGGGGCAGAAAGAAACTCTTTCAGTCTCTGAACAACTACAAATGATGGGCAAACACAATGCTTGATTTTAAACACACCAGTATTTATTTTTCAATGTAAAATTAAAACTTTTTTTTTTTAAAAAGACCCAAAATCTTGAAAACTATCAGCAGGGTTGCTTTTGAAGCTATTTCTATGGCTCTGGCAAGGGTTAGCATTAGCTAAATTTCATAAGCAGTCTTTCTTTAAACAATTATATTTTTAAAAGTAGAGGAGCAGAGCACCTGATGGTGTCTCTAACTATTGGGCTTCAGGTAGAATTCCAGAGTCAAGAGAGATTGTCATTACAGGCAGAGAGAACGTTTCTGAGAAATGCTCTGGGAGAGTGTGTCAAAACATTTCACAAGGGCTTCCTCCCTCACTCCTGGTGGGAAGACAGGCCTGAGCCACAAACCCCTTTCCGTTCATGCCTCCCCTGCTTCGCCATTCTGCAGACAAGGGTCATCCACAGACCACACGGGTGGCGGCTTTGGCAACCAGAAATTAAAAATAAGCTTTGGTTTTTCCAGTAGCCAAAATGATCCCTCACCAAAGCTCAGACTGAGAACCTGAGAAGCAAAACCACAGTCTGGGTAAAGGGATGTCTGCTTTTTAAATGACCTGCTAATTCTTTGCAACCCACAGTAATTTGGTTTCTGCGAACCCACAGAAGCAGACCCAACAAAAAGGGCGGCTAACTTGGAAAAGTCCTTGTACAAATGAGTCACTGGAAATGGGATCAGTCATTTTTACAGCTGCTCTATTTTCTGTATAAGTTAAAATGTCTGTCCCAGTCTTTTCAGGAGAGGAAGCAAAGGTATATTTACATTTGGAATATGAAGCAGGTAAAGGATGGGGGTGGGAGGATGATGGTGGGTGGTACTATGGGGCTGTTCTCCAAGACCTCACGAGTGGGGCCAGTGGAGGGATGGACAGTGAGGACCATTGGAGGGGACACTAAGTGACCTGGGGAGCAACTGCTCAAGGCTGTGGGAGCAAAATTATTTTACTTCACTTTGTGCAATGCTGTGAAGTATTTGTAGCCTCGGGTTAACTCACTTTAGTTCTAAGATTCACCATGTTCTCTATCCTTATATATTTATCTTCCCACCCCCCCCTTTTCTTGCTGTGTACCATCTAATCGGATCTGACTGGCACAGGAGACTGCCCCTCCTTCTCCAGCAGAGCATCTGGTGGATTTGAAGTGCACACCTTCGGGATATCCTTTTACATATCTAGGCAACTGTGTGATTGTTAGTGATCAGGTGCATTCCCTGGCAAGTGACTCTGGGTACTTTCCCTATCTTTAAATTTAGACACAGCATATATAATAGTAATAAAAATCTGCAACTAACCAATATAAATCTCAGTCAAAAAATATTATTTCACAGAAAAAATGATATAAAACCTCACATCTTTGGGAGATAGCTATCATTATGTCCTTGCACTTTTCAGGCACATTTCAATTTCAAGTAGAAACTCAACAATCCTGTAAGACAGTCTACTATTTTAATAGATGAAGCTTGCCTCCAACTACCTCAAATACAAAAGCCTATTTACCGTACTGCATATAGCTTGGGTAAGTTAGAGGTACATCTAGTGTTATCCTATGATTTCATACAAATTTACAGCCCATACCTCCTCCAGATTCTCCCAAGTCACAGGGAGGAGAGTTAGCAGTTCAAGACTCTGGCTGATTATTCTCGGAACTACTGAGTTCCACAGCCTCAGAGAATCCAATCCTATCCTAGGGTGGCTCGTACCTAACCTTTAGGTTCAGTTCAATATTGTCTTCTTTACCAAGTCAAGACCCCGAACCTATTGCTCTAGTTTATTCCAACTCCTAGTGACCGTATAAGATGGAACTGCCTTGTAGGATTTCTGGGGGTATACATCTTTACAGGAGCAAATAGTCTCTTCTTTCTCCTATGGGCTCCAACTATCAGTTAGCAGCTCAATGCTGACCCCATGGTGTCACCAGTGTTCTTTGTCCTCTTTAGAGGCATTCAAATCCCAAATAAGTCTGGTCTTTGGTAACCTGCCCCTAGAAGTTCTTTACACTATACTTTGAGCACAAAAAGAACTTACAAGTCTCTAAAAGACATCACTGTACATCTAACTCTAGTGCTATGGATGTTATTTTCTAGGGCAAAATATTCATTATTCACTCTCCTTTATTTTCTTTTGAGCTCACAAATTGTCATTCTACATCTTTGAGTCCTCAAAGATGTCTAAGATATTTCACAAATCTGAAGTGGCCTGGAGTTACCACACTTCCTCTGGGAGTTGTGGGGTATTTTTTAAAAAAATTTTCTCCTAGTTTATTTACAAAATTTGAATACATTGTTTTCAAGAACAAATTCTTTCCATTTCCCTCATATTTTAAAGCGAGACTTTAAAGAAACATTTCCAGAATAGTCTTGTCATCTACCCTGAGAATAAATATTAGAAGTACTATTTTTCTCCTTAAAACATTGTAAATATCACATTCTTGGGCAGGCAGTGGGAGGCAGGCAGATGAGTGTATAAGAATAGTGATATAATAGATGCTATTTATAATCCATGATCATGAAATTTCTTTACAATACAGTTCTACAGATGAGTAAAGTTTTGCTTTTAAACCTTTCTCTTTAATGCAAAAAAATCTGATGCCATTTTCTATCTGGGCCACTATGAGCATGGACCCAGCAAAATGTTAAACACTGCATTTAATTTTGTCACTGTGAAAGTCAGAAGCTGAGTCAGTAACAGCTCCAAATGGGTAAAAAAGATCAGATTAGTTCATCTGTATGAAAGCAAATGTCTTCTTGGAAGAAAGGTTTAAGAAATCTAAAGATTGGTTGATTTATTAACATCTTTTCTTGTATATCATTTTTGGGGGGGTTGTAGAAGGTCCTGGGCAATTCTACTTCATTTTCTGCCAGCATAAGTACTTGTGCAACACTTCCAAATACTGATAAGCAGGCATTTGAAGAACTGGTTCTCTTACTTTTCTCACTCTCTGACTCTGGTTGCAAGGGATGCTTCCCTGGGTTTGACTGCCTCTTAGAGTGTGTCTGAGTATGTGGTGGCAGGCTTGTCTAACAAGAGGGCTGCAGAGAAAGGAAGATGACCTACTGGGCTCATGGTTTAAAAGGTTCCTGGATGAGAAAGTCAATGTACTCTCTGAAGAGGCTACAAACGTTACTGCTCTATTGGGCCAGATGCCCTGCCTCCACTCTTCCCTGTGGAGCCATGTCCTCTCCTCTTCTCCCACTAAGGGAGAGGGCATTAATTAGAAGTACAGAGGGAATCTTTTACCTGTGTGATGGTCACCAGTGCATATCATCCTGTCTTAAACTCAAGGCTTTAGAGTGAGGAGTTTCTATATAAAAATATTCTCTGAAGTGGATGTGCCCCAATCCAAGCTCTGAATATGACCAAGTGCAGCCTTTGCAAGTGGTTCATCACCGAAAAACGGAAACCATTTAGCAATTAGTGACAAGGAAAATGAGGGCTCTATCTACAAAAGGAATCCTCACATTGGTGGGGTGGGCCTTAAATTCAGCATTTTGAGACACAGAAGTTGATTTCTTCAGTGAAAGTTCTTCACTGATGGGAGAAATGATCCCTTTCCCAAACATTATGAATCACTCCCTGCTTCCAAGCTACTTTTCTCCCAATTTTCAGAGAGTCATCAGGATGTGTGACATTATCAGAACAGAAAAAGCAACTCTTCTTTGGCAACAGGAATAAGCAACCTGGCATAGCTGGGGCTCTAGTCTCACAGAATAGCAATATACTGAGGTCTACACAGCAAAATACTGCTAGTTCCTTAGCTGAAACTGCAAACATGTTGGGATTATTGCCATGGAATTTCAGAAAACCTTTCTCCAGGAGACAGCCACCATACTACAAAGGAGGACAAACCATTTGTGCAGTCTGACGCGGGCCATTTTCACTACTGGCAGCACATAAACGAGCTGAGTGTGAGCCTAACTTCAGCCCTCCAGAAATACCAAGGTGGAGACAGAAAAGTGCTACTCTACCAGGAATTTGGGATTCTTGGCTCTTGGTAGAAACATTCACAAAGCTGCCTCTAATTTGTAAATGACATCTAAGATGTTGTTCCTAGAAGCAGAATGTGTTTTCCTAACACAAGTTCTCAAGAATGGTGGAGGGGAGGCTTTGGCAGGCAGCCGCAGGTGCCAATCTGTGAGCATTTGGGGTCAAGATCAAAACATCTTCCTGTTTTTTGTTCCCCTCCAGCATTCTCTACAAATGCATAACCCAGTAGTTAAAGGAAAAACTGAATACACTACCATTTTCACACTAAAGAAACATGAAACATATTCATACACATACTCTTCTGGTTAATACCCATAAATTAAAAGGTTTAAAAAGTAATTTGTGGTTACTGCATACTCACATTAGTTTAATTTAAAGGTGGAAGAGAACTTAGCGATCCTCTAAATCCAATTCTTTATTTTATGGTTGAAGAAATGGAGCTTTAAGAGGTAAGAGATTTGCTCAAAGTCACAAAGCTAATAGTGGCAAATATGAAAGGAACAGTTTCTGTGACCCTCATTGACTCCAGTCTTATTTTACAACTATCACACCATTTCTCCTTTATAGCAGGTCCCTCATTAGTAGTGATAAAGATGACCACTACACCTGCAAACTCAAGGTCAAATTTTGAAGGAATCTTCTTTGACTACAGTTAACCCCATTTAAAATGGGCTGGGGGAGGTCTGCCTGATGAAGGCAAAGTCTCAGCACAGGTGCCCCCCTCTCATCAAGTTCAGTTCTGATCTATCACTACTCATGGCATCTACCCCACTTCCTCTCCTGTGGGGAGGAGACTAAAGGGTACTTTTTGAATACTTTGATATTTCTTGGGAAAAAAAACCAACCCAAACAAACCACGGGTAAGAATGCTTTGGCTTTGTTTACCAACACTCTATGAAAGAGACCAAGACTTTCAAGTAGCTTTTTTTCCTTTCTCTCCAGCTGTAATGGCTAAACCATTTTCCCTGTCAAACTCCTACTATGCTAATCTTGATTTAAAAAAAAAATAAATGGTTGCCATCGTCCACAAGCCAGGCTGCTCCTTGGAGGCAAGGATTCTGAAGCTTCGTTTGATATACTATGGACATGCTGCAAGGCGGGATCAGTCCTTGGAGAGGGATGTCATGTTTGGGAGGGTGGAGGGACAGCACAGGAGAGGAAGACCCTCAATGAGATGGATTGATTCTGTCACTGGGGTAACGGAGATAGGCATGCCAGAGTCAATAAGATTGGCAAGGGACAGAGCAGGGTTTAGGGCTGTTGTACATAGGGTCACTATGAGTTGCAAGCGACTTGACGGCACATAACAACAACATAATCCACAGTGGAGAACTTCCGAGACTTTCAGGAACAGGCTACATTTAAGACCACTGGTTCTTTTGGAATTTTTTCTACAGATGTTTGGTTAGACTCAGAGCAGTTTTTAACTAAAGATGAGAGGATAAAGGCTAGAAGCAGAAGTATCTGTAGATAAAAATAGTTTTTTCACCTTTGTATTGGCAGTAAGCAGATTTCTGATGCTTGGAGAACAGGGTCTTCAGTTACTGATAAGACATTAATTACTGTGTTTTTCCTTCAACTATGGATTGGGATGGGGAGATTATACTGCAACCTTCAGCTCTGTGTTTAAATGCAGAAGGACAAGGCCTACCAGCAATGTCAGCTGGTCAGTTCATTCTTTCTGTGGAGTTGAGCTTTTTTCAGATATGTCTGATGTATCACAAAAAGAACATCTCATACAATCTCGTGTAACCAGGGAGCTATTCAGATTGGCAACAAATTTCACTGGATGGCGAGTCATTCTACTGCTATAAGAGATAATGACCAAATACTTCACTGGTTTTTAAATATAATAAAATTCAAGTCTAATGAGAAAACAGGGAGCTCTGGTGCTCTAGTGGGTAAGGAGTTGCACTGTCAACCCAAAGGCATATGGTTCAAATCCACCAGCTGCTCTGTGGGAGAAAGATGGGCAATCTCTTCCTGTGTGAGTTCCAGTCTTTGAAAACCCACACTGTAGGGTCAGCTGTGAGTTGGTTCCAATTCAATGGCACTTAACAACAACAATAACAAGAAAACAAAGGCTTCACAAAAGTAACAACAGATCAGGCTTGCAAACAGTATCTAAATGAAGGAGCTTCTCTGGCTGTCCTTGTGAACATGACCTTCTGGATCTTCTAAAAGAATTATGGAACAGAGTTGGAACTAAGTTAGTTTTGACAGTGAGTTTTTAGACTCTATGTCCTTACTCCACAAAGGAGAACGAGACATCTATAGTAGCTGATTGGTTTTTTCCCTTCTCCTTAAAATGATGTTGCATACTCAGGAACATTCTCAAGGTTGATGTTCACTTCAGCATGGCTCTGTGTTCTCCTCTAGCTATGTGAGAGGAGAACTCATACCGATCATGACTTCGATAACCACACATGTTACACTCAAAAGGATCGCGGAAGCCATGGCAGCCCATGTGAATAGTGAACATCACATAGTCCAGGAAGAGGACACGACAGTGATCACAACGATACACATCCATCACCTCCCCTTCTTTGTTGATCACTTTGATGGAGTCTCTTGGGCAGATGGGCGGGGGCTTGAGGAGTTCATAAGCGCGGGGGACCTCCTTCAAGAGTGGCATCCCATTGCGGGTCCGAGGAAGGACCATGTGGTTTTGTTGGTAAATGTGATTCTGGCGTTCTTCGTGGTTGCTGTCAGTGTCCGTGGAGTCATGGCCACTGTTGTTGGGGGAGAGGCCTCTTTCAGAAGGCATGTTCTTTTCTGACAGGTGCATATTCTTCTTCTCCAGGTCCTGGGGGGTACCATTAGGCATCTCAGCACGGGTAAGGGGGATGGGGTACATGTTGCTGATAAATGGAACCATCTCTGAGGTGGGAGCAGGTGGTGTCTGGACTAAGGGGCGCAGGGCTTCTGCACCAAGATAGCTGATGGCGTTATTGATGGTTTGGTCCATCATTCTTGTTTGTATTATCTCACTCTCTTTCTCATACATATAGCTAGAATTATAGCTGGTGTCAAAGCAGTGGCGCTTCTCACCTGAAACAGAAGTAAGAATGGGTTACAAAGACAGATTTTAAAAATTAGCACTGAGAGTTCTTAAAAAAAGCACAAAGAAGAAAAATAAATCATGAAGGGTATGCTGCCTTTTTAAGAACATTCCTCTTAAGCAGAATGGTTCCATATGATGCTGAAGCCTCAGGAGATGCTGGCTGTTAGCAACATAGTTACACAGTCAAAATATATTAAACAGGCAGCAGGAAGGATCAGCGGTGCCATTAACTTGGACCTACAATGCATAGTGGGCCCATTGCACATATCAGAGACAGATCCCATGCAAAGGAGGAAAAAGAAACAAAAAAATAGTAGAATCAGGGAGTCCCTAGTTTGACAGGAGCTTTAGTGTCTCATACACTGATGATGAACTTTTTTTTTATATTCTTTTTTAAAGTTTTTATTTTATTATTATTTTTGTGTGAGTGTATCGTCAAATCAGATCTGACTGGTACAGGAGGAGATTGTCCCTCCTTCCCCGGCAGAGCATCTGGTAGATTCGAACCATGCGCCTCTGGGATTGTAGTTGCAGCTCCTTGCCACTAGGCCACCAGAGCTCCCCGATGATGAACTCTTAAAATGCTCAACTTCTAACCTCTTTGTGTTTGCTAATTTCAGCTTGCCATATTAGATAGTCAGGGGATGGAAGTGCTATAAACATGAGGATGTGTAATGATCGTCCTCCACAAGCTTATAAGTAGAGATTATAACCCCAAAGACTCCAACTTCTCACTCTCAGAACACACAAGTCACCAGACTAGTAAAAGAGCTTCTAACATAGAAGAAAGTTTGAGAATATTCCTCATTACTCTTTTATTTAAAAAATGTGCTGTGATTATATATAGGTGAGATCTGTCATTAGGACCTACCTCACACTTAACTGACAAATTTTATTTGTGGTCACCCTCTCCTTCTTATGTCAAGCTGCTGAGAAATTGTGAAAATAGAATTTAGCTACATTCAGGGTGTGTGGGTGTTGTGTGTTAGAAAACAGAGGCTCTCTGGCCACAGGAAAGGCAAGAACAGGGGCTGCAGCAATGGCAGATGAAGAGAAAGCACAAAAGATGTAGCAAGTGCTAGAAGTGAGGCAAAGTTATGCTGATGCTTTTTCATTCTAGACCTTGGATTCCAGAGATATTTTTTGTTGAATTGTATCCTTTTCTTCTATATTTTACCTTTTCTAAGCATGCTGTAGTTCCAAAATTTTTATTGCCATGCAATAAAAGATACATCAATGAAAACGAACAAGCATACAAGAAATAAAAGGATTAGAATAACCAGTTCCTATTTTGAGGTATCTCCAACCTCTCTCTCACTGTCATCGAATCAGAACCAACTCAGGGGTGACCCTATCTCCAGTGTAGTAAGAGAGAAATTGTTGTTTGCCATCAAATTGGAACTGACTTAAAGCTGATCTTTCAGAGATTTTCAGAGGTAGTAAATTGCAGGGGAGGAGACTCGTCATCCTTCTCTCATTGAGCAGCTGGTGGATTCAAACTGTGTGCCTTTGGGATTGTAGTGCAGCTTCTTACTACGAGTCCACCAGAGCTCCCTAGTGGGAGACAAGTAAGACCTGAATAGCTGGTGGCCTAGTCTATGGGGAGTCTGGTGCTTTGCATCCACCAGCAGCTGCAAGGAGTAAAAGTGGCTAATCCTCTCTCATGTAATTTAATGCCTTGGAAACCCAATGGGGGGTCAGCTATGAGTCAGTTCCAACTGGATAATAAAGAGCATATGAAATTGGGGTAAAATGATGTCAAAAGTAAAATGGAATATGTTATATAAAGGCCTTTGCTTTTATTATAGTTCCATGTTTCAGGATTCAAGCAAATAGTGACATACATTTTGTAAAAAGAACTGTAATACACAAGGGCAAGAATGTGGTATAAATTATAAATTTAAATACAAGAAAATGAAAAAAAAAAGGTAGGATTAGGTATAGAAAAGAAACCATTCTAAGAAAATCCAGATGAACTAATAAATTGTTCTACGATTTACATTTTAGGCTTCAGATTTCATACATCTAAATGACAGAAGGGGCCAGGGGTCATTCAGTGGCAGAATTCTCACTTGCCAGGGAGAAGATCCATGCTCAGGTCCTAGCCAATGCACCTTATGGGCAAACACTACTCATTTGTAGTAAACCTCCTCCGCATGGAGGTTTGTTTTGCTTTGATGCTGAACAGATTACACAGAACTTCCAGACTAAGACCTATAAAGAAGAAATGTCTGGCTACCAACTTCTTTAAACCGGCCAATGAAAAGCTATGCATTGTAACAATCTGAGCCACAACCCAATATGGAAATAATGGAGGGTCAGGCAGCATTTCAGTTAGCTGTGCATGGGTTACCGGGTGTCAGGAGTGAACCTGGCTCCAACTAACAGCAACAACATTTAAAGAGGAGCCTGAATGAAAGAAAAGTGATGGGAATACACTTCGTGAACAGAGAAGAGTAAAAAGCCTGGCTGAGATTACAAAAGGAGTCTGAAAGAAAATATTTCTCAAACTTCACTCACTCATGCTTTCCTTCACATTCTGGTTATCCACACATCAGGGTGGTGTGGCAGAAAAGACTGAGCTCCAGAATCAGATAGGCTAGGTTTGATGTCACTTCCCTCTGTCAGTTACTAAATAAATGTATGACCTTGGGCAAGTTAAATTCAGTGTTGTCTATCACATCTACCTTGTGGGGTCATTTGAAACACAAAGAACACATAAAAAGCATTTGGTAAACGTTAAGAGGGTTTTTCTTTGCTATTTTAGTTTAAATCAGTCTTAATTTTTTCCTCTGTAAAATTAAAAGAAACAATTAAGGAAATTTTATCACCAACGTAAACACAAACCAGAGTCATCTGCCATAAATAGATGGAAGTTATGAAAAATAAAGGAAACAAATTTATTAAATTCTGATCAGCCACTACAGTAAGTAGAACACTTGTTAAAAGCACAGATTAATGAGATCAGTGTTAGAAATGAGAGGCAGAAAATGAAATATTTCTCCTTGGCATAATAAAGATTGAAAAGATGACTGAAAAAGAAAATAAGGCTCTTACCATGGAACCAAGTTTTTAAAGGTCCAGTGTGCTTCCTGAAAATGTGCATTCCACATTTTGATAAACAATGAAAAAAATCCAGAAATATGATGGAGACCAAATTCAGATAGTATTGTGGATGAACAACCATAGGTCTGGATTTCAACAAGCAGTAACCCACTATATGCTCCTGAGCAGCAGAGGTGTGCATTCAATTGTGCTAACTAAAACACTGCCTGTCTCTAGTGGTTTGAATGCACCAGCAGCTCTGAGGGAGAAAGATGGGCAGCCGCCTTCTGTTGTTAAGATTTATAGCCCTGGAAACCTTATGGCCAACATGAGCTGGAACTGACTAAATGGCAACGAGTTTGGTTTTTAACACAATACCGATGAGTTAAAATGAACAGAGAGAGACCAATGTCCCTAGCATCCCCACTATTTTAAGGCCAAGGTGATAGTTACTAAATAAACAAATGAGAAAGAGAAAAAAAATGCAAGAAAAACATCCTGCGTTGGCAATTCAATAATAAGCAACAGAAAAGCACGTTTTGACAAAGTAACAAAGGGTTCTTATTCAGCTTCTGATTGGATATATCTTTGACCAAAACAGTCTGGAAGAATGAGATGGAGAAACCCAAAATCAACATTAACACTTATTCCCCTGAAAGGGCTATGAGCTTTTTTCTCTTGATCTTTTCAAAGTTGATGGTTTTCCAGTATGAGTAAGTCTACCCTACTCCCTCCAAACCTGGGACTTTTATCTTCTTACCTAAAGAATCGGGTCCAGAACATTCTCTGGGTGGGGTGGAGCAGGGCAGGCACATCACAAACTCTGCTTTTATCCTTTTCTCAGTAGCCTGACTTACTGATCTTGGTCTACAGTTTTTATAGTCTATACCATCTGCAGCTTATGTTGGAAAACAGCTGAGTACTAAAGTTGTCAGAGGCCAAATATTAAGAGGAAAATAAAACTTGTGGATGAGTGGAAATAGGCGACTGAGTTCTGTGGTTAATGCAGAACACTGTTCCTTGTTAAGAAGATGGGAGAGCCAGAGAGCTTCACGTGCACACAACCTACAATCATCAGATCCCCTCCTCTCTTGAGTTACGGTAACTTGAGTGGTGCAGATGATTATCAGTCACCTGTAGACGCGATGACTCAATGTGTATGAAACTCACAGGGGTAAGCTACAGTAATTGAAAAGCCAAGAGCTCACGTTTCTTTAGTAACACACTCATAAAAAAGGTTATGGAAACCACAAGAGTGTAACTGCTTCCAAACCCGCACGGAGCCTCTCGAGTCCAGCTTCTAGTCAAAATCGCACCACACCTTAGAATGATTCATGACACCAGCTGCAGGCTGAATTAGAGGTTTTCTTCCAATGAAAATACAAATGGCAACAGCAAGTCCTAAATATAGAAGCCTAGGCTGCCTGCTTGGCATTCTCTACCTGATTCTTTTTAAAGGTGTCAATCTGAAGTATCTGGCTTTGGCAAAAAGCCTAAACCAAGCACCCCTCCTCCCCTTGAACTGCTGCCATGAAGTGAGGGCATATGGTTGCTGGCTTCTAATAATGGAAGTACAGAATCACAAACTAGAGCTAAAATGAACCTTAACTGAGCACGTGGATTCATATCCATGTGCCTTAAGAGTCAATGGACGAGATGTTCGATTCATATCCATGTGCCTTAAGAGTCAATGGACGAGATGTTCATCCTGATTTGTTCCCTTTCAGCTTTTAGATTGCACAATGTTTATATTATGTGTAGGTAATACCACTACTGATAGTTACTATTCACTGAGCTCCTACTATGTGTCCAGGGCTGTTTCAGGTACTCAAAATATTATTTCACTTTATTCTGATATCAGACCTAAAAGATCTTTCTCTATTAGGTAGATAAAAGTGTAATTCCCTAGGGGGTTGCCCTGCTAACACACAATCATGCTTCCCGTGAACAAAAGATGGGCACTCTCCTCCTGTGGAATTCACAGCCCTGGAAATCTGATGGAGGGTCAGCTATAAGTTGGTTCTGACAATAAGTGAGCCAGGTAAAAACATATACAGAGGGTGATCAACTTTCCAAGGTCACCAAGATGGTAAATGTTAAGTCAGGATGCAATCCACGGGCTCATATATCTCTAAATGCTTGGGCCTTAATTGCTGTTTTCCATTGCTGCTGCCTTGCCCATGGCTACCCAGCCCCACTATGGCTGCCTGCAGATGTGGTGGCTCCTATGAGCAGGGGGAAAACAGGCTTAGTGAAAGTAACTGTGCTTTGTTCCACATGGACTAGGATTTGTGTTCAAGAAATATTTACTATGCACAGAGTTGTTCTGATGTCTATAAAGGGTTTAACAGAGGGCCTGGATATAAGTAAGCAGTCAGTAAGTGGTAGATCTAGTATTATTATTATAATTTGCACTACGTCAGATGTTTTGAGGATTACAAACATAACCCTGCAATTCAATAGGGGAGATACAGCATTTACATAATTTCACTGCAAATCAGTATCCTTAAGTGCTACATGATGGAATAAAGTACAGAGTAGCCAAGAGAAGGGAGAGAGGAAAATATGAACCACTTCTCAAATATACTACACTTAACCTAGCATAAATGCTCCTCTATTATTTTCTTAAAAGTCTCCTTGTAATCTTAAGGGTTGTAGTGATGGTGATACCAATATAAATAATAAAAGGATAACTAGTAAACTTGCCTTGAATGCAAGAACAGAACTGAGAGAGAATTCAGGTTACAGGGAAGTGGACAACATGTTAGAGAAGATGTATATATAGAAGGAAGATATTCCAGATAGAGTACTAAAAGACCAATTCCATACATGTGGGCTGAGCCATTCATTGCGGCTACAGCAAAGGACGGCTATTGCTAGGTGCCGTTCAATCATGTATGACTCACAGCAATCTTACAAACAACAGATCTGAACACTGTCCTATCTTGTGCCTATTATCACTATCTGACATACTTGAGCCCACTTTTGCAGTCACTGTGTCAATCCATTTAACTGGTTGAGGATCTTCTTCACTTTTGCTAACATTTCCAAGGATGATGCCCCTCTCCACGTTATAGTCTTTCCTAGCAACACACCAAAAGTATTAGACGAAACTTTATCACCTTTGCCTCCAAGCATTCTGGCTTTACCTTCTCTAAGCCATATCTGTTTGTTCTTTTGTCAGTCCATGGAATATTCAGCACTCGTCCCCAAAACCAAAGTGCAAAGGCATCAGTTCTTCTCTCATCCTTATTCACGGTCCAGCTCTCAGATACACAACAAGTGATTTAAAAAAATCATGGCCTGACTGAGGGGCACCTTAGTCCTCAAACTGCTCCACAATAATGTAGTGTGGTCCCTTACTGCACACTTTTCCGGTACAGTATGTCTCCTGATCTCCTGACTGCTAGTACCAAGGATGTTGGTTGCAGATCCAAGTAAAATGAAGCTGTCGACAGTTTCAATCTTTTTTCCCATCTATCATGATGCTACTTAGTAAGTCCAGCTGTTGTTGTGTGCTGTTGAATCAGAACTGACCCATAGCTGACCCTCCAGTAGGTTTTCCGAGAGCGCATACTGCAAGGAAGGAGACTGGGGAGTTGCTGGTGAATTTGAATGATGTGCTTTTTGGGTTTGTTTTCTTGCTGTAGAGATGCAATCCATATTGATTGATGTCTCTGATATTCTGCAACAAGTGCTTCAAGTCTTCTTCACTTTCAGTAAGCAAGGTTGTTTCATCTGCATTATGAAGGTTATTGATGAGTTGTCCTCAAATCCTGATGCCACATTCTTCGTCGGAGGCCGGCTTCTTGAATAATTTGCTCAGCATACAGATGGAATAGGTACAGAGAAAGGATACAATCTTGAGGCACACCTTTTTTAATTTTAAGCCATGCAGTATTTTCTTGCTTTGCTTACACAACTTCTTGATCTAGGCATAGGTTTTGCATGAACAGAAATAAGTGTTTTGAGATTTCCATTCTTCTCAATGCTAACCATAATTTGTTATGATCTACACAGTCAAATGCCTTTGCAAAGTATATAAAGCACAAACAGGCAATTCTTCTGGTGTTTTCCTTTCAGCCAGAATCTGTCTGACATCAGCAATGATATTCCTGGTGCCACGGTCTCTTCTAAATCCAGTTTGAACTTCTAGCAGTTCTCTCTCTTTGTACTGTCTTCAAGTGATCTTCAGCAGTATCTTGCTTGTGTGTGATATTAATGATGTTGTTTGGTAATTTCTACGTTCTCTTGGATCACCTTTCTTGGGAATGGGAAGAAGTATGTATCTCTTACAGTCAGCCAGGCAGGTATCCTCCAAATTTTCCTGGCATAGAATGGTGAACGAGTTCAGGTCTGCATCTGTTAGCTGAAACATGTCAATTGTAATCCATCGATTCCTGGGACCTTATTTTTTGCCAATGCCTTCAGTGCAGCTTGACCTTCTTCCTTCATTTCTGGCTCTTGTTCATATGGTCAATTCTTTTTGGCACAGTGATTCTGTGCATTCCTTCCATCTTCTTTGGATGAAATGAAAAATTAAAATTTTATGAAATTATAAAATTAAAAAGTAAATTGGAGATAAGATTAGGGGAGGCCTGGAAAGTGTGACTTGAGTTTTCTAGATTTTAATCCCATAAGAAGCCACTAAAAGGTGTTTGAAGAAGAGGATAAAACTATTAGAAAACAGAAAAAGAATTCCAGCATTATCGACACTCTGGGGTTTTCTTTAAGTTCCTTCACACTATTTCTCACAGGTATTATCACAAGTCCATATTTTTTTTTAAGCTAGGATAATAGGGTAAGTAGAATATCTGGTTATCATTATGGCTCTGCTCTCATTCACAAACATGATTTCTATAAAGAAGAAAACAGTAGCAACAGAACAGGAAGCAGGGAGGAGAGAGAGAACAGAAAAAGCTGTAGATGACAAGAAAAACTGAAGCAAATGATTTTGCTCAAGGAAATACCCTTGAAGTGAATGTCTTTTTCAGGAGGCTGTTCTTCCGCTGACTCTCCAATTACTCAGCTGTTCTTGTAGAAGCCCATGTGTGGGACTACAATATGTATGTATTGTCCAGGGGTCTGGACGCCTCCAGGGGAAAGAAGGTCCAGACTGCAATCCCTCGTGCATCTGCATTCTGGCCAGGCTTTGTCATGGGCTAGCTGCTCTCTTTATCTTCCTGCTCCTCCTTTCTTTACTGAAAGTAAAGATCTTGAGTGGGTGGTCGTCTCTAATATCTAGGTCTATTCAATTCAAGGTCTAAAATGCTACGACATTTTAAAATGCAATGCTCACATGATTATGGACTTCAGGTCTTTTAGAAAAAGTGAGAGAAGGTAATATTTGCTCTTAGAAGCAAGTATTAAAACTGTCGCTCTGTTAACTAAAACATGATTTTTCATTAGCTACTTCACAGGGAGAACTGATGGTGTTTGCTGAAGTGTCAAAACCTCACTAACATGTTTATAATGCGTGAGTGAGATCTTTTTTCACCTCTTTTCAACAGGAGAACTTCCTTTAATAAAGTAAGACAAAAAAATTTAAAAAGGAGATACTGTAATAACTGCCTTGATCTGAATAACATCTGTTTGGGAAGATAATGATAATCAGAAACATAGTAATGTTTCTCTTCCTTCCAAGACAGGTATCTAGACTCTATTCTGAGTCATGTATTTCAAGATGGTCTTGTTAAAAGGATAGTAAAATAAGTTTATAGCAGGAAAACAAGACTCAGAGAAGGAAAAGGCCCTAAGCCAAGTTTTCCTGTCCTCTGAAAAGAATGGCTAAGAAGAAATATTTTGATGATACAAAACTTTTTATTTGATAAATGTATCATTTACATATTTCCTATTTTACAAAAAAGGTTAGTACATTCATTGGAGAATTAGAAATTGGTTTCAGCTTTCTCCTACTTGGGCAAGTTAATTTTACTCTCCAATAGATGGCACTTAACAACAACAACAACTACTCCAACAGAGGCATGCTCTGTTTCTAAATGCATTTAATCAAGCCTGTCTCCCTTCCCCAGTTCATCTCTACTACCGCTGCCACTGAGCTGATTCCAACTCACAGTGTGGTTCTCACGCTCTGTAGTGGATTTTAGGGTTGTAAGTCTTTACAGGAAGAGATTGCTCATCTTTCTTCCTAGCTGGTGGACTAAACCAATAAAGACCTTTCATTTAGCTCCACACAGATAATGTACAATACAACCATTTTATATCTAGTAGAGAAAAACAATGCCTACTGGTAATACCTCTAGATTATGAGGAAAATAACAACTAACCTTATGGTATAATCTCACCTCTACCCATATGAGGTCAGGGAAGCCAAGGTCTGAGTGCTGTGCAACTGTCAGCAAGGATTAAAGGGAGTGACTCATTGTTCCTTCACACCTTACCCCTTGCCACTTCCCTGGCAGCTGAATCTGTTCAGAAACTGGTGCCTTAGACAGGAAATTAGGAGAGAGAAGAGGGGACAGAGAGAAAGTCCTATATCTTTTCTGTCACATCATCTTACAACTTGCACAATGTCACAGGTAATTTTCTGCTTGTCATTACTAACTAACACAAAGGTTACTTCCGTTAACATGAAAACTAAGGGATTAATTTCTTTAATCCCCCCCTAGAACAAAAGGTTCAGGATATAAATTAGTAGTAGATTAGCACAAGTTCCATGAACAAGAATATCACATATACCACAGAAGCTCTATGACTACTTGCAAGTAGTGCTATCCTCCGTAAAACAGATGAATGCTGAGCCAACAACTGTTTTACAGATCTTTAGAATTAACATCATCCTCAAAAAATAAACCAAAACAAAACCCCCCAAAACAACTTTAAAACACACAATATGGCTTAAAATACTAAATATTCTATCAGCACAACCTGAAAAAAAAAGTCACCCTATGTTCCACATATGGACTTTGGAAACAAAAAGCTGTAGCCATAACTATTGCTTTAAATTTTTTTCTTATGTATCTTGCAGGCTTGCAGGATGTTGTGCTAGGAGAGACCTTCCAGATCATATCATCACTTATCCAGTCTCCTTGTTTCACAGATGAGTCAACAGAAGCCCAGAAAGTTTATGTGATTTATCTAAGCATATGCAGTAAAGAAATGACAGAGCTAGAATCAGAACTCTTGATCTTTTGACTTCTGATGCAGTGCTCTTCCAGTTCAGTGCTTTTTCTATTGCATGATACTACAATGCACCAAAAAGTTTTCCCCAGTTATTCTGGGCCCTGAATCTCTGAGACTGCTAACTTAATTTAAATCATGAGCTAATTCTTACTGAGTTTCCTGATTCCAATACAAAGAGTATATGATGGTTTAGAAGATGAGAGAAATCAGTATCTACAAAATCAGCATCTCTCATGCTGATCTTGGGAATGGAGGAATGCAAACCCTCTGGCAGAAGTGCTAACAAAAAAATGGGACAGACTCCTGAGGCTTGTGGCAAGAGACAAAACAGTATGAGTTTGGTGTATAAAACCTGTTGTTTCAAATCCATGAGAATACCAAAGTGACTTTTATTATATTAACTAGGTCCTTGGCCTAACTGTAGGTTCAAGACAACTGTAATAATGAGGTATTCTCTCTTGTATTTTTTCTCTTAGACCATAATGTATTGATTATAATTCTACTTTCCCCACCCTTTCCCCATCTCCCTCAGGTTCCTAAACTGCATTAACTCTAGCCATTTCTAGAGTAAAAAATTTCCTTCAAATTAAAATACATTTTTTTGCATTAAAATAACTACCCAAACTATATCCTTTAGTCATAACCTCATCATGTAAGCACAACTTGACTGATACGTGGGCAATGATTTTCCCCCCAACAGTTCTGACACATATAGTTCAGTGACATGGATAAATTATGTTGGTTATGCTCTGCTAAAACTGATGATTTTTTTAAACAAAATCTATGATTTTTAAAAAGACATTTATTTAATATTGTTTTTATTAAGAATATACACAACAGAACATACAAGCCTAAGACTTTTCAAATTTGACTGAAATTAAAATATGACTGAAATTGGACTGAAATTTCAAATATGACTAAAATTCTTTCTACTTTCCAAAGAAAACAGCTGCTAACATTATAAATTTCAGTTTTTGCTTTTCACCTGAAGTGAGGTTCATCCCTAAAATCCTTGTGCACCTTTCTTGACTCCACTAGGAAACTATTCTTTGCTATTAATGACTCTGAATGAATAGGACAATTTCTCTCATGTTCTAAGCTATCATTTTCTCTAAGTCCTAATATAATGTTTCCCACAGCTTACTCAAGTAATGCCTCAATAATTTTCTTTACCCACTTTTGCAGAGCAATGAGTGCCTAAGGTTTTGTCCTGCTTATATGCACAACTGTTTCCACAGCAATCAGCTATGATTTAGGGTAAGCTACAAAGTTCTTCAACATTTTTCAGGTCTTTTGCAGTAGATCTGAACAATGTAATTTATTACTTCATTTTCTTTACTATTGTGTCTGGAGGTGTTGACTGTGAACCCAAATTAAATGAAATCCTTGATAAGTTCAATATTTTCTATGTTTATCATGATGTTGTATATTGTCCTGGTTGTAAGAATCTTTTTTTTTTAGGTTGAGGTGTCATCCATACTGAAGATATGTCAGGATGAAGGTAAGTCTTTGATCTTCATCAGTAAGGAAGATAAAAAAATGAACTGAAGCATTTAAGCTATGGTGTTGGTAAACTAGAAGCAGTGTTTTAACACAACTTCTTGGAATGAAAATGGCCCAGTGTGCCTAAACTACATTACTACATGGCTGGCTGCCTAAGGGGAAGAGAGAAGGATATTTGTCTAAAATACACCAACTGTAGTCTTGACATAATTTATTCTGAAAGTATTTTTAAAATGGTTTTTCAGTTAATAGAAAGAAAAGAAATAAAAATAAATAAATATTTAGATAATCCTGAATATATATATGGGCTCTTTCATTGGAATACTGATTTATATAGCACGTCTGCATGTACAGAATTATCTAGACTAGAATAAAATCTGGCCAGATTTAAAAATTAAGTAAGCATTTTAATATCTTAAAAGTGATTTAAAACAATAAATAGAAAAAGACTGAAGGGAAAAAAACCCAATAGCAACAAGCAACTTTTGAAAAAGACTGACAGGTTTCTAAAAAAGTAGAATGAGTTCTATTTTTGCTTGATAACTATTTTTGTTCAGTATCACCAACTAACTTTCAATTTATAGCAAAATTGATGCACTCAATTCAGCTGCCTGCTTCAAATATACAAATCTATTTTAATTATCAGAATCACACATCTGGAAAAGTTAAAAAAATATCTGCCATTCAGTAATTCTAACTTTATTGAATATAATTATTTCTTAGCCATCTCCTTTTGCTGTATCTTTTGACAATGTGAAAACCAGAGGCATAAAAAGCAATTCCAGATGCATGACTAACTAAAACCTTGTTATTGAAATCTTTGTTTTCCAAACAATTTTCCCTTAAAGTAAATTCTCAATCAAATTAAAGAGCACAAAATCAAATTTTAGAGCACAAAAATGTTGTGCATGCTAACAAAAATCAACTTGTAAAATTACAAAAGATTACAAAAATGCTATCTCAAACATCTTACTGGCATAAATTGCATAAGTGCTCTCATGCAATACATGTCATTCAGAATAAAGAGGAAGAAGCAACATTTTAACACCATCTCCACTTAGGAAACCGGACACTAACTATTTCCATCATCTGTAGTAAAGATTATTTAGTTAATATCTTTCAGTCTTCGACTGCAGTTTTAAAACTGAACCATGAAGAATAAAAGCACAAAATTAATTACCTTATTCAAACAGAGATTAAGCCAGGAAGGGCCTGTCTTATGTTATCTCATTCAAACTATCTGCTAACAGCAGCAAGAAAAGGTTTATATTCTTACCAATGAACTTCTGAGGCATTGAGCTTTTTCGTTTTGCCACATTGCTTGCTAATCTGTCCAGAACGAGAGCTCTTTCAGTTCCCATCTCTGCTTTGATGTGTCTTGTCTCCACACTTGCTGGTTTGGAAAAAGGTAAAAAGAAGAACACGTTGGTAAATAAGAAAAGGGAATAAACTGGAAGGAAAAGTGTGAGATGTCTGATCCACACTCTTGTTATGTTATTACTTCTCAAAGTCTTGCCTGGGGTACCTGCTGTGGTCAGTGAAACCAGCACAGGGCACATTCAAATCTTGCAGTCTTAGCTGAGATGGGAAAGCCCGACCCATCCCCAACCAGTACCTTCATTAGCAAGAGGAAGTATTAAATAAACAGCCTGGACGTGGTTGGTTGCAAAAAGATAGATGGAGATCTTCTAACCCCTTGATCAGCTTTCTTTCTGATTCTGAGTAACCCTGCATGTGACACCTGCAGACTGATATAATTCTTAACAACTTTTTAAAAAAAGTATAGTGTCCTAGATTTACTGCACTGTTTATGTTAATAGCATGTTTGAAAATAGATACTTACCCAGATAGTAAGAAATGTACTCAGTGATTTATGTATTGAAATTCTCTGCGTCTTCTGTTACCTCCTCCCCCTCCATGTTCCTCTTGTGTCTGTCTTTTCCATTTTATTTCTGTAGGCTCTGCATTATCTGTTTCATATGCTCTTCACATTTGAAAATTATCTCGGCTAATATTTCCCTAAGCAACACTTCTGTCTTGGCATCAAATAATAATTTGTACAATGTGTTGTTGTTGTGTACCGCTGAGTTGGAACCGGCCTGTAGCTAACCCACCAGCTGGTTTTCAGAGGCAGTCAATCGCAGGAGAGAAGTCTGCTCATCCTTCTCCTGTGGAGCAGCTGGTGGATTCTAACCACGTGCCTTCAGGATTGCAGTGCAGCTTCTTGCCATTAGACCACTGGAGCTCCCTTAGCTCCACTGTATGTGTAATGAAAAATGGCAATAAAAAAGGTCTAGAATATGGGCTGCCAATGCAGGGCTTCATCCTTGCTATATATCAGAATTACCTGAAGAACTTTGTAAGAAATACCCATGTCCAGGCCTCATTTTAGACTGGCCCTCCAGCTTGTTTCTGAGGCTGTAAATCTTTGCAGGAGACGTCCCTCTTCTTTTTCAGAGTGGTTAGTGGATTCAACTGCTGACCTTTCAGTCAGTAGCCTGATACACTGTACCCTACACCAACAAACTTCCTTTGGCCTAGGCAACGGTAGATTTAAAACTCCTTAAGTAACTTAAAATGCAGACAAAATACAGAATCACTACAAGAGTGGAGCTATGGTGATATGGTCCGTAGCCCGCTGCTCTAGCTAGCACGTCTTTGGCAGTTGGAACTCATCAGTGTCTCCTTAGCAGAAGTATGAGTAAATCTCCTCCCATTAGTATTTACAGCCTCAGAAACCAATTCAAAGTCCCAATGAGTTGGAACCAACTCAAGGGCCAAGAGGGTTTTTGTTTCTTTTTTTAAACAAGAGAAGAATATATACAAAGAGTGTCAATGTACAGTCAACCAAAATAATATATTGAAATAAGTACCATTTCATCTAATACTTGTCTACAAATTCCTAAAAAAGAAATGTTTAACTGAGATTACCCCCCAAAAAATAGTACCATATATTTTTACCTTGTGACAACAGGAAGTATTAAATTAAAGTTGATGTCTAAAGTTTGAAGAGATAGTCTCTATGGAAAGACTAGAACTCTCATATACTGCTGGTAGAAATGTTAAATGGTACCACCATTGTGGAAAATGGTATGGTGCTTTCTTACAAAGTTACAGATATCTTATGATACTGCAATCCCCTTCTAGGTATATGTATGTCTCCCAAGGAAAGAAAAGCTATGAGAAGAACAGTTACATGTTTACTGCAGGGAGTTCTGGTTGTATAGTCCATAGGTACAATTAACTGAAAGGTACAATTAACTGAAAGGTCACATTTCTCTAGTAGTTTGAATCCATGAGAGAAAGATGGGAAATATCTTCCTATACAATTTACAGCCTCAGAAACTCAATGAAGGGTCAGCTATGAGTTGGTTTTGACTCAAAAGGCAATTCTGAGTTTTGTTCAATGCAGTACTATATACAAAGGCAAAAATATAAAACCAACTTAAATATTCATAAAGAAATGAACAGAAAAATAAACTATGGTACAAATACACAATAGAATATTACATAGTGTTAAAGAATTAAACAATGAATCTCTGAAACATCTCAATATATGAGTGACCGAACCTGCAGGAATTATGCTGATATAAGTCAATTAGAAAAGCAAAACTATTACATGAGACAGATATTAATAAAAAGTCAAGAGAAAGTTTACACAGAAAGAAATACTTTGATGTTTACCAGAGATAGAAAGAGCAGAGAGTGAAAATTACTAAGTAGATGGCAGATGTCACAACTTTGGTGGGTCAGCACAACATGGCTAAGGCAAAGAAAGACACGGAAGTACTAAAAGGCAACAATGATAAATATGATTATATACAAATTCTAAAACAAATGCAACCTCTCTGACCCTCACACATTGCTGATGAGTCCAAACTGATTCACATTTGACCCTGCAGCAGGTATTTGGAGGCTGTAAATAATACAGGAGGAGAATGCTCATGTACCTTTGAGTTTGTAGTGCAACTTTCTATAGATTAGGCCACTAGATTTCCAAATAATAATTTATAAGTAGATACATAGGTTGATATGCAAGGTGAACAGGTGTGGGATGGCATATGGAAGTACATGCATGAGTGTGTCTGTGTACACACACAAGAGGTCTGGCATAGATATATATATACACATACATACATACTGCGGATATAAACATCTCTGTGAGAGCAACGATGTGATAAGGCCTCCTATTTAAAAACCCTTTTCAGTGGACAATTAAAACAGATATTTGGGGGAGAGAAGAACAAACTGGGGAGGACGGTGGAGAAAACAGTGCAACGATGAATGAATAAAAACCCAAAATCTCTGTAAATGTTCATTAAAACTAATAAAATTTAATAATAATAAAAAAACACCCCTTTTCAGTTGGCAGTATGGTGCTGGAAAGCAGTTTGCAAATCATCTACAGGAGCTGGTTCTACAGAAGCCTGTGGCTGGCATTGTTTTTTTGTCAGACATTCTTCTAAGTGGTATAACACTGGTCTGTGCATTGCTGTACAGGTAACTCATGGTTGCTGTAAACACTGTGAGACTGATGTGCCAAATGCGGTAATTATTACCATGGTGGGCAGTGTTTGGTGGGGCTCCCCAATTAAAACAAGCCTGGAAGCAGGAGTGGCATCCACTTCCAAAACAGCTTGCCTTCGGAAACTCTATGAACATGGAGAAATGATCAAAGTTATACAAATGTTCAGGTCTTTTTTTTTTTTTTCCGATCAAGTCTCGACTTTATTGAAATCATACAGAGATATATATAGGAGCACGAATGAGGGGAGTGGAAAGGAGTAGGATTACCAAATGTTCAGGTTTTTAGCTCATAGGGTCACTATGAGTTGTATACAACTCGATGGCACTTAACAACAACAACAACAATGTATATAGTAATAGAGCATATACAGGGCAAAGACATGAAAACTTCTCAGCAAAAGCCAAACATTTTGAGCACTGGAGTCACTTGAGTTTAGGCATTTAGAACTATCATCTCAGAGGACATTTAACTGGTGTAACAGTCCACAAAGACAATGTTTTATAGCCTAGTTTGGTGAGTAGTAATAGGGTCTTAAAAGCTTGCAAGCAGCCATCCAAGAAGTAACTATTGGTTTGTCCCCATCCAGAGTAAAAAAGATTGAAGAAAATCAGATTCAAGCAAACTATGTGTCCTAAGAACTAAAAAGTGAACCACTCTCTCCACTAGAAGAACAGAAGAACCTGATGGTGTTTGACTGCTTTGACTGAGATCATGATAAAAGACCCTGGAGAGAGGAGAAAAATACAGACCAAAATGAAAAATCATAAAAAGGATCAGACTCCTAGTGGCAATAAGCTGCACTGCAATCCCAGAGGTAAGCGGTTCGAATACACCAGATGCTCTGCTGGAGAAGGAGGGTCAATCTCCTCCTGCACCAGTCAGATCCGATTTGACGGTAAACACACACACACACACACACACACACACACACACACACACACTACTAATACTAATACTAATACTAATACTAATACTAATAAGGATCAGACTTACTGGTCTGATAGAGATTCATGAAACTTCCTTCAAGAGAATAGTCCTTACTCATCCTCAAACCTGGAAATGAACTCACTCCTGGGGAATCTCCTTTCAGGCAAACAATAAATATGACTATAAAATGAAAAATAATACCCTTGAAAAATGTTCTCTTCAGAACAGTATATCATAGAAGACCAAAAGGAAAGCCCCAAGTAAAGTCCGGTTGAAGCAGAAAAGGAGGAGGAATGGGAATAGGCAACCCAGCGAGGAAGTGGGGAAAAGGTTGTTACATTGAGGGGTTTATAACTGTCACTACACAAAATAATAACTTTTGAATGGGAAACTAAAGTGCTCTGTTAACATCCACCCAAACCAACAGCTGAATATTAAAAATAAATGTTTGAAGAGATATTAGCTGCTCAAATATAAGTCTATAAATTTTGACATGATACTGCCCTAAACTAGATTTCAGTAGACTCCTTTTGTAAAGGGTCAGACGGAATAGAATTTAAATGTTGTGGTACTTGTATGCTGGAGAAAGATGTGGAAGTTTGTGCCTATAGAGATTTATGACCTTGGAAACCTTACTGGGCAGTTCTTTTCTGTCCTTATTGGTTCACTATGAGTTGAATTCAACTTGACAACACACAATAAAGAACTGAAAGCATGTATTTGAACATTTTTTATTTCTCCATGATAAGAGAACCTAAAATACATTTAAGACTAGACTGAAAACCAAAACCAAATATCATTGAGTTGATTATGACTCATGATCCAATGTGTCAGAGTAAATCTGTCCTTTATAAGATCAGAGGGAGAAGGATGGACAACCTCCTGCTGTGTGTATTCACTGTCTTTGAAAGCCTACTGGAGGGCCAGCTATGAGTTGGTTCTGACTTGATAGCACACAACAACAACAATAATCTTTCAGAAGTATAAAATCAGGACCTTTATTCCAAGGCATCTCTAGGTGACCAGGAACTGTCAAACTTTTCAATTAGCAGTCAAGCTGACCATCATCTAGGGTCAAAAGCAAATGATAACTGCAGAATGACACCCAGAGCAAGTGATAACTGAAAAATGACACACCCCACACAAACATACAGAGATGTGGAAGTTGCCAGTACTCATTTTACAGCTGAAGTATATAAGGTGTTTGCTGTATTTAGAGATTCTAATACATAGAAATAGAAATAATGTCACAAATTCCAATGTTTGTTAGACTTTTGGTCCCACAAATGGTCATTCCTACAGAGCTTGGGCAGCCTAATGGTAAGAAATTGTGCTGCAATCCCTAAGGCACATGGTTTGAGGCCACCAGTTGCTCTATGGGAGAAGGATGGGAAATCTCCTCCTGTGCAATTACTCCCTGTGAAAACCTGCTGGAGGGTCAGCTATGGGTCATTTCTAACTCTACGGTACACAACAACAGCAGCAGTAGCAGCAGCAGCAGCAGCAGCAAAGAAAACTGGCCATTTCTATAGTAAATGAAAATCAGAGAAATACCTCTAAACCAATTTAGAAAAGAAAAATGCAAAGTAGTCAGTATTTTTCATTTTGTTACTATCCATTACAAAAAAATAAAAAAAAAACTTGTCATGGTAGTCATTATGCAAAAATGATAAATCTCAGTTTAAAATAATTTAAGAATAAAATGAAATTTGATTAAAAAAATTAAGAGGATGCTGATAATTACTAGACTTTATGAGACTCTTGTAAAAAAATCTGTGCTCTAGAGATACAGTCTCCTATATTTAATATAGTAACAAGAATATTAGTATAAATGAAAAGAATAACTTGCAGACTAAGGAACCTTGACAGTTTTTAGACTAATGCTAAAGTACTGATGACAAGACAGTGCTTTAAGTGAAGTGGGTCAAATTCTGTCCAGCATAGGAATAGATTTAAATTACCAAACAGGAAACTATTATATACATATTATTTCCTTTTACACAAACCACCACCAGATGTGGCACTACTCAGAGCCCTAGAACAGAGAGTTGAGAGACCAAAAGAGTTGGAATTTGAAATAAGTTCCTGAGGCTGTTAAAAAAGAGGCTTCTTCTTAGATGTATAGAAGAGGCAGCTGGATTTGTGCCTTGACTGGAAATACTGTGGTTCAATCAATTTTGAGAAGGTAAAATCCAGGGAGGTCTACCCCTCTCTACTTTTTATTATTAAACAGATTTATAGGGAAATAAGGATGAAAACCAGTGCTTTGGGATGCTTTACCTTTCATCTCCATTTCATCATTAAGTCACTGGCAGTCATTCCTTAAATGGCTCAATTATTACCCAGAGATATGCCCATCAGTCTCAGGATTTATCCCAAACATCATGATACCAGCTTAACTTTCTCATTTGTCTCTCAGTAGTCACTATTTATATTTATCAGAGTAACTCTCAATTACAGCAAGTAGCTTTCTGAGGACACACAATCAATATCTTCTTTATCTGGGAGGATGCAGAAGCATGCAAGCGTTGACTTAAATAATGTAATTAGGGTATGTCACTAAATGTCAACCCCTGAGGTACCACCTTTTATCCCTGGCTATCTACCAAACTTGTCTTGACAGACATTTTCAGACACCTCTTAAACTGTAACTCAATGACCAAATTTCTAGTATTTTTTTTTAAAATTCAGAATGTTTATCGATAATTTAAGGCAAGGATGTAGACTTTCTCATTCTGTATTTCTGGCTAGAATGAAAGAAATCTTCTAAAAGTAATTTCTCATTTACCCACACCCTCTACCTAAGCCATCAAGTATCATGTACTCAAACTTTCAACTCCAAAGTCCCAGCTTTTACTGTATGTGTGAACAAGTTCTGGAGATTAAGTACAACTTTACTGAGTTAACTCTGTTTTCGAACTGACTAACTGGGCAACAGTTAAAATTTATCAACTATGGTATATTCTCATTTTTTTCTCTCATTGCTTTTTGTCTCACAACTGTTGAACTGCTACTGTTTAATACCACTAGCTAAGAGCCCTTTGAAACAAAAAGAAAAACTCTGGAGTCAGATAATCTTTTTGGGATTACATACAGAGGAGGGTGGATAAGTACACTGAAAAAGATAGTAATAAAAATATTATTGGCTTTTGGTCCCCTGCTCCAACTTTTGGACTCAACTATCTATTTACACAAACAGTCTAGACTTGTTATCTTGCCACATAGTGTCTCAGAAATGTAAGTGGAGGGAAACCAGTTTGGCAAGATAGTAAGGGAACAAGATAATGGGCTTAAATGACGAAATAGGAAATCCGTTCCTGGGTGGTATTTGGCAGTTTAATGTTGCAAGGAGTGGGTGTGGGGAATATAGGACAGTGGCAAGGAACAATTTGTATACTAGGTTTATGAATGAACATAGAAAGAGCAGGACTGTAATTCTGGACCAGCTTTCCTAACATCAGCTGTCTAGTATACAATTGATATATCAATTTTCATTAACAGCATGATTTTAAAGATATGTTACAAAAATAATAGGAAGTCACAATTACAGGACAGATTACTACCTTTATTTCCTGTATAAGCCTTAATAGTTCATTGTCTGGTTTAGAGTTAGCTGTTTCCATGATGCAATTTCTACTTCAAAGTGGTTGCTCTTTTAACTGTGTAATTGTGTTGGGTTTTCTGTTTTTGTTTAAATTTCTGCATTAGATGGTGAATTGTTAAATGGAGCTCAAGTAAGATGCATTGCTTCCTGTCTCTTGTACGGTGTGGTCAGTCATTAGCTACTGGAGAGTAGAACAAAGGGTTATTATTGTGCAATAAGAATTGTCTAACAAGAGATTACTATCAAAGGCTGGGGTAGGTTCTAACAAAAAAAGTTACATAAAATTGTTACTTTTTTGAGCAAGTAACTTGCAGAAAGAATGCTGAGATGGAAAAATGAACTTTTAAAAAAGATTTTTTGGTCTCTTACATTAGTAAAAATGTTTGTTTTGAACCTTTATAGTTAATTTAAACAGTAAGAATGAAGATTCAAGGTACTGACTTTTAGATTAATAAATACATATAATTATTAAATTACTTAGAAAATCTTTTCTCTCTTAAACTTACTGTCATTCAAGGATATGTAGAATTCTTAATTTGTGTGAAATTTGTGTTGTTCCTTTTTATAATAAAGATCAAACGAATGAGAAAATGAAGTGTATGGTCTTCTACAGTCTTCCTTTTTTCCATATTCATTCTGTTAAAACAGCTTGATAATCACTCACAATGTCTGGTGGCAAAAATTAGGGCAAAAGTAGCATATACATACTGGGTAATATTATTATTTATTCACAGAAGGGGATGGGAAGGGAGGGAGCGAGTAATAGAAATAGGTATGTTGAGTGAGCAATATACAAATAAAGGAATGACCAAATATTGTAATTCATTAATTACCTTTGTCATTATGTGACATCAAATTGGAATCAACTCATAGCTGACCCTCTAGCGAGTTTTCAGAGGCTGTAAATTTCACCAGAGTGTACTGCCTGTACTGCCTGTCTTCTTGCAGAGCAGCTGATGGATTTGAACCACCTGCCTTTCTACTAGTGCATCAGAGCTCTGACTAATTACATCAATAAACTGTAATTAGTTACATTAATGCCATAAAACAAAATATATATGAATGATCAAACTAAACTGTAATTACGTTATTAAAAAAGGGAATGAAGTATTGATACATGCTACAAAACAAGGTTGAACCTTGTAAACATGATGCAAATTGAAGAAGTCAGATGCTTATTTTATGATTCTATTTATGAAATATCCAGAAGAGGAAAAGCCATAAAAACAGAAAGTAGGCTTCCCGGGGCTGAGGGGAAGGATAAATGGGGAGTGACTATTAAGAAGTACAGGGAGGTGGGTTGGTTTTTTTTTGTTTTGTTTTTAAAACACTGTAGCTTGGATGCAATTTTACAGGGCAAATTAGCATTCCATTTAATAATTTGTACATCCCCGTTGATGTAATCCCAGTCCTCTTCCTCCTTGGTTTCCTCATTTTCATTCACCCATCTTTCCTGCTTCTTCCTAATATCCGAAGCCTTTTTGCCCCCAGAGAAATGTTTCTGTCTGTCTCACATGGTTGACTGTAGTACTGTGCAGGACACGGACATTACTCTCTGGTGTTATTTTCACTTTATAGGCATGTCTTTAAATTGATTCCTAAAGGTTCAGTTTCCTACTTGAAGGGTGTCTAAGGGCTACAGTTTTGGGGGTTCCACTATTCGCATTCTGGTAAGTAAGTCTGATCACTGTGCCCTCCTTACATTCTCTCACGTCCCTCATTTGTCCAGGACGTAGAGAGATTTTTTTTTGGAGTGATGAACATATTCTCAAATTAATGGTGACAACAGCACCACTAATTGCATGAATATAAAAAAAATTACTGAATCATACACTTTAATTTTGTTGTTGGCTGTTGTGTACCATAGTCAGAACCAATCCATAGCTGACCTTCCAGTGGGTTTTCAGAGGCCGTTAACTGCTCAGGAGGCGATGACCCATCTCTTTCTTGAGTGGCCTCTAACTGTGTGCCTTTGGGATTGTGGTGCAGCTTCTTGCCACTAGGCTACCAGAGCTCTAAATCATATACTTTCAAAGGATTAATTTTACGGTATGTGGCAAGAAGCTGCACTGCAATCCCAAAGGCACACTGTCTGGAGACGACCAGTTGGTCCATGGAAGGAGGATGGGCAATCTCCTCCCGTGAGTTTAAACGCCTCTGAAAACCTGCTGGAGAGTCAGGTATGGGTTGGTTCTGACTTGATGGTACACAATAACAAACTAAATAAGTTCTTTAAAATAGAAAATTAGAGCTAATCATGAAAACAACAAAAGTTCTAGTGGTTTTGAAGAGTCACTGGACTTTGACAGGTCTCAATTTCCTCATCTCTAAAATAGATGTTCTCTTGAATCCTTCTAACTTTATGTTTTTATTTGGAATATAATAGACTTTCATAGCTTGAGGAGTCCTGGTGGCACAACAGATTAAGCACTGACCTGCGAACTGAAAAGCTGATTTGAATTACCAGTTGTTCTTCCAAGGGAAAAAGATGAGAAGTCTGCTTTGGTAGATATGAAAGCCTTGAAAGATCTAAGGGGCATTTTCTAGACACAAGGGCAGTGAGTTTGGTTCTGAATTTCATAGGTAGGGAATTTCTCACAGCAAGAGTTTTGTCTATTGTCTGAATTATGGAACTGGAAATAAAGATACTTACCTTCTGTGTTTGGGGAAGTTAACTTGCTCAACTAAGTGACCTTAAAGGATGTAGTATAAATGTCAAAACTCAAGTTTTAGGTGAGTGGGTTTTCCACCCCCCTAAAAGGAAACAAACATTTCTCTTTAGAAATAAGGAGGAAATCCAACTCCTTGATAAAACCAAAGATGCCATCAGGATGAAAAGCAGAAGCAGTGGCAAACCAACTGAATTCTGTTGGCCATAACATGGTCAAATAGGCTTTATCACAAATAAAGGTTTCCTCTCATTCTAAACTGGTACAGTTTAACTACTCCTGATTTCTCTTGAGCTTTACATTATTTATGTCACGCTTTTGTTTGATGATATTAGAACATTTCAACTGTAAATACTACTGGGGAACACTAAAACTCTACAAGACTTATTACCTATATAATAAATAAGCAACAGGGGAGCTTTGGTAGCCAAGTGGTAAGGAATTGCATTGCCAACTTGAAGGCACATGGTTCAAATCCACCAGCCACTTTGTGGGAGAAAGAAGGACAATCTCCTCTCATGTGATTTATAGCTCTGAAAATTCACTCTGAGCAGATTCTAACTTGTGGGCACATAAAACAACAACCACCAAGCAATTTGTTCAAGTAACCAGATAAAAATGTCAGACACCTCAAGCCTGCAGAACCAAGCTGACATTCACTTGAACAAGACAAAGGACAACTATATAGATTCCATATACAAGAAAGTTAAGAGTTTGTTTCAAGAAAAAATGAAAAAAAAAAAAACAACCCACAATTGTGACATATATGTAAAGAAAGGCATTTTCTACTTCAATCAATTGCTACTAAGCATCTAATAAAAACAACAACTATGAAATTCCCAGAACCAAGTATGAGCGCCACAATAAATCCAATGAGTAGACAAGGACATTGTTTTTTTGGCCCAATGACAAGAGAATCTTACTAATTTCAAACAGTCTGCTCCACCCTAGTTGTTTTTTTAATTTTTTTATGCCCCCCCTTATAATTTCAGTTTAATGGCAATTATGTTCTTCAAGTCATATTACACACCAATGTGCTAGGAATTCCAATGAGCTCTACCTTTATAATATACAGAGAATACTGCTTTAGATCACCTTTACCAGTGCCACTTCTGCAAGACACTATTTTTTGTTGCTTGAATTATTACAATAGCCTCCTACTTGTACTATTCCCCCCCCTCAAGTAAAATTTTTACCTAAACTAGTTTTAGATACACAGAAAAACTGGGAAGAAGAAAAAAAAAGAGATTTCTGAGTTCTCTATTATTAACAACTGAATAAAGTTCTGATAAGTTTCCTTAGTTACATTTCTGTGTTTTAGGATCCCATATAGGATACTACATTGATTGTCACATCTCCTTGGCCCCTCTTGACTGAGTTTTTAGACTTTCCCTGTTTTTTGTGATCTTGATAGTTTTAAGGAATATTGGTTAGATATTCTGTAGTTGTCTGATGTTTTCCATGTACTTCCTCTCGGGTATAGGATAGGTTCTTCCAAGCAGAACTAATATGTGGTTCAGAGATAAAATGAGGTCCACTATCCATAGCTCAAGTGTGCCAGATATGATGAAAATGGTACAGGATAGGACAGGATTAAGGTCTGTTGTTCATAGGGTTGTTATGAGTCATACCTGACAGCACCTAACACCACCACCACCCCCTGTAGCTGGACGCTAGTCTTTCTTCCTGCATCACCAGCTACTTATTCTTGGACAAATTTCCAATTTCCTCATGTTTATTGGGGAAGTTAAAAGTTACACAGCTGAGGTTGGAAACAGGATGCAATTCAGTCAGGACAGCTTCTCAAGTGTGCTTGCAGACTCCTCTGTGGCTTTCAGCCTCATGAGTTTAGCTCAGTATTACAAGTTCTCTTAGACATTCTCCTTGATCCCCCTTCTTCCTCCCCAGTCCTCCACCAAGCACTCATGGATGCCTGTCACTTTGGCTCTGGAACACAGCAGTCCCAGGTCAGCTCTATCTCATATCAGTCTCTGGTTCCCCACTGCTGCTGCTGTTCTCGTCTGGGTAATAGTCTAGTACAGGAATCTCTTGCTCTGAAGGACTCATGCTGCATTCTTTGCCCCTTCTTTCTTCCTGGTGTTGAAAGTTTCCTATTGAACTCTTTAATTCCAACCTTAGCTCAATACAGTCTATTCCCAATAGCAACTAAAGCAATTATTTTCAAATGGGAAGTCCAATTGTGTCACTACTTTGTTCAAAACGAGATCTTTCGTTTCACTCAGTGCAAAAGCCTAAGTCTTTAAAATGGCCAACAAGTCCTGATAAGATCTAGGTTCCCTTTTCCACTCTGGTTGAATCTCTTGTTATTTATTCTTCTTAGTTACTTAGGCCTATTTAATGAAAAAAGACAGATGATAAACAAATGGGGAACTTAATCTCATTGCCAGTGAGTTGCAAGAGACTCATAGTTGACTAGCTATTGGGTTTCCAAGGCTATAAATTGAAGAGAAGATTCATGCCTTCAAACTCAAGCACCAAGACCTTTGTACTTGCTGTTGCTTAGATATCAGCGGGATTCATTCCTCATCTCCTTTAAGTCTGCTGAATCGTCACCTTCTCAATGAAGTCTTCTTAGACTAATTTTAACCTCCTAGTAGTACCTGTTTAATTTTTCTCCAAAGTAATTACTGCTTCTAAAATGTCAAATATGTTATTTAGGGAGCTCTAGTGGCCTAGTTGGTAGGGAATTGTGCTGTCACCCAAAGTTGATTGATTCAAATCCACCAGCTGCTCTGAGGGAGAAATATGGGAAATCTGCTTCTGCCCAGATTACAGCCTCTGAAAACCTACCAGAAGGTCAGCTATGAGTTGGCTCCCATTCCATGGCAATGACAGAGGAGTTGGTTAGTTTGCAGGGAGTTGTGCTGCTAACCCAAAGGTCATGCATCTTATGGAAGTGTGAATCTACTAGTGGATCCACAGGGAAAAGATGAGCAATCTCTTCCTATGCAATTTATAGCCTTGGAAACCCAATGGATGGTCAGCTATGTGTCAGTTCCAACTCCCTGGCAATGAATCTGAGTTACTGATTTATTGTCTTTTTCCATTAAAATGAAAGCTCCATGAAAGTAGGGTATTACTACATTTATTATTGTACCCACCACCTAGAACATGTCCGAGCACATGGCAATTGCTCACTCGTGTGTGGACTGGGTACTGCACAAACTCACCAGAATCTCCCAGCTCAGTGCTCTGAAGAAATGTTCGGCAGCGTTCCTTGTGCTCCTCAAGGGAACTCCTCTGCTTGTAACTCCTTCCGCAAAACTCACATTTGTAGGGTTTCTCAACTACAAGGCAAGCATGGGGTACTCAGTGACCCTCAAAGATTAGAGAACAAGTGGGAGACTGGGGCTCTGTGTAAAATGACCACTAGGAGAGAACTAAGAGAAGCCAGCATATTTAGATACCTTTGAATTCACATTACTTTTCCCCCCTCTCTACACTACTTTTTGAGTAAGCTGAAATAAGGGTATAGTCTACAATTCATTATGATAAAGAGTAGATAGCATCCTGTATAAGATGAAAGGATGTGGATTTAATAATTATCACTTAGTATAGTGTTTTTGTTCTAGATAAAATCTTGTTTCAGTAGGAGAAAGAAAAAAAATCAGGCTATTTTATTATTCAAGTGGTTTGTGTGGTATAAGTATGAAATAAGAAGGGACTCCTTAATTTTGTGACATCCAACCAGCTGTAAGTGAAAAATGCTGCAGCTGTGGGAATTCAGCTTGAAACTGATGCTCCCTCCCTTTTTTTAAAAAAATTAATTTCAATGAACATCTACAAAGATTTTGGATTTCCACTCATTCATTGTTGCACTTTTCTCCCCGCAAAATTGATGCTTTTTTTAAGAGCACCGACTACTTGGACAAACACAGCCTATCCTTGCCAAGTGGTTACAGCAAAACTTGGGCTGAAAAAAATGGTATGAGGGGACTTTTGAAGAAATTTGTGCTTTATCTTAGAAATGAAGATGAAAAAAAATGACCAATAAAAAAAAAGAAACGAAGATGAAATAAATGTTGCAATTTATTTTTATTTCTATTATTTAAAAAATACTCTTAATTAAAGTTTACTTATCCAATCAGGCAGCCTTTATTATCTCAATACCACTAACTGTGTTTGAAATAGGTAAGTCAATAGCTTTGATTCTCTGACCTCATTTCAGTTGTGCAGGGCTGGCCTTCCTGATCTGTTGATAAAATGCACCCTCTGACCTTATCAGAAGTTTGGTGGACTGAGATTTTTATTTTCTAATCTTTTTGCTCTGCATTGTAAGATTCTTTTTATCAAAATAAAAATAAAAGACCATTAGGAATCAAAGTTTTAAGTTTCTGAATAAATAGTCTTCTGGAATCTATCTTAAAATTATTTTTGGATCTTACTTGAAAAAGTCAATGAAGGGAGCTATCATAAATTTTTTTGCAATAGTAAATTTTTTGGCTCAAACTCAGACTTAATTTCTTACTTTGAATCTTCCTTTTGCCTTTTATGATCTATAATATGGGGTTATGTGGGGCTGAACTGTTAAGTTTCTTGGTCTCCGTTATGAGTTTAGGGCTGGGTTTTTAGTCAAAATGTTCTATGTAAACTTACATAAGAAGAAAGCATTTTATTTTTCTTTGAATTAAACTTTTCTCAGATAACATCAAGAACATGAGGTCCCAAATTTGAACATCAACGGTCTTATTTTTCTGGGAGGGAAATTCTAAATGCTGAAAAAAGAAGCCTTTACTATCTTACTTGGTCAAAATAAGGACTGAAAACATCTAACAGAACTTAGAGCTTTTTATGTATTGTCATAGTTATTAATCTTTTAAAAGCTAAACATAAATAGATCAATCAAGAGAAAAGTTAGGTTGGAGAAATTTAATCAAGAAATGACAAAAAAGTAACTTTATAAACAATAGTGTATGTCCAGTTTACAGAATTTTTATCAACCCAAACCTGCATATTATTTGCTTGCCAGTCTTTGGAATGAAATGTTTATTTTAAAAAAAAAAAATTAATCTCTTAATAAAGTTTACCATAAGAAAATACTGGTGGCTATAATTCTTCACAAAAATTAAAAAGGCATTTTTACAGGGCCAGCTCTTCTGTCTGATTGTGTTGTTCTCTTAGGGTAAAGCAAGGATGGTAAAGAGATGATCATCCTCAATGAGCCAGACGGAGAGCAATTAATGCCTTAATGGAAGTGTAATTAGCCCTAGAGGTCTCTGCTGCTGTAACCCTTCAGAACAAGAATGACAGATTAAAACCTCCACACTTAACTCTTTCTAGCTTCCACATGGGGCTCAAGGGATATGCATTTATTAGACATGGAATGTTCATTTCTCTCACTTACCAGAATGTGTCCTAAGATGACCTGTGAGTGCATCTCTTCGTTGGCATGCGTAGTTGCAGAGGTGACACTTAAAAGGTTTTTCCCCTGTGTGTAGTTTAATGTGGCGGAGGAGGTTACCTTTCTGAGTAAAAGATGCCCCACACTGATTACACTGGAATGGGCGTTCACCTTTAAAAAGGACACAAAGGACACTTCTGGTCACCAGGCAAGTGGGGAAGCATATGTACAGATTAGATGCCCATGGCAAAAGCTTATCTTTTAGACAGTTTCTTTTTATAATGGAATCAGCTGAGAGCTGTATTTCAAGGCAAACAAAAGACTTACTTATGGAATCTTCTCTCTAGAAGAGAAATAGTACCCACCAAACTAAAGCTATTTTATCTTGACATGAATCAGAACAAAGAAATGGAATATCGCTAGCAGTACTTTCTGGATGTAAAACTTTATTACTTTGCATTCTCTTTTAATGTAATTTGTTGGAAAAGAGAGCCATGACTAAAGTCCTAAAAGGCACTGAAATAAAGAAATGTGTCTTTTAAAAGTCATCATATTAATGTCAGATGCAATCTGCTGGGCTCAGTGGGATGTTGTATGCATTTCTAGACCCTGCCTGTTTATTTTCTGAAGAGAAATTATATAAAACTGATAATAGAAACTCTATCCTTCCATCTACCAAATTTGAGCCCAACACAGAAAATGTATCACCTGTTATTAAAAGTGTTATGCAAAGATCTATGAAGGATGCCTAAGAAGCAAATCACACAATTCAACTTTTACGTTGAAGATATTCTTGCTGAGGAAGACATTTGCCTGACACAGAACACTCTGCACTCTACAAGTTCTTTTATTCATAACATGTTTAAATGCTTGCCAAATGCATAGCAAAACAGGAATAAAAACCAGTGAGTAAATAAGCCCACTGCCAGAGAGTAAATGCAGACTTACAGCAACTTTACAGAACAGAGTAGAACTGCTCCATCGGGTTTCCAAGGCCATAAATCTTAACAGGAACAGAATGCCTCAATGTTATACCCTGGAGTGACTGGTGAGTTTGAATCACCAATTTCTCAATTAGCAGACCAACTCTTAATCAACAACACCACTAGGACTCCAAATGAGCAACCAGAAATGCAGAAAGGGAGCGACATCAGAATTAGAGCAAAAATCAATGGAAGTAATCAAAAGCCCTAAATTCCACCACTTCATTTCTCACATGGCTACATTATTAGGACAGTTTTCAAAAGAATGGAAAAAGGAGACTATTTACCAGTATGGCTCCGCTTATGAACCATTAAGACATTGAAGCTAATACAGGATAATCCACACACATCGCAGTTCATTTTTCCACTTGTTGGCCTGCTACTATCATAGGAGACAACATGTCTCTCCAACTTAATATTTTCATATTCATTATATTCTCTTGAATAGCTGTAAGGAAGTTCAGGCTCTTCTACATTTCCCATGGGCTCTGGCTTTAAAACATTCTCATCCCTTTCACTGTATTCATCTTTTACTTTCATTGAATCATCTGCAGGGAAGAAAATGCAAGAAATGAACAAGGATCATTTTTGTATCAATCAAAGTAGTTCAGAGAGCAGAGTTGACTATTAAATTCCAAATAAATCTATCACGACATTTAAAAAACAAGAAAGTGCCATTAAGATGATCATTCATTATTTGAATTCAGAAGCACAGTCAGAGAAAAATACTCATACTTACATGCAGAAAAACAGATGACAGTGTTTTTAGGCCATCGAGAAAAACAGAGGTATAGATAAAGTATAACTGCTGAAAGCAACCATGAAAAAAAACATATTTTAATCAACTCTTCTCTAGGACTGAGAGAGAAGATAGGTTTTCAGATTAAGTACCTTATTTTGGTGGTTGAAGTAAAAATACTGGGTGAGATGCTCTTACTTTAAACAAGAAAATGAATACTGTTTTAATCTTTCAAATACACCCAATTTAAACCATTGAGAAGGAGCTGAAAAGTTAACATAGTGTTTCTGACTTTAAGTTATGTTTTGCCTTTTCCTCTTCTTCCATGTATAGGAACTGCTAAAGCATGTCTTATCTACCTATCTCTCTTGGAACTGATAAAGACACACCAAGTATAGAAGAAGCCTGTCAGCATAGTGAAATACTATTGAGAAAGATTAAAGGAGATGTTGAACATAATCTTCCAAAGGGAAACCTTCATTAGCAAAGATAAATGGAGTTCAACTTAAGCAAGGGGAAGGGTCCCTATACCCAAGTCAAAACCAAAACACTCACTTGTTCTCAAGTTGATTATGACTCTCAGCTACCTTGTGTACAGAGCAGAACAGGGCTCCCTAGAGATTTCAAGGCTGTGACCTTTTGGAAGCAGATCACTAAGTCTATCTATTGAGGTACCTCTGGGTTGGTTTAAGCTGCCAAACTTTAGCCAAGGACTTAACCATGTGTGCCACTCAGGAACTAAAGGTAAAACTTTAGTACTGAAGAACTGGATGGGAGAAGAAGAGCCTAACCTGACCAGGTAATATCTTAAAAGAGCTATAACACATCTAAGCTGAAAACCACAAGAAATAAAGAAGATAAATTTATGTACTGGCAGTAAAAAGTTTGCCAGCAACATTTGTTAAGGGATTTTCGTATACTGGTAGTCTTATGATAAGAGTTCTGTTCTGACAACTATTGCCAGTCCTGACTTAAGCTGAATACCTCATTTTTGGGTTATTGTCTGTATCTTTATAAAGATGATTTTTATTTGTCTTTTGGAGTTGGCTTGAGAATGATAATATAAGCAAATTAGTGCTGCAGCATTACTAGTGATAAAAGGTATTAAAAAAAAGGGGAGGATGGTCTTAAGTGTGGTTTCCCGAACTCTGAATACATTTTAAGTTAGGGACAATAAAAAATGCTTGCTTTTCAAACACTAATTCTTAGAAATCGAAAGTTGTACCTCCTTGTGAGGAATAACAAACCAATGGAACTTCAGGGCTGGATGGGAATTTAGAGAGCACCTGATCCAATCTTCTTGTTTTCAGATAAGAAAATCTGGGAGCACTAATGTTTTAAGCTATTTATCCAAAGTTACAGAGCCAGTCAATGGCAGATAAGTGATTAAAACATTGACAGTAATCCTGAACTATTTGTTGTTGTTGTTATGCACCTAATTCATAGCGACCCTATGTACAACAGCCCTAAACTCCGCTCTGTCCTGTGCCAGTCGCACTGTCTCTGACACTCCCATCCCAATAATGCCAGACACTGAATCAATCCACCTCATAGAGGGCCTTCCCCTCCTGCGCTGTCCCTCCACCCTCCCAAGCATGATGTCCCTCTCCAAGGACCGGTCTCTCCTCACAACATGTCCAAAGTATGTTAGATGGAGCCTCAGAATCCTTGCCTCCAAGAAGCCACCCGGTTTAACCCTTTCCAGGACAAATCTGTTTGTTTTCCTAGCAGTCCATGGTATTCTCAATACTCTTCTCCAGTACCACAGCTCAAAGGCATCAATTCTCCTTCTATTGAATTATTTATTATTTGAATTTGACCTCACGTTAGACATATAAACTCAAAGGGGTTTCTTATTAATTGTATTCCACACCCTCTCACCACTGGCGTAGACGTTAAAACCAAAACACTGAAGAAAGGATGTTTTAAAAAAACTACATCCCTTCCAATAAACGTCAGAAAGTGCTGCTCCTGTTGCCACATAGGAGGAAGTACAACTGCAGCTGTGCCTGCCTTGCTACCTTCAACCCAAGTTTCAATTTTCACTTCTATCAAGGTTACCTTTCATCTATATTAACTGGGTTTGCTTAATAGAGCAAGACAGGAGCATAACCACCAGCAGGGAAGTCATCACTGCAACACTGTTCCACTGCTTCTCACCACAGTTCATGGTTCATAACCTTTCACTCTTTGACTAGCAGAAATGTAGAGCTGAAGGAGAAGTTCAATGTGCTTCAGATGTGCCTATTCTATATGTTTGGGTTATATATGAACTGGAATCCCTTTCCTACAGTCTCTGCTTTCTGTGGACAGGTCTTTGCAGGTTTTCAAATGAGATATTTTTGCTTAAGTGGTTTTTATTTTCTGATTTTTTTTTTAAAAGAAGGATGCACCTGATGCTTGAAACCTCTCCCTTCCTCCATCTCTCCAGCTGTGGGTAATATCCCACCAAAGCTTGAGTGCTCTTCAGTTTGCATGTAGGTGTTTTAAAAGAACCTCAACGGAAAACTTCAGCTACTGAAAACAAAAACAGCAGATAGAAAGGGCCAGCAGAAAAGAATCCTTTTAACTTTGATTAAACCCACTGCCACCAAGTCAATTCCAACTTAGAGTGATTCTCCACTTGGCTTTTGAGGCTATAATCTCTATAGGAAGAGACTGCCTTCCTTTCTCAAGGTTGATTAAGATTTGAACAAATGATCTCTTAGAAAGCTGCCTGATATTGTTACCATTATGCTATCAAAGGACTCCTTAATCCTATGAATATACTGAAGATAATGTAGTTCACTTTAAATGGGTGTCTTGTATGACTTGTGAATTGCACCTCAATAAAACTTTTAAGAAGCTCTCCCATTAGCATTTTACTTAATGGTTTTAGCTGCTCTTTATGATGTAATTTCAGTAGGGTATCCTTTAGATTAAAAAATGTTAATATGAACCGCCTCCATGTAAGTGAACATTAAAAACCACTAAGATTGACCCAGCAATTCCACTATTGGGAATTTAGCCTAAACAAACCATAATCACCACCCAAGCAGATATATGCACACCCATGTTTACTGCAGCTTTGTTCACAATAGCAAAGAGCTGGAAACAACCCAAGTGCCCATCAACAAACGAATGGATAGAGAAGCTCTGGTCTATTCACACAACAGAATACTATGCAGCATTGAAAAACAAGGAACTCATGAAATATTATACAAAATCGGTGACCCTGGAGGATGTTATCTCAGTCACAAAAGGACGTTATCTCAGTCACAAAAGGCTGAATATTGCATAGAGCCACTGTTGTAAAATGGGACTGACATCGGGATTGAGGGAAGACAGAGAAGGAGGGGATGAATGATGTATACTGAATTGAAACAGATGGGGAGAGAACTGTTTAAAAGGGATAAATGATTGGGTATTATTGTGATGACAGGAGTCCAGAATGAAGGCTGCACAGTGGAGTCGACTTGGGGGGAGGGATAACAATGAAAGAGTTTTTCTTTTACTTTTCAAGGAGAAGAGTGAACTGGGGGGGAGAGGTTGGCAAGGAGAAAAGTGCATCAATGAATGAATGGAAACCCTAAGTCTCTGTAAACTTTCTTTAAAATGAATAAAAAAAATAAAAAGGAAAAAACCCTACTAAGATCAATGTGTTTACTTTTTCAAAACAGAGTTATTCTTTCCCTCAGGACTTTGATTTTAGTGGGACTGCACTAGGACTCATTATCACAGTAGGGGGCTAGAGGGTAGAAGAATAGGGAAGATAAGAGTCTCTGAGTTGAGGGCTTTAAGGAAAGCTCAACAGTAAACGGGAAAGGACACCAGGAAAGACATGAATTCCCTTGGACTGACTTAATCAAGAGTTCTTGATTTGTCATTGAAGTCTGATCAGTTTCAGATAAAAGATCTCAATGACCTTCCTGCTGATTATTAGTGACTAGCAACTTGATAAGGCTTTGGTGAGTGAACATGTGAAAGTAAAGAGAGTTAAATATTAGGATAAAAGTATGAGTTAGGATCCCCCAAAATTATCAGTTTTAGGGCCTAGCCTCCAAAACAATCAGGAAAGACACTAGCTTGTTCTAATGAAGTTATTTCATGTCTTGGGAGGAAGATCTACTGGAGCATAGAAATGGGCACCATTCTTCTTCCTACTCTCCTTAAAAAATACTAATAAAACATATCTGTAACACAAAGACTACACTTTTCTGATGGTTCAAATCCATCAGCCACTCCACACGAGAAAGATGGACAATCTCTTCTTGTTCAATTTACAGCTTTGGAAACCTGTTGGTATGAATTGGTTCTGAGGGCATGTTCTTTACCTCCAGTTTCTATGACTTGAAACTGTGTAATCTCTTATTTCCCAAACTCCACAATGACTTTGTCTCCAAGACCTATTGCATCTATGTTCTCAGGTGCTCTACATGCAAACTCCGCTCAGGTGCTCTACATGCAAACTCCGCTTTTACATTACCTTTGCAATTTAGGTTATATTCTCGCTATGTTTCACTTAACCTCCTTTCTCTCTCTCTTAATTATGATTTTAACAAGTCTACAGAAGTCAGATTTTCACTCATTCACTGTTGCACATTTCCCCCACCCCTCCTAGATCACCTTAAAAAACCCCAAAACATTGTTACATAATTTCTTCCCCTTTCTCCTCCCCCAGTCCACTTTGCTATGCACCTCTTATTCTAGACTGTTGTCATACAAATAATGCCTAATCATATATTCCTTTTAAACAGTTCTTTCCTTCATCTGTTCAAATGCAATGTTTATTATTTAGTCCCTCTTCTCTTAGTTTCCCGCTAACTCCCATGTCAGTCCTGTTTTATAAGTGGTGTTATAGAGTGTTTGTCATTTTTTGACTGAGATATTTCACTCAGCATAATGTCCTCCAGGGCCACCCATGTTGTGTAATGTTTTATGAGTTCCTTGTTTTTCAGGACATAGAGTTGTGTGAATTCATCATAGTTTTTCTATCCATTCATTTGATGATGGGCTGCTCCTCTTCTTTCAATACCCATTTCTAGACATACTTCTTACAAAAGTAATCTGTCTCTACAATCTCAAAATTCCCTCAGAAATAATTCACTGAATCAGCTCTTTTGAAGATCACCAATAATCTCATGAGTCCTAAAGTCAATGTAATTTTTATGCCATACTCAATTTCTCAACTGTAGTCCCTAATACCACCGGCCATCCTTGATTTTTCTACACTCCTGTTTCCTGAACGAAATGGTACCTCCCTCCTTTCTGATTAATTTCTAAATCCTTTTCTCTTTTTTTTTGCTGCCTCCTAAATGCTCACCTTGACTTTTTAATACCTCTATACCTCCTTGCCTATGGAGACTTCAACCATTCATAAGAGTTCAACTAACATCTTCTATGAGTAATTATCAAATATATATATATATCCATCCAGGTTTAATATCTCTTTCAGTCTTATATTCCCAAAGTCCTCTTTCCATTTACTAAGGCTAGGACCCTCACTCATCTTTCCTTTCTCATGTTTGGATCCCACAATCACCTTTTGGTTCCATCTTTGTACTGTTCTCCAATTGCTTTCTCTTCCATATCATTTTACATGTCCATTATCCTTGTTCTCAAGCCCTCAGTATCAACTTCATGATCTACTTTGGTAATCTCTAAATAGTTTTCCCTTCCTTTCCAGCTCATCTTGTCTTCTACCAGTAGATTTCTACCCTGGTCCTATGTACTATCAAACCCGAATCGACCCACAGCTGACCCTCCAATGGGTTTTCAGAGGCAGTTAACTGCACGGGAGGAGACTGCCCATCCTTCTCCTTTGGAGCAGCTGGTAGATTCAAACCATGTGCCTTTGGGATTGCAACACAGCTTCTTGCCACTAGGGCACTAGAGCGTCCTGGTTATACCATGATGTTGTTGTTGTGTACCATCAAGTTGGAACTGACTCATAATTGACCCTCCAATGGGTTTTCCGAGGCAGTTAATTGCACAAGAGACGGCCCATCCTCTTGTGGAACAGCTAGTGGACTTGACTACTTGTCTTCAGGAATTGCAGCACAGCTTCTTGCCACTAGGCCACCAGAGCTCCCTGGTCATACCATAGCTTTGCCAACATTTTGTAGAGTTCTCCACTGCCTACAAAATAATGTATGTCATTCTGATGGCCTAGTCTATAGAGTGTTGTACTATTAACCAAAAAGGTTTGTTTCTAGTAGTTTGAATTCACCAGTTGCTATATGGGAGAAAGTCTGCTTCAGATAGGATTTATAGTCTCAAAAACCGTATGGAGGGTCACAGTAAGTCAGAACAAACTTAAGGGCAGGGAGTTTGAGCTTTAAGTGATTTGGGCTTTTGTTATCATGATTTCCACTATCTAAAAGATCCTTCTCCAGTACTGCCATAGATCCAGATCCTACAGATCTTTTAAGACTAAAATAATATTCCACCTCCCTCAATACCTAACTCCCAACCTGATCTCCCTATTTGGAAAAAAGAACCTGTACCTTCTTTCTCTGAGTTACTTACAAACTCACATTACAGTTACTGACCACTAAGCTACCTGAGGGCAGAGCTACACAAGGTGTTTTACTGAAACTCTGCAGTTCCTATCACTAGGACTTCAGACAGGTTCTCGATGATCATCCTCTGCTGGGAATTTGTATTTCAACCCCACATTAGGATTCAGTATACCTGGAGTGAGAATGCAAACTGGTAAAGGGGAATCAACCAATGAATCCGTTTCAAAGTCCTGTCTATAATAATACTTTTAACTTGTTTATTATTTAACATCAGAGATTGTATAGTTTTAGAAAATTTTGGGCTCCTACAAGTCTACAAATCTAGGCTAGGGACTGGACATATGACAACAACAAAACCCAAAACACATGGTTTTCACGTACATACAATGGGGTTTGAGCACTATTGCTTTAGAGCTTGGCACAGGTGTTACTGCCAGGTACTTTCAAGTCAAATACAGCTCATAGCGACCTTATGAAGAACAGATCTGAACTCTGCCCTCCCTGTCCTGTGCCTTCCTCATAAATTCTGACATACTTGAGTCCACTGCTGCTGTCACTGTGTCAATCCATCTGGTTGAGGGTATTCCTCTCTTTCACTGATCCTCCACTTTTCCAAGCATAATGCCCCTCTCCAAGAAATATCCTAACAATATGCTCAAAGTATGAGATGAGCTTTGTCATCTTTTACTCCAAGAAGTATTCTGCCTGCATTTTCTCCAAGACTTATCCATTTTTCCTTTTAGCAATCCATTCAGAACTCTTCTCCAACACCACAACTTGAAAGCATCATTTTTTCTTCTGTCATTCTTTTTCATTATCCAGATCGCAGAGCATAGCAAGTGATTAAAAAGACTGTGGCCTAAATCAGGAGACTCTTAGTCTTCAAACTGATATCACTGCTACCCGATAATTCGGAGAAGGCCTTGATTGAAGACTTTCTCAATGCAATAAATCTCTTGATCTCCGGATGGCTGGTACCAAAGGTGTTGACTATGGATTCAAGTAAGATGAAGTATTCTACTTAAAATATGAATATACCATTGCATTAACCTCTTAGTTGGCCCACAGTGTGTGTGACCTTGTTTTAGACTACATCCTACTGCCCGATTAATCATCCTACAGTACAGAAATCCTTGTTTAGAAAGTTTCAATGACTTCATTTTGCTTACAAAATAAAGTCCAAATTCCTTAGTGAAACATTCAAGGGATATCTCAACTTTGCCTGCAGTTTACCACATCAATTTATTTAAACTGTTGTTGTTGGCGGCCATTGAATCAACTCATGGCGACCTCAAAGTATGCAGAGCAGAAATGCACCACTGAGTGTTGTTCCTCCCTACCTCCCCCTTTCCATAGGGCTTTCAAGGCTTTGATCTTTTGGAAGCAAACTGCCAGACTTGTCATGTGAGGTGCCTCTCTGTGAATTCAAACTGTCAACCTTTCAGTTAGCAGTTGATTGCTTAATCATTTGTGACATCAAGGGACTTTCATTTCTCAACTTTCAAAAAATCTCACTACTGTCAAACTGGAACCAACTCTACACAGCTGATCCTCCAGCAGGTTTTCAGAGGCTGTAAATCACACAGGGGGGGATTGTTCATCTTTCTCCCAAGGAGCAGCTGGTAAAGTTGAACTGCCTACTTTAAGATGAGCAGCACAACTCCTTACCGCTAGGCCACCATAACTTCCTAATTACTTACTGCAGTTTTCAAGTACTATTGACTTGGAATCGACTTGTTGCTAACCCTCCAGGAGGTTTTCAGAGGCAGTTCATCCCATGGGAGGAGAGTGTCCATCTTTCTCCTATGGAGTAGCTAGTGGATTAAAACCACATTTCTTTGGGTTAGCAGAGTAACGCCTCATCACTAAGCCAGCAGTGTCCCCTCATTTTTAACTAGGTCTCTTTAAATCTTCTCTCCAAGCCATCTCCAAGAACTTGCTACTCAAAGTGAGGTCTTCAGATCAGCAGTATCAGCATTCTCTGGAAGCTAGTTAGAAATGCAGACTCTCAGGCCTTCCTGTAGATCTAATAAGAATCAGAATCTTCATTTTAACCAGATCCTCAGGATTCTTCTGCAATAATAAAGTTTGGGCACATCAGTGGTTTGACTTATCCTAGTTTTCCAAGTATATTACATCCAAAATGCCTTTCCTTTACATCAAATTATATTCAAACTACAGAGGTCGACCTTCTCTGATGGTCTGAATCTACGAGCAGCTCCACAGGAGAAAGATGGCCAATCTCCTCCAGTGGGATTTACAATCTTGGAAACCCAGTGGAGGGACACTATGAGCTAGTTCTGACTCAATGGCAACGATTTAGAGTGAGCATCAGACATAGTTTAAATGCCACTTCTTCCATGCAGTTTTTGATACTTTTTACTAGAAAAAATTATTTCCTGTTTCTGTGTTCTCAAATATCTTTCTTCTTCTGCTTTATATTAATCATTATTAGAATTAATCTCTATAGATTATTTTATTTGGCTAATGTGTTAACAAAATCAATAATATTGCCCCATTGATTTACATTATTGATTCAGAGATAATGTTATTCATTTTTGGTTGATTTCCTAATGCCAGTGATTGGCAACAACTGAACCATTTGTAAATGTAGGCAATTATAAAGATCTGGCACCAAACACTGGAATATATTTAAGGAACTACCTAAAGTATCCTAAAGTTTTCTGTAAAGTAGATAAACCTATTGTAATGTGAATGATCTTTCAGATTGGTTTTGTAATGTCCAATATTCCTAGAATATGTATTAGGTTTCATTTTTTTCTTTTTCTTTTTTTGTGTTAGGTTTCTTAGAGACACCACTTACACTGACACCTACAGGATTAACAAAAATTTTCACAAGTTTTAGCAATTTTTTTTTCTTAAATTAGGTAGTGGGTTCATGGATACTTTATTATTCTTCTTCAAACTATATGTGTCTTTTTATATGTATGATATATTCACTAATAAAAAATTTTAATAGCTCCCTAAGTTAATTTTTTATAACTGAACTTGTGGAGAAAAGAATATTCCAAACCACAAATTGCTGATAAAAGGTAATTGCTATACATTCCCAGAGGGGGTTAAAGATGTCTAAATTCAATCTAACCCATGGAAAATTAGATTAACTAAACTTCTTTCTAAAGGAGCTGCTCTGGGGTACAATTGCTCCCATCTTTGTCTATGTTCTGGAGGCCTCTTAGGAGGATGACACACACTAACAAACACACCCCCCAGAGAGAATTTTGTAGGCTGAAGAGAACAAAGGCTTGGCTCACTGGGGCTGATGCACATGGTTTCATTTCCTGGGGTGATGGTTATCACATGAAAGCCTTACACTCCAGAGTAGACATTTTTGGTTTCACCTAAGACATTGCAAAAACAATGGGCCCTGGAAAGGATCCAACATCGAAATCCTTCAGGGGCAATAGCAGTCTCAGCCAACTGTGCCTCAGTTTATTTTTACAGGCACATAAAATTCCCAGTTGGAGGGAAGAACTCATCAAAGATGGCAAACTATGAGATCGCAGGAACCCAACTCAAAGAAGGACAAAGTTTGAAGCAACAGCCTGAGTCTGCCAGAGATGCTGTGAGAAGGGACAATATCAGATAGAAGCTGTTAAACAAGGAAAACACAAAAGGAGGATGTTGTTCAAGTGTTTTACAAGGATTGGGGGTCATAACCATGAAATCCTTAGCACATGCAAAAGTCAACTGGATAACAAAGAAGCTTAATCATCTTAATGTGGCATTTTAATGATGCTACTGATTTGCTATGCCAATTCAGAGATAATGAGGCCCTAATGCTACAGATGTTCAGCCAGGCTAAAAGAAAGGGAGGGGGATTTTCTAGCATGCCATTTTCCAACTATCCAATTAAACAAATTGTGAAAGCATCTAAATAGTTTACCAGGTTTTGACAGCTGTTAATAGGATTTAGAAGCTTGAAGCACTAAAGAGCAAAATGAGAGATATATGTTTTGTAGGTATTTAGTCTATAGAGTTTGTTGCTATTACCCAATCTAACACAAACAGATTAACTGCAACAGTTTTCCTTATAAAATTAATGTCCATATTCCTTTCCACAAGAGCCTCTTTATATTATGAACAAGAACACTTAAAATTATAGGTCAATTTCAGCTTCTAATGTACATGTTTGTGTGTAAAGTAAGGAGGGAGAAAAAGGAAAGATATTTTGAGAACTAAAGAAGAGATGTTTTAGTACTTGCTAAACAGTAAAATTGTAAATTATTACAAACTAAACTTTTGGTCATCAATTTGTAATATTATGTTTTCTTTTTTCAAACTGTGGACATCTTATTTTAAGATTAGGGAAAAAATCTGGAAAAGGTGAATCTGATTAATAAGGGGGAAAAATACAGCTCGTGGCAGATTGCCCAATAAGCAAGGTAAGCATGGGTTACTAGTGCTTACTTATGGATAGTGAACAACTGAACATGTTTTTCACCACATCAAAGATTCTGCTTTTAAGTATGGCTGTGAACTGTCTCTCCCGACCCCATAGCATCTTCCTACAGAATAAAAATCTATGTTACCACTCGTCCACTGGAGCTTCCTGAAGTGTATTTTAAAATTTAGAACTCCTGACAGGAATAAAGTATCAAGCAAGGCAGTGAAGAACATGTGAAACTGTTCACTACACAAGTATGCCTGTGTTTACCTTGTTTAATGAGTAATTTGATCCTCTCAATTGCAGTAATAGGTGATAGAAGGTTTGAATAATACTCACTTTGCTTAAATTCCCACTACAACATACTCTTTTCAGACTTTCTAATTTGTCCTTAAGGAATCTAAATTGGTCACGTCATATTTAATATTAGCATGAAAACATAAAGTTTCAGTTGCAAAGAAATCAGTGTTATTTACTAATGACATTAATCTTTATCTTATTTAGATAGCTCATTAATGTATTAGTATAGCAATAAAAAGAACTGTTTTATAATTTTAGTGTGATTCATTGCTTCCTCATTAGCACAAGAAAAAAATTTATTACTTTTAACAACAGAAATGCACTGCACAGCAGTAATTAGGTAAACCAACTTGGTGGGGTTAGGCCCTTCAGATGGTAAGAGGCAAAAAATTCTTTATGTAGAGTTGCTATGACTGCAAAAGATGACATATGAAAGTTCCTTCTTAATGTAAAATAGTGCACAAAGTATTTAATTTCTGTCCATTAGAACTAAGAACTTTTGTTATTTTATTTTTTAAAAATTAAGGGGAGCTCTGGTGGCCTAGTGGCAAGGAGCTGCAACTACAATCCCAGAGGCACGCGGTTTGAATCCACCAGATGCTCTGCGGGGAAAAGGAGGGACAATCTCTCTGATTTGACGGTACACTCACACAAAAATAATAAAATTAAAAAAAATTAAAAAATAAAAAATATATTGGTTTGCATACAAGAATTTGTTTACATTGTGTTTGTTTGCATTTTTCCCCCCTCCCTCCCTCCACCCACCAAAACTTGTGTTTCCAAACCCATGATTAACCCCTGCCCCTCCCCTTCCTTTCTGGATATCCACAGAAATATTACAGAAGGTAATCCTTCTGTTTTTACAATAATGGTCTAATATAGTTATTTGCCCTTACCTGTCCGAGTCACTTCATTCAGCATAATACTCTCTAGCCTCTCCCATGCTATATAGTATTTTTCAAACCCATTACTCTTATTGCTACACAGTATGCTATTGTGTGAATGTTCTACAATTTTTCAATACAGTCGTCTGCTGATGGACATTTGGGCTGTTTTCATGTTTTTGCTGTTGTGAATTATACTGCTATGAACACTGGTGTACAAAATCTCCATTTGTGTCTCAGTTTTGTTTTCCTTGGGGTATTCCTAGCTATTCCTAGCACTGGCATAGCTGAGTCAATATGGAATCTCTATGTTCAGCTTTTTGAGGAAATGCCAAACTGCCTTCTAGAGTGATTGTGCCATTTTACAATCCCATATACAGTGTATGAGAGTACAAATTTCTCCACATCTCCTCCAACATTTACTGTTTGCTGTCCTGTTAAATTCTGCCACTGAAATTGGGGTGAAATGGTATCTCACTGTGGTTTTGATTTGTATCTCTCTTATTGCAGATGATTTTGAGTATTTCTTCATGCATCTGTTGGTCATCTGAATGTCTTTCTCTGTGAAAGATCTTTCTATATCCTTTGCCTATTTTATAATTGCGTTATTCAGTCTTTTTGTTTTGGAGGTAATTATTTTATGTATTATATTTTTTTGTATTTATATTTCTGAGAAATAGCTGTCAGCTAAAGCACAATGAATGAAAACACATTTAAAGAGGCTAAGGCTTTATATTTTCAATATTAATTGGTTTTTTATACATTTTTAAATTATTATTAATTTTAATGAAAATGTACAGAGATTTTGGATTTCCATTCATTGTTGCACTATTCCTGCCCACCCCTTCCCTCAAGTTCATTCTTCTCTTTGAAAAGTAAAAGAAAAATTCTTTCATTGTTATACAGTCCCTCCCCCCCAAGTCTACTCCACTACGCAGCCTTCATTCTGGACTCATGTCATGACAATAATACCTAATAATATATACCTTTTAAACAGCTTTCTCTGTCATCTGTTTCAATGCAGTATACATAATTTATCCCATCTTTTCCAGTCTCCCCCCTAATCCCTATATCAGTCCCATTTTACAACAGTGGCAATATGCAATATTTGTCCTTTTGTGATTGAGATATTTCACTCAGCATAATGTCCTCCAGGGTCATCCATTTTGAATAGTATTTCATGAGTTCCTTATTTTTCAATGCAGCATAGTATTCCATCATGTGAATATACCACAGCTTCTCTATACATTCGTTTGTTGATGGGTACTTAGGTTGTTTCCAACTATTTGCTATTGTGAATAAAGCTGCGATAAGCAGGGGTGTGCATATTTCTGCTTGGGTGGTGGTTAAAGTTTCTTCAGGGTATATTCCAAGTAGTGGAATTGCTGAGTCAAATGGTATTTCCATTTGCAACTTTTTGAGAAAGTGCCATATTGCCTTCCATAGTGGCTGCACCATTTCACCATTTTACACTCCCACCAACAGTGAATAAGGGTTCCAGTTTCTCCACAACCTTGCCAGCATGTGTTGTCTGCTGTTCTGTTAAATTTTGTTATTCTTACTGGGGTGAGATGATATCTTATAGCTGTTTTGACTTGCATCTCTCTTGGAGCTAGGGATTTTGAACATGTCTTCATGTGTTTTTTGGCCATCTGAATGTCTTCTTTGGTGAATTAATTGGTATTTTTTTTTAAAAAAAACCAGTTTGTGCGGGGAGAAGGGTGCAACAATGAATGAATGGAATGTTCATTGAAATAAAAAATAAACAACCTAAATTAAAAACAAAACCAAACCATTAAATTTGTAAATTTTAAGTGAAAGTTCACATAACGGCTTTCCACTCCATCATTCATACACATTTTGTTTTATACAGAGCAGGGGAACACTGTATTGTTTAAAATTGAGAAGGGAGTGTGTCAGGGTTATATTCTCTCTCCATTACTATTCAATTTGTATGCTGAGCAAATTATTCAAGAAGCTGGATTCTATGAAGAGAACTGTAGCATCAGGATTGTAGAGAGACTCATCAAAAACTTGTGTTATGCAGATGACACAACCTTGCTTGCTGGAAGTGAGAAGGCCTTGAAGCACCTATTGCAGAAGATCAAGGAACGCAGCCTTCAGTATGGATTGCATCTCAATGTCAAGAAAACAAAGATTCTTACCAGTGGACCAATAGGTAATGTTATTATGGATAGAGAGGAGAGTGAAACTGTCAAGAGTTTCATTTTGCTTGGACTCACAATTAATACTATTTGTACCAGCAGTCAGGAAATAAGGAGATGCATTGTACTAGGACAATTTGCAGTTAGAGACCTCTTCAAATTATTGAGGAGCAATGATGTCAGTTTGAGGACTAAGGTGTGTCTGATTCAGTCCATGGTCTTTTTGATTACTTGCATCTGAGAGCTGGACAATGAATAAGGATGACAGAAAAAGAACTGATGTCTTTGAGCTGTGATGTTGGGGAAGAGCACTGAACATCCCACAGACGGCCAAGATAACAAACAGATACGTCTTGGAGAGGGTGCAGCCGGAGTGCTCTTTGGAGGCAAGAATGACAAGGCTTCGTCTCACATACTTTGAGCATGTTGCTTAGAAGGGGCTATTCCTTGGAGAAGGACATGGTTCTGGTAAGGGTCGGAGGGTCAGTGAGGGAGGAAATCCTCAACCAGGTGGGGCTGATATGGTCACTATTGCAATGGGCTCTTGTGTGTCAGGAAGTGTGAGGATGGCGCAGGATAGAACAGGGATCAGATCTTTTGTTCACAAAGTTGCTATGAGTTGTGCTTGACTCGACAGCATGTAATAACAACACACCTGATTAAAGCAATTAATTAATATCTAATTAACTCTTTATTATTTGATGCCTTTCCCTTCACTCAACTTAGCGATTTATTTATTTTTATCCCCTTTCCTACTCTCTTCCCCTTTCAATTTCCTGTGTGTAAATCTTTAGTTTTAAGTTAACAGGAGTGTTATATAAGAATTATTTTTATGTGACTAACTTATGTCACTCAATGTCATTTTGCCAGATTCATCCATGTACTACAGTGGTTTATGAATCCTTGATGGTTTTTAAAATGTTTTATAAGACTTCATTGTGTGAATGCACCATAGTTTCTGTAGCCACTCACCCTTTGGTGGACATTTGGATTGTTCGCAACTGTTCACTCTTGTAAATACTGCTGCAACTAACATGGTAGTGCACTTTCAGTGCATGCTGTAGTTTTTATTTCTTGGGATATATACTTAGTAGGAAGACTATGAGATCAAATGTCATTTCTAGTCCCAACTTTCTAAGAAAGCAGCAAACTTCTCCAGAATCATCATTTTATATTCCTATCAGTAGTGTAAGAGAGTTCCAGGCTTCCACACCTTGCCAGTTTTTATTGTTTTGATTTGCATCTCTCTAAAGTAGTTCTCTAATATTGCAACTAATATTGAGCATTTCTTCATGTGCTTGTTGGCCATATGAGTGTGGGTTTTTTTATGTCATCTGCCCATTTTTTAATTGAGTTGCTTGTATTTTCTTTCTTTTTCTTTTTTTTTTTACATTTTATTTTTGTGTGTACCATCAAATCAGATCTGACTGGTACAAAAAGGAGATTGTCCCTCCTTCTTCTTGATTTGAACCGCTCACCTCTGGGTTTGCAGTACAGCTTCTTTTTTTTTTAATTTTTTAAATTTTATTATTTTTGTGTGAGTGTACCGTCAAATCAGATCTGACTGGTACAGGAGGAGATTGTCCCTCCTTCCCCGGCAGAGCATGTGTTGGATTCGAACCGTGCGCCTCTGGGATTGTAGTTGCAGCTCCTTGCTACTAGGCCACCTGCAGTACAGCTTCTTGCCACTAGGCCACCAGAACTTGTATTTTCTTGATGAGATGTTTCCTATAAATTTCAGAAATAAATCTTTTGTCTAATGTGTCATTGTGAAATATTTCTGCCCAGTCTAGGTTCTCTATTTTACTCTTTGGTTGCACCCAAGAATTTAATTTTTAGGAGGTCCCAATTATCTAACTTATCCTCTGCTGATTGTTTTTTTTTTCAGTTAAATTTAATTGTCTACTTATGACATATATTAGGATTCCAAAGTTTTCTCAATTAATTCTTTAATGATTTTTAGTTTTAGGTTTTACAAAAAGGTTAAGGTTTTAGATGTTTAGGTATATACTGAAGTATACACTTGGTAGAAATCTTATTTCCAAGTCCAGAAGAAAAAAACCTTTCTTTTAATTCATAATCTCTCTACACAGAATATTTTTTTAAGCACAATGTTAAGTTTTAAAAATTTCAACCACCTTGTCCTCTCCTCCATCTTTCAAGGAGGAAGGTTTGTCCCTTTGGGGATTTAACTTTTTAATAAACCTACCTTTACTATTTTATCCTAAAAAAATTCAAGCATCTTAAAATATAGTTAAAGGAAAAATTTTAAAATTATCATGATATTTAAATTGACTATGGACATTCTGACTGTTATAATGCCAAACATATGACCACAAGAGACAAGAGAAGGAATGTCTTCTATATCCAGAGCTTGAGTAGGTTGTGAGGACTCCTGGTGGTGCAGCGGTTAAGCATCTGACTAATTCACTGAAAGGTAACTAGTTTGAACCCACTGGCAACCCTTGGGAAGAAAGATGCAGTCATCTGATTCTATGGATTGTTGTTGCTGTTAAGTACTGTTGAGTCAGAACCAACTCATAGGTTGCTCAGAGGCAGTAAATCATATAGGTTTTCCCCGAGGAAGAGCTGGTAGATTTGAACTGCATGCCTTTGGGTTGGCATCACAGCTCCTTACTACTAGACCACTAGAGCTTCCATAGATTACAGCTGTGAAAACTCTACATAGTACCTACAGAATCTGTCCTAGAGGAATGCTATAGAGTATGTGTTGAGTTACATGACAGTTAACATGTTTATTTCCCATAGAGACTAGGGATATCTTCAATGTAACATAGATTTTATTAATATTTATGTCTCTATATTTGTCAGAGGGTCCAGTTACTACTGATATTTAATGAATTAATAAATTCCTTGGACAGCCTAAACCAATTTAGTCATAATAACCAGTAGTGGTGGTGTTCATTGCTATTGAGTCTGAAATGACTTACAGCTAACTCTCCAGCACGTTTTCAAAGACTGTAAACTGCTTGGGAGGAGAGTCTTCTTTCTCCCACAAAACAGCTGGTGTTTTGATAACCAGGTAGAGAAGGGGAATGAAAAAGTAATGTCGTTGGAAACAACCTAAGTGCCCATCAACAAACGAATGGCTAGAGAAGCTGTGGTATATTCACACAATGGAATACTATGCTGCATTGAAAAACAAGGA
>NW_006399827.1:13429957-13434677 GCF_000299155.1 Elephantulus edwardii
ATGTCAATTTGCCGTATCACTTCCTAAACTTGTCTACACCACCATTCTAAAATTGCCTTGTATTATACAGTTTCTTCTTATGAAATATTGAAAGGCTCAAGGTCCACAGTGATAATTAGTTCTCTAGTTCTTTACTTATGCTCCTATTCCATCAATAGGAAGCTCTATAGTGATGAGTTGTGCTGCCAACCCAGAGGCATGTCATTAGAATCCACAAGCTGGTCTGCAGGACAAATATGGGTTATCTCCTCCCGTTAAGGTTCACTGCCTCTGAAAACCCACTTGAGTATCAGCTTTGAGTCAGTTCTGACTTGATGGCACATAACAGCCACCACCACCATCCCATCATTTTGGGAAAGGACGCAACTGGCCCTCTCTGCTTCTTAAGCTTCTTCCCTTAGCATCTAGTCTTTCATGGTTCTGCTATATCTATTTTACTTCCCCCCCTTCCTGCCTCTGTTTACTAGTCTTATCTTTAACCTGTGAATGCTCTTCAAGGGACAGTCTCTTGAACACTTTTTACTTTACATGTTTGCCTGATTCAACTTTTTGATACTACTGACTCTCAAGTCTCTATCTTCAGCTGAGTTCCCTGCTGAGTCTCCAACAAACACTTCCAATTACTTCTTGGATTTTTAAATACACCAGCCCCTGGGTTACAAACATCTGAATTAAATGATTTAGAAACAACTCCTACTTGCCCTTTAACGTTATGTAAATATGCCCTTACTCTGAAGCTATTTAACCAACCCTTACTCCCAATGAGATTCTTCATCACAATCACCTTTACTTGTGGCGCAAGGAGCTTTAAAATCATTGAAAAGGCTAAATAAGAACCTTATGATGCTGTTCTGATTTACCTCTTCCCCACCCCAAAAGAAACGTACCTACTCTTAAAGACACAGGAACAGATCTCCTTAATAACCTGCACCTGTACTTGTTTCATACTCAACAAGTTGCAAACTAGCTCATTACCTTTTTAAAAAAAGTACTTTAAAGTATTCACTGTTTCCCCTTTATGTGGTGGATGTCTGATATTAATGCCTGCATTATTCTGTCTGTACTTTCAACATTTAGTTGTACACATATTTGTATGTGTGTTTGCCAAATGAATATAAGGAAAAAAGCAAGAAAGATATACAAAACACTCTGCTCTTAGCTTCAACTACAAAATTAGTGTTAGAGATATTTAAAAAAATTATGCAAATTGCAATTTTGTAACTAGGCCAGTGCAGAGGAAAAGAATAAAATGTATTTCTAACTTAAGTGTGGCCACCAGACATGTTCCCTTGCTCCCTGCATCTACTTACATCAATTTTAACTCCAACCATCCCTATTCTACTACCAGGTCCACTGATTCATTGCAATGGCCACAAAGACTCACAAACCATACTCACAATTATGGAGTTTATTAGGGACGCTAACAGGTTTCAACTCAGGTTGGAAATGATACAATTTTTCAGTCAGGACAGTTTCTCAAGCACACTCACATACACTCACAGGCCTTTTTGACCTTCAGCCTCCAGGCTCTAGATCAGTGTTACACAGCTTCTTCAGTCCTGCCAATTACAACACCTGTTCCTGACTCACCCAGTCCTTCAAGCTTAGGCGAAGGCCTTTGGACAGTAGTCCCAGTTCAGTTCTGTCTCTTGCTGGTCTCTGGGTTTTCATTCCTGCTGTTGTTGCTGCTTTTGTTTAGGTTCCAGTCTGAGTCACACAGTAATCTCTGATCCAAAGCTGTTTCTTTTTTCTCGCTTATAGCAAGATTCTCCCGTTTCTGCCTCTAAACTGGCTTTATATAAGCCTTGCAGAATGGCAACACTGACTCATCAGCTTATTAGTTGTCTATACATCTTGTTTGCATGTTCCAACTCAAAAGATGTTATTCATCTCATTTATACATCAGAAGAGTGCCAAACAGCCATGTGGCAAAAGTCAAAGGCAACATCTAGAAAATCCATATTTAAGGTGTATCAATTAGAACCAAAGGGTATACATTCTTGGAGGAGACAGAAAGGGATATAAGGATTAAGAATCAGAAGATTCTTGCCTTTAAAGATAAAGCATGTATGTTATTGTTGTTATGTGCTATCAAGTTGTCTGAGACTCAGAGTGACCCTATGTACATTAGCTTTGAACACCGAGAAATATGGAAGAAACTCTTTGACTTCTCTTAGGTGAACATACAGTGTTAGAAACACATAAGAAAATGAGTAATCTTGTCACTGGACCATGATGATGGCTTTTAGCTTAACAGCTGCCCAGTAACAAACACAATTCATTGACTGCAAGCAAATATGTATCCTAGATCCATCAGAAACCATGAAAGAAATACTGCCTGGCAGATTAGAACTAGAATGGAATCCATATAATAAACTGAAGTACACACCCCAGTTATTTCCAAAGGCAACTTTTAATGATCATGAATAGATTGGTTCCTACTACAAGGCATTCAAATAGCATCAGAATGGTTGATAATTAGAGGAAAAGGACAGTATTACACTTCACTCTTACTCTGCCCACTGAAAAAAGATTTGAAAGCCTTAAAAAAGTTCTGATTAAAGAGTATAGCCTATAGGATAAGGCAGAACCCAAATTCAAGCTGTATAAAACTAGCCACGTGGTCTCAGCAAGCCACCTGACTTCTCTGGATTTCCTCATTTGTGTTATGACGATGATGAATGCACAAGACTGTTACAGGAATGAAAATGATACAAAATTATGCATACAAAGGTCTAGCATAGAGGTCCACTTAGTATTTCTGTGACTTTGGGTTAAGCAAAAATTACTTAGATATGACACCCAAAGCTTAATCCATAAATAAAAATTTAATATTCTGTGCTACAATCCCAAAGGCATGAAATTCGAATCCACTAGCTACTCTATGAGAGAAGGATAGGCAATCTCCTTCTATGTGATTTAAAGCCTCTGAAAACCCACTGCAGGATCAGGTATGGGTTGGTTCTGACTTGATGGCATACAAAAACCAAGTACTTCAAAAGGCACAATTAAGAAAATAAAAAGGCAAAGTACAGACTGGCGAAAAAAAGATTTGCACTTACATAATTGATAAATTAGAGCTGTGATGACCTAGTGGTAAAGAGTTACACTGCCAACCCAAAGGCAAGCAATTCAAATCCACCAGCTAATCTAACTTGTTATGTGTCTGAGAGCTGGACAATAACCAGGGAGGACAGAAGGATAATTGATGCTTTTGAGCTTTGGTGTTTTGGAGAAGAGTGTTGAGGGTACCATGGACTGCTAAGAAAACAAACAGATTCATCCTGGAGAGGGTTAAACCAGGCTGCTCCTTGGAGGCAAGGATTCTAAGACTTCATCTGACATACTTCGGTCGTGTTGTAAGGAGACACTGGTCCTTGGAGAAGGACATTATGCTTGGGAGGGTGGAGGTTAGGTACAGGAGGGGAAGGCCCTCTGGGAGGTGGATTGATTCGGTGACTGAGGCAATCGGGATGAATGTGTTGGAGACAATGAGATTAGCACAGGATAGAGCAGAGTTTAGAGCTGTTGTACATAGGGTCGCTATGAGTCGTAAGTGACTCGACGGCACATAACAACAACAACAATCTAAGGGAGAAAGATGGGCAATCTCCCATTCAAGTTATACCTCTGGAAACTTGCTGGAGAGTCAGGTACGAGTCAGTTCCACCCTGATTGCACTCAACATCTGATAAAAGACTGCCTAGAATATGTAAAAGCAATGAGGAAAATGTATAATGGCATATGGATGTATGTATAAATAATTAAAATAGAATTGAAAGTACAGAGAGAAAATATGTATGATCGGTTGACTCTGACAAGGAGCCCTGGTGACACAGTGATTAAATCACTCAGCTGCCAAACCAAAGGTTGGTGATTTGTATCCCTCAGTGGCACTGTGGGAGAAAGGTGTGGCAATGTGCTTATGAAGAGTTACAGTCTTGGAAACCCTGTGGGGCAGTTCTACTCTGTTCTATAGGACCACTAGGAGTTGGAATCAACTTGATGACAGTGGATGGTGGCTTGATTTTGATAAGGGTGCTAAGACGATTTAATAGGGGAAAGAGTAGGTTCTTCACAAATGGTGTTGAGATGGTTGAAAGACACACACAAAATAGTAAATCAGATCGTTAGCTCATACCAGAGAGCCTTGGTGGCCTAGTGGTAAGGAGCTGCACTGCCAACTCAAAGACACATAGTTAGAATTCACCAGCTGTTTTGAGAGAGAAAGACAGACTATGTCCTCCAGTAGAATTTACTGCTTCTGATGACCCACTAGAGGGTCCACTATGGATCAGTTCTGACTCAACAATAATTTCACACCAGTGACAAAAGTAAATAGGCCAAACACCTAAAAGTTAATACTGTAAAACTCAAGGGGAAAAAAAGGAGAAGATTTTCATGACATTGGATCAGGTAAAGATTTCTCAGCTCTAGCACCAAAAGCATGATTCAGAAATGAAAATAACTTGTAACTCAATAATAGGACAAATATCCTCTTTAAGAAATTAGTAAAATATCTAAATTGACAATACATTAAGAAGTTATTCAAATGGCCAATAGACAAATGAAAAGGTGATCGACATTAGCCATTGTTGTTGTTGTTGTTGTTATGTGTCATCGAGTCGCCTGCGACTCATAGCGACCCTATGTACAACAGCCCTAAACTCTGCTCTGTCCTGTGCCAATCGCACTGTCTCTGACACTCCCATCCCAATTA
>NW_006399827.1:13434777-13442124 GCF_000299155.1 Elephantulus edwardii
AAGGACCGGTCTCTCCTCACTACATGTCCAAAGTAAGTTTTAGTGAAGTTATTAAATCCAAAAGGAGATACCACTTTTACACTCATTTGTTGTGTGCAGATGCACTGAAATTGACTCATAGCTGACCCTCCAGCGGGTTTTCAGAGGCAATAAATGGCACTGGAGGAGACTGCCCATCTTTCTCTTACAGAGCAGCTGGTGGATTTGAACCATGTGCCCCTGGGTTGGGAGCACAACTCTTTATGAACTAAGCTATCAGATCTCCTTGATTAAGGTGGCCTACAGTTAAGAATCTGCGCTGCAATCCTTAAGACTCATGGGTCGAATCCACCAGCTGCTCCATGGGAGAAAGATGGACAATCTCCTCCTGTGTGATTTATTGCCTCTAAAAACCCACTGGAGGGTCAGCTATGGGTCGGTTCTGACTCAGCAGTAAGCAACAACAATAAACAAAAAGGTAATGAATGCTAATAAGGTCTCAGAAATTTATGAGGATTCCTCATAAATTGCTGGTGGAAAGTAAGACAGTATTAACTACCTTCGAAGTGTAACTACTTAGAAGTTGTTTGAAACAGAAACATTTGGTTCAAATCTGCCAACTGTTTTGCAGGAGAAAGATAGGCAATCTCCTCCCACGGGAAATAATGCCTCTGAAAACTCACCATAGGGACAGTTATGAGTGTCTTGATTCAACAGTACACACCACCACAACCACCACCACCACTCTGGAAAACAGCTTGGTAGCATGCGGCCTTCTAAAGTGGTTCCCAAAGATTTCTGCCTCCTACTATTCATACTTGTGCATAATTTTGTCTACCTGAATGATAGCTGAACTTAAGCAATTTGCTTCTAAGTAACAGAACACAGCAAAAGAGACTGAAGGTTGTAAAAGACTATGACTTCCATCTTGTTTGAATACTCTGGTGAGTCTTCTAATAGCGTCTGATAAAGTAAGATATAGAGGCCAGATGTCAAAGAAAGGAATGTAGTTTTTGGTCAAATTTCAGTGAGGAAACAAGGGCCTTAGTCCAACCACCCTCAAAGAACTTAAATCCTGAAAACAACCCGTGAGTAGGTTTGGAAGCTGATTATCAAGCCTTCAAATGAGACAACTGCCCTAGCCATTCTACCTTGACTGCAGCCATCAATTAGTGGTTGATAACATGTGGTATTATCCATATAACTGGATATTATTCAGAAACAGAAAGCAACAAACTACAAATACTTAGAATAACACGGATTAAACACATTACATTAAAAACTATGCTAAGAAGCCAGAAACAAAAGACTAGGTATTTCTCCATATATATGAAAAGTCTGGAAATGGCAAACCTAATGGGTCTAATCAGATTAGTCATTGCCCAGGACTTCCCTTAAGAGTAAAAAGGATTGGCTCTCTGCTCCTTGTTGATCGACAGATAGCCCTCTCTTCTACTGCAGGCTCAGCTGCACCCCTGAAACAGGATGGTAAAAGCTGAAGTAAATGTATTTGGCTGCACTGGACCCCTCGTCACCAGGGCTGCTCTGGCAAAGTGGATGCTGTTGTCATCCATGACCCCTTCATTGACCTCAACTACATGGTTTATATGTTCCAGTATGATTCCATCTGTGCTAAGTTCAATGGCACTGTCAAAGTTGAGAATGAGAAGCCTGCCATCAATGTGTAAGCCAACACTATAGTCCAGGAGTGAGATCCCGCCAGCATCAAGTGGGGGGAGGCTGCTGAGTATGTTGTGGAGTCTACTGGTGTCTTCATAACCTTGGAGAAGGCGAGGGATCACTCGAAGGGTGGTGCCAAATGGGTAATCATTGCTGCTCCTTCTACCGATGCCCTCATGTTTGTGATAGGCGTGAACCATGAAAAGTATGATAATTCTCTCAAGATAGTCAGCAATGCCTCCTGCACCACCAACTGCTTGGCTCCCCTGGCCAAAGTTATCCATGACAACTTTGGCATTGTAGAGGGACTCATGATGACAGTCCATGACATCACTGCCACCCAGAAGACTACGGAAGGCTGCTCTGGAAAGCTGTGACGTGATGGCCATGGAGCTGCCCAGGACGTCATTCCTGCATCTCCTGGTGCTGCCAAGCTTGTGGACAAGATCATTCCTGAGCTGAAGGGGAAACTTACTGGCATGTCCCCATCACCAATGTGTCAGTTATGGATCTGACCTGCTACCTGAAGAAAGCTTCCAAATATGATATTAAGAAAGTACTAAAGCAGGCATCAGAAGGGCCTCTAAAAGGCTTTCAGGAATACACTGAAGACCAGGTTGTCTGCTGTGACTTTAACAGTGACACCCACTCTTCCACCTTTGATACTGGGGCTACATTGCCCTGAATGACCACTTTGTCAAACTCAATTCCTGGTATGACAATGAATTTGGCTACAGCTATTGGGTGGTTGACCGGACGGTTCACATGGCCTCCAAAGAGTAAGAGCCCCTTGGACCACCAGTCCCACTAACAGCATTAGAAGAGAAAGACCCTCAGCTGCTGGAGAGTCCTTGTCTCACCTTGATCCCTACACTGATAATCTCACATCCTTGACACAGGAGTGGCTTAGAGAGCCCATCTTGTCATGTACCATCAATAAAATACACTATAATCGGCCAAAAACCCAAAAAGATCACTAAGGATCTTTTTGAGATGATGGCAATGCTTCCAAACATGTGAAGTTATATATCTATTTGGTAGTTGTACAATTCTAGAAAAGCTTACTAAAACCCACCGAACTGAATAGTGATTTCAGATAAATAATTTAATTAACTACAGATTTTTCTTTTTCTACAATCATACTACAATCCATAAAGATCTACATTTTCTAATTTTACTACCTCTCTGCCATAGTTTAAGTTTTATAAATATACTATCTCATTTTCTACTCTGCTCACACCTTAACTCTTTAAGTAATTTAGCATGTTTTATTAGCTTACGAAAGCACTAATATTAATGAGTCCTGTCCTTTGCCTACAAGCAATGATATGAATAAATGCACATGGGGAATCCCTTTAAGGGCTCACTCAGGAATATAAGCATTTAATTCTTCCACATTAAAAGAAAAGGAATAAAAAAAATTAGCTCCTATGTAGTCTCAGAAGAAGTAGTACAAACTGAAGAGCTAGTACAGAAAAATCAAGCAATATAATTTATGTTGAATAAGGATCAGTTGGATAAAAATTCCAGAAATGGTTCTAGTTAGGGTCATGTTAATGAAGAGAGGTAATAATAGTGCCCTCAATTTTGGTAGATGAGAAGTATGGCCACAAGCCTAGAATGGCTTACCAGAGGGTAATAAATTGCCTTTCCTGTTCCCTCTAGGGATGCTATGAACTTCCTTATGGGGTAACAAAGAATAACAAAGGCATGGTCGGGATTTCTGTTTCTGCAGACGCAGGTGTGGAAAAGGCTGGTTCTAACAAATCTTGTCAATGTCTTTAATGCCACCAGACTGACTAATATAGTGAAATATCTATCAGGATTCCATTTTTACTTACGGTTCTCAGTTGATATAATTAACAAATCTATTAAGGGTAAGGTCACAAATTATTTTTAATTATTAAACCACGAGCCTCCATATGTTACTGTTTAGACAGCATCACCCATTGCAGAACACAGTTTTCAAGACTGTCATTCCTGCAACCTCAAATCTAGATCCAAAATTGCAGTCAGTTAAACCAGGCAAATGAATGAGAAAACATCTGGACCTACCAGTCAGAATGAGAAAGGTCACATGTTAAACCCTGATAATCTTGTTTATTGGTGTTTGAAGGTTATACACCAAGGGCTGGATTACAAAGGTCTTCCTGTACTCCCAGCTCTAACATCTTCATTCACCTGCTATGTGTGTGATTCTTTAAAATCTAAAACATTAAAAGTTCTTTGTTGATAGTCACTTCCAAGTGTAATTTTTCAAATTTTAAGCCTGAATACTCTGACAATCTCTTGCTAGACTGCTGATTAGATGCTGGAATAAATAACAAAACTGTCAGGCACCTATTCTTTTTCCAAATTTTCAACCAAAATTTTTTTATTGATGAAAGCAGCATCAGCAACTTTTCCCATGAAAACAGAGATGAAAGCAGGTCCTTTGAATCAGCAAAAAGGCTTATTCAAAAACTACCAAAAGACAGGTTCAGATCAGTGAGGAAGAAATGGGGATTGTATCTACTCCATGATGTTTCAACATCAGTACATATTATTTGTAGATATAAAGATAACCGAGACAAAATTGGTTATGTTTGAAGCAACAAGACCATTATGTATGCAACTATCACAAAAGCAGCAAGTAAAGAAGTCTTGAGCAGTACTTTATGTCAGGGGTTTAAAGAATTTTTGTTCTTGTTATTAATCTCTTTCGAAATGAATGTTACAGACTCTTTACCAAGGAAAATAAAGGTGCATCTGCTCATAGACACAGTATTTCATATTTTCTAAAGGTTTATCAAAACCTGAAAATTTAGGTTAGGAATCTCTGCATTAGATTTATAAATAGTTTTTGCTGTTGTTACATACTATAGAATCAGAACCAACTGCCTTTGAAAGCCAAGCAGGTACCAATGTGAAGTCAGCCAGCTCAAAATTTTCTGAAAATTTATTAAGACATTATGAGCTAACCTTAGCATACCACTAAGATGTCTTCTCTTATTTCTCAATAGATCCCTTCATGTGGCTACCAAACTTCACCAGGATACACAATGAACAGGGTCTGAATGTCTGGTTCCAAATTTAGTGTAAACGACTGAATTCATGTGTCAAGAGCTGATGCTTTAAATTAGTAATTATATGGGTATTTCATGAAACTATTACTACAACTGGACTGGCAGTGACATTTTATTTCACACTCTACTTTCACTCTAATGAGGTACCAATATATTGTGTCACAAACAAGGAAAACAAGAGGAAAGAGAAAGAGTTTCTGGAAGATCCATTAAGGACAGTGGGCAGCCTCATTTTTCTATTAACTGTTCCAATTGTCCATTTCCCTTCAGCACATGCCAAACATCTTCCACTGAGTTTCTTTTAGTTCACTGTGTTACATGGCTTGTTTTTTTAAAAAGACCAGAGATGTTTTTTGTTAAGATGCAAGCGAAAGGTGTCTTATCACCAACAAAACTTACCCATTTGACACAGTCGATGCTTAAAGCCTCTGCCCATTGTAAGCACTACAGAAATCCCCTGTGAGTGAACTGCAGCAAAGCACTGCTGATTTTGTAAGATAACCCCTGCATCCCATGAGCGACAGGTCTTAATCTGGGCTTGAGAGATGTAATATTTTGATAAAAAAAGGCACTTCCTTTTGAAGCATATATTTGCGTGTTCTGAGCAGAACCGCTGGAACCTCAGTGAGCGCCTAGGCGAGGCTGACTCTGTCTCTCCCAGCTCGCTCCAGCCATAAACCCCTCCTTCACACATCTAAATGTAGCAGTAATTAGCATCCATAAACCACAAATGTGGCTTGTCCCCCTCCCCCGCCCCTTTCAGAAGCATCAAAGCAGCTTGTACTTCTCATGAGCATAAAATAGTTGTACACCTCAAAAGGGATTAAGACTTTGACATGGAAAGCAACTGACAATTGGTGTTTTCTCGTCCAAGAGGGAAAGAATTCCTTTCCCCAGCAAATTTTCTAACTGAAATTCTTATCTTTGGTTTAAACATTTAAGCCAGACAAGGTGACAACAGACAAAATGTAAGGCCTTTTCAAAGAATGTTACATTCCACTTTCCTTATGGAAACAGGCAGGGCCTACGACATACCCATGACTGAAGTAATTAAATAAATCCACTGTTGTTCACTGCTAATACAGCAACTTAAACAGAAATCTATTTCACAGCAGGTATAAAGCATATTTGATATTCAATTGTGGAGAGTCAGGAGATAAAGGGCAAATGTGTAATTTATGAAGGGTTTGATGGGAACCGAAGGTACAAAACACACTTTTGATCTGATAGTAGCTTCAAAACCAAAGGCTGAGAGGCAGCAATTAAGAGACTGCTGGAAAATGTTGGTCAGTAGAGTGATAAATGAAGATGATTAGTACCTAAATTCTCTATTCCCTAATTATTTAGGAGGGAAAAAAGAATTCTCCCAGCATACATAAAAAAATCACAACCTCTGTAACTTAACATACATATTTACGGGTGAACTTTTCCTCCATTTTCCATGTGGGAAATGGCAAAGATACAGTTCAATATCCGAGAAAGTACTGAGACGAAAAGTTGTGAGGATGATTCCTCCCTAACAGGCCTTGCTGGGTGACAGGGAGCTCTGGTGGCCTAGTGGTAAGGACACGTGCTGCAATCCGTTGCAATCCTGTGCATGATAGACAATCTCCTCTCATGCGAATAACTGCCTCTGAAAACCCACTGGAGGGTCAGCTCTGGGTTGGTTCTGACTTGATGGTAATAAACAACAATGATAGGGCTTGTTGGGTGACAGTCCATCATTTTATGTCTCATCTTTACCTACTGACATCGCTGGGTACACTAATGTTGAAAACATCTTGTCTCTAGCTCTGATACCCAGGGGCTTTCATTACACACTACTCCTTTGTGAACACAGGATAGATACAAGCAACAAAGACATTCTTTTTCATGAGATGTTATCATATTGTTTTAACTTCTGCTTCTGTCTCCACAATATCTGAATGACATTTTAGATACAATAAAAAGGTCTTAGTATCTTTATGTAGTAAAGTGTCTATGATATTCCAGAAATCATTTGTTCAACAGTAAAGAAACACACGAGGATCTTGAGGTAATTTTCTACTGCTCTAGATCAGACTGAGAATAATTACAGAAGGTCAGCACCAAACAAACAAACAAACAAAAAAACACACCAAAAAAAAAACCCACACACACACCAAAAAAACAAACCCAACTGTTCACGGGTGTCAAGAATAAGGTGGGAAAAAGAACTCTGAGTCTCTTTATTTTTGTGCTTTTAAAACCATACATACAACCCTCATTGCGTACTCCTACAATAAAAATAATGCCCTAAAGGTTGCAAAGTGGATTATATTTGGGGGTAGGGTGTGGGGTTTGGGGAGGTGGGGGGGGGGGGGATTGTGTACCAATGAGGGAGTTTTTCTTTTGCTTTTCAAGGAGAGGAGCAAAGGGTGGGGGAGGGGTTTGTGCTGGGAGAAGGGTACAACAATGAATGAATGGAATTCCAAAATCTCTGTAGATGTTCATTGAAATGAAAAATAAACAAACTAAATTAATAAAAAAAACCAAACCATATATACAAACACATTATAAGTAAGTATTTTAGAAAGATACAAATATTGGCTACTAGGGATTATTTTTCTCTAAAAGGTTTTTTTTTTTTCTATAATTATATTTT
>NW_006399827.1:13443833-13445125 GCF_000299155.1 Elephantulus edwardii
CCAGTGGTAGATGGAATTTGGTCCAGGACTTAAGAACAGTAAATGACATAGCTGAGCCTTTACATCTTGAGGTTCCTAACCTCTACACTATAATAGACAAGGTGCTAGTCAACACGCCTTTTATTGTAAGAGCCACCTTCCCTCTGTAACTTGATTTATGCCACTATTAGAACCTCTACTCAGAATATTATTGCTTTCTAATTTTTGACTCATGTACTTTTAACTTGTTAGCTAAATTTGTGTCTTCTAGGCTGCAACACTTCCATGATACAACTTCACGGATATGAACATGTACGGCTAAGCACAACTGATAACAGTGCATCTAAATTCCAAAATAAATCTCCATAATAGTCTACGTGTTTCCTAGCGCCAAAGGGGCCCTTTAGAGTAGTGAGAGATCTTCACCCTGAAACCTACAGCGTCCCTTTTCAGCAGAAAGTAGCTAAGAGAATACGCCATCCCCTTTTCCTTATGAATCAGGGTGAAATCTCTCTTAGGAAGGAGTGATAGGGAATGGCAAAGGACACACTGACAAAGGAGATTAATCAGAACTGGCTTTGACAAGCTCTGTGGCATTTGGACAATTAAAACAGACATTCAAGGGGGGAAAAAACAGAAGAATGAACTGGGGAGGAGGTTAGAGAAAACACTGCAACAATGAATGAATGAAAACCCGAAATCTCTGTAAATGTTCATTAAAACTAATAAAATAAAATTTAAAAAAAGGAGGGGAAAAAAAATCTAGAACACATGCCAGTTAACACAAATCATACATTTCCAGCCCAAAATTTGTACAGGAATAATCCATTAGAATTAAGAAATCCTAACTCTGAAAACTGAGAGCCAAAAGCACAGTTATCATTAGCTTCATTTTGAATGCAACTCCATGGATGTTACCTTTAAGAAGTTTCATGAAACTGGTAGAACACCATATGCCTTTCCTCAGCAAAAATGACCACATCCTGTGCCAGACAGCATTTTTCAGCCTCTGTGGTTAAGAACTGGCACAAATTAAATGTATAGCTCGGCAGAGCTGGAATGTTAACTGAAGTTGTGATTTGAATCTCAGAAGTTTTAGGCACGGAACTCTACTGCTTGGCCTCTTTAAATATTCCTTATGCACACAGTACCAAGAAACCCTTTTCCTCCTTTAAGAAATATATACAGACTATTTACAATAGTCAAAAGGCAGAAAGAAAGATTAATCAGAACTGGCTTTGACAAGCACTGTGGCATTTGGACAAGAACAAACTGGGAGGAGGGTAGAGAGAATAGTGCAACAATGAATGAAT
>NW_006399827.1:13445225-13452309 GCF_000299155.1 Elephantulus edwardii
ACTACTCTAAAGGGCCCCTTTGGCAGTAGGAAACACATAGACTATTATGGAGATTGATTTTGGAATTCAGATGCACTCTTATTGATTGTGCTTGGTTGTACATGTACATATCCTTCAAGATGTATCATGGGGGTGTTGCAATAAAAGGTTTATAATTTAATTTAGAGTGAAAACTTATCACACATCAAAAGCCAGATAAAGAATTAGGTGCTTAAACAAGTATTAATAAAATAAGCTCTGAAGCTCAGTTCTAAGATTACACTGGGAGAAAGAGCAACAGGAATGAGGGGTGCAATAATGAAAGAAAGCTTCATGGAGGAAATAAACTTGAGTTTATTTAAAGATCTACAATGCATTAATCTATACCTATTCTTTGATTACTGATTATTAATCAACTATTTTACACATTAACAACACAGACAGTGACGAATGCTGAGGTGAAAGGCAGGAGTAACACTGAATGTGAAGGTTAAGGCTGTATGTCAGCTTGGCTGGGCCATGATTCTCAGTAGTTTGGAAGTTATGTGACAAAGCAGTTATTTTGTGAGTTGATATGGCCATTTCTACATTATGTCATCTTGCACATAACATTTAGTCTTTGGAATTCAATTATGTCAATAACTAAGAACCAACCTATAACTGACCCTTCAGTGGGTTTTCAGAAGCAGTTAAATGGGAGGAGGACTGCCCATCCTTCTCCCTCAGAGCAGCTGGTGGATTTGAACCACGTGCCTTGGGATTGCAACGCAGCTTCTTGCCAGTAGGCCACTAGCCACCCGAGCTCCCTAGAAGTATGTGTTACTAGATTTAAATTATCAGGACCAATGGAGGGACTAATAAAGAAAATTCATGTGGTTTTACACTTGTCTAATTAATCGATGTAAGTTTTACTGGTACAGACCTAAACCAACTATGCGCATGTGTGTGTGTGTAGGAAGTAGTTGTTCATATTAAGCATTTTTAGAATTTTTTCATATTTAGTGTTATACTTCTTAGTGAAACATATTTGAAATTACCAAACATTACTTTCAACGAGCACAAATTTTCTTAAGTAATCATACAATAAATGCATATACTAGGCTCACAGTCAGCAAACTATGATCTGCAGGTTAAATATTATCTACCACTTGTTTTTATAAGTAAAGTTTTATTAGGCACAACTATACTTAGATGTACATTATATGACTGCTTTTGTACTAGAATAATAGAGTTGGCTGTAGTTTTAACAGAAACTGTATATCCCAAAAAGCCTAAAATATTTATTATCTGACCTTACACTAAACTCCTGGGAGTAAATTATATTTTTAAAATAAAAAGGAACAAAAAGACTATCCGTGGGAATTGGAAAGGGAACAAGTGAATTTAAAGTTAAATACCTTTTTATTTCACTAATTCATTAAGTCTCCCTCCCAAAAAAATTAATCTGCCTTTTCCCACAAAAGGAATAGGAAAAAGCTGAATGTTGTATCAGCACCTGAAATTTTTAATAAAATAATTTTCTAATAACCATATTGCATTGGGCAAATCTCCAAAAAAATAACTGTGTGGAAGGTTGAAAAGGAAGGCAGTCACTTTGATCACTAAGGCAAAACAGACCCAAGTTAATGATATTTTCAGGTACCTCATATGTGTACAAAAGCAAGACAATGAAAACAGAAGGCTAAGAATGATGGATACATTTGATCTGCAGTGCTGACAAAGAATACAAATTATACTATAGATTGCTAAAAGAACAAACAGATCTGTCTTGGGGAAGTATAGCCAGACTATTTCTCAGAAAAAAGAATGACTAGATTTCATCTCACTAACTTTGGATATGTTATCTCACTCACTCATAAAACTCAAGGCTGTGAAGATGGAACTGACTCACAGCTGAACCTCCATTAGGTTTCAGAGGTTGTAAATCAGAGCAAAGACTGTCCATTTTTATTCTTTGGAGCACTGGTGAATTTGAACTGCCAAGAAAGGACGAGTCTTTAGTAAGCAGTGCACCTCCCCTACAGACTGCACCACCCACCAGAACTCCCTTTGGGTAAGTCAAAGACATGCTTACTAAAACTAAGCATTAGTGAATAAGAGGCAGACCATCAATGAAACAGACTGACACACTGGCTACAATAATGGGCTCAAATGTAGCAATTATTGTGAGGATGGCAACATTTCCATTTTGTTGAACATAAGACTGCTATGAGTTGGAGCTAACTTGATGGTACCTAACAATGAAAAGGAAACCTCTAAACATACATATGACATTTTGGATCTTTAAAAATATAAATTAAACACAATTAAAATTATTCTAAAAATCAAAGGATTCTAAAAAAAGTCTTGAGTTCTAAAACTCTTCAGAGGACTTTTTTTAATGCTACTTTTAAGTTTGAATAGAATAGGATTTTCTAAAGTATGCTTCAAAGTTTTGTTGGGTTGGTTGGGTTTTGTTTTGTTTTCTTGCCGTGTATCATCAAATCGGATCTGACTGGCACAGGAGGAGAGTGCTCCTCCTTCTCCAGAGGGGCATCTGGTGGATTCGAACCACGTGCTTTTGGGCTTGCAATGCAGTTTCCTGCTTCTAGGCCACTTGATGGCACCTTACAACAACAACTCCCCACCCTGCAGATGGCAGAAGTACTTTATTATGCAACATGTATCCATGATCAGCTAATGCCACTTTTCCATGCTTTTATTTTTTGTTTTATGGAAATATTTTTATTAAAGTCTTAAACAAGACAAAGGGAGCTCTGGTGGCCTACTGGTAAGAAGCTGCGCCACAATCCAAAAGGCATGCGGTTTGAATTCATCAGCAGCATTGTGAGAAAGAGAAGGTAGGACCATCTCTTCCCATGTGATTTACTGCATTTGAAAACCCACCAGACGGTCTGCTATGAGTTGATTTTGACTCAACAGTACACAACAGCAACAACAAATACGACAAAGACAAAACCAAACATGTTCTTTGGAAAGAAGGAAACTGTCAGCATATGCTCGTATACAGGTCAAGGCAAACTGCTGAATTACAGGCATGGTGTTCATTATATATAATCAGAACAAAGGAAATCATCATAAGACCATGATTGGTGGTGAGCCAATACACTGCTATTTAAAGGTGTAATCACAGCAGTGGGCCAAGGACCAGGATTGGGATATGTACTAAATCTATATATGTTTCTATAGATCTAAATGAACTGAAGGGATCTGGTGGCCTAGCGACAAGTAGCTGCAGTGCAACCCCAAAGGCATGTGGTTCAAACCCACCAGATGCTGTGGGAAAAGGATGAGCAGCCTCTTCCTGTGTGATTAACTGCCTCTGAAAACCCACCAGGTCAGTTATGGAACTCTATCATATGGTACACAACAACAACAAAAGGGTTAGAGGACTGGCTAATTTTGGTAAATCATTAAACATATACCTAGATAACTTCTTTGTATAATAAGGGCATGCCCAGTTAAATTTTCCAGTCGTCTGTGAAAGTCATTTTTGGTATACTAATCAACCCACTTCCTAAGGGCAAGTTACTTTTCTGTGGTCTTGCCTGGAGTTGTCTAAGCATAGCCACATTGTTTAATATATTGAGAAAGTAACACAAATGGTGTCTGAACTTTTGTTGAGATTCAAAATGTAGTCAAGTATAGACCAAAGTCTTCCACAAACAAGTGCTTTTAGAATTTAGGCTGTAATACATTCTCACCTCTTGATCAGAGACTGAGGGTGTCACATCAGTGATCAAAATCTGGCCTTAGGCTCCTAGATGGTAGCCATGGCAGGCTCTTTAAACACAAGGTGCAGGTTTTATATTGGACACCACCTGGTTCTTCATCAAGTTCTAAGTTTTCAAGGTACTGTATATATCTGGGAAACATCCAGCCAAATTAAGAATAAAGAACTACCTTTTCAGAAATGCTAGTTCAAGGCACTAGACCAGGGAGTTCTGGTGGCCTGGTGGAGAGAAGCTGTGCTGCAATCCTAAAGGCACATGGTTCAAATCCACCAGATGCTCCTCTGGAGAAGGAAGGGCAATCTCATCTTGTGCCAGTCAGATCCAACTCGACGGTACACAACGACAACAACAATAACAACAAAAGTACTAGACCTACTGACTATATTTCAAAAAATAGTCAATCCACATTAATTGTTGGGACATGTTTTTGCCTGATTTGGTTATAAAGTTATCAATTCCATGAACTCTATTGTTATTTGAGTGAATTTTTAAAAATCATATTGCTTTTTCAATTAATAATTCATGCCCACTTTGTTCCATAACACTAATAACTTACAATTAGGAAGTATATGGCCTCCTACATTTTTTCTTCTTCAGTAAAAGCTTTGCTTATCCAGGGTCTCATTCCTTTCCATATAAAGTTGGTGATTACTTTTTGCATCTCTTTGAAGAATGGTAACAGACATGAAGTGAGATTGCATTATACCCTTAAACTGCTTTTGGTCATACTGTAATTTTCATAATGTTACATTTTCCTATCTATAAGCATGATATATTCTTTTATTTATATAAGTATCTTTGTTTCTTGTAAAAGTATTTTGCAGTTTTTTCTTGTATTGATCTTTTGTGTCTCTGGTTGGATTTATTCCTAATTATTTCATCTTCTGGGTGGTTACCATAATTGATATTGTTTTCCTTAGTTTCTTTTGAGTAACAGTGTTCTCTTTGTTACTGTTGAGGAATCTGACCAATTTCTATCTATTGTTCTTGTATCCTCCCACTTTGCTGAACTGGTCAGTTAGAGACAATCATTCTCTTGCTAAGTCTTTGAAATTTTCTATAGATAGGATCCTATTACTTATAAATACAGTTTTACTTCTTCCTTACTAAACTGGATGTCTATTTTCTTTTCTTGTCTTATTGCTCTAGATAGGACTTCCTATAAAAAACCAAACAGAGTGGTGATAGAAGGCATCTAGAGGGTATTTGTTTACAAGGGGAGTGCCTTTAATTGCTCTCCACTGAGGATAACGCTGACCATTTGCTTTATGTTTGTTCTTGTTGTGAGTGCCATTAAGTTGCCTACAACTCCTAGAGACCCTATAAAAGAGTGAAACCTCACTCCACCCTGCACCATTCTCATAATTTCTGACATGTTCAGGCCCACTGTTACAGTCACTGTGTCAATCAGCCTCATCGAGGTTTGTCTTCTCCTTTAATGACTTGCTATCTTTTCCAGCATAATGTCTTTTCTGTAGCTCCTCCTAATAACATGCCCAAAGTAGGTGAGATGAAATTTTACCATCCTTGCCTCTAGGGAGTGGCTTCCTGGTTTTACTTCCTCCAAGTCAGATTTGTTCGTTTTTTTGGCAACCCATGGTATATTCAATACTTTTATTTCTGCAAATGTGCTCTTAATTATCCTGAGGCAATTGTTACTTTTAATGGAAGTGGTAGAACTTTTGCATTTCATATTGCAGACCTGCATTTGATTATTAGCTGACTCACCTCCACTGAAGTTACCATTGATCTGTTAGTGGAAGCTTACGTGGTACTACAACGTTGACCAGGTTTTAGTGGAGCTTCCAGCTTGAAACCGATCAAGAAGAAAGTCTGGTGATCTCCTTCTGAAAGTCAGCCAATGAAATCCCCATACATCCTAACATTTTAATCCCAAGTGCAGAGGGTTGCCATGATGAGGCCAACTCAATGGCAGATAGCAACATTTTGCTTTTTTTAAAAAAATGTCTTTTATTTCATTATTTTTTTGTGTGTACCGTCAAAGCAGATCTGACTGGTACAGGAGGAGATTGTTCCTCCTTCTCCAGCAGAGCGTCTGGTGGATTTGAACTGTGCATCTCTGAGATTGCAGTTGCAGTTTCTTGTCACTAGGCCACCAGAGCTTGGCACATTGTGCTTTTTTAAAAGCAAGGGAGCCTGTTTACCATTTGTCCAAGGGATCTGACCCAGATTATGTGCCAAATATTTAACAGTACAGGGTGCTCTTCAGATGTAGACTATAGACTGCTAATCAGAAGGTCACACTGGATGTTCAAATCTACCAGTTGCTCTTCAATAGAAAGATGGGCAGTCTCCTCTTGTGCAATTCTAGCTTTGTAAAACCACTGAAGGATTAGCTATGAGTTAGTTTCAACTTGATGGAAATGTCTTTGACTTAAAAAAAAAAAGAATAGTGTAACAACCAGTTTAGGAGTTAATTATGAAACAATACATTAAACTTAAAACACCAAAATCAGCCAACTAATACCTTTCTAAGCAAGGTTGAGAAAATAAAAATTCTTTTCTCTTTCCCAAATTATCAGAAATCAATCCTACCATCTAATCTCTACCAAGAATTGCATGACACTCCTAGTTTCCTAACGGCTGGGAAAAATATTATCTCTATGCAGATAATCTAAGTAATCCTCTGACATGTAGTTGGAAGTGAGGTGATAGAAAGGCACAGGCAGTGATAATAAACAAAGATGAACTAAGTTAAATAGATCACAGAAATGGAATCTTCCTCTTTTCTTCTTGTGTTAACACTTCTGCAGCAGGGTAAAATGTATAGAGGGAGTAGTTGAAGGTTTGCAATTTATTGTATGGCTTCCTGGAGAAATGCTGCACATTACTTTGGAGTTTCACAATATTTGTTTTAAATTCAAAATTATGAAGAAAGGGAGCTCTAGAGGCTTAGTGGTAAGGATTTGTGCTGCCAACCCAAAGGCATGCAGTTCAAATCCACTAGCTGCTCTGTGGGAGAAAGATGGGCGATCTCCCATGCTATTTACTGCCTCTGAAAAAAATCGCTGGAAGGTCAGCTGTGAGTCACTTCTGATTGGATGGAACACAACAACAAGGATGAATAAAAATTATTTTGCTCTTGTTTGTGTTTGGGTGTTTAGTGTTTTCCTTGCTCCCAACAACTAACAACATAAGGATCATAGGCTATTTTTAAAATCTAGAACACCCTACAACCAGGAGAAGATAAAGTAGATGAATGGGATTTTCTAAGACTCAAATCCCTATGCACATCCAAAAACTTCTCCAACAGGGTAAAAAGGGAAGCCACCGACTGGGAAAAGGTATTTGGTAACAACATAATCAGATAAGGGACTTATATCCAGAATTTATGAAATACTTGAGCACCA
>NW_006399827.1:13456287-13499978 GCF_000299155.1 Elephantulus edwardii
ACAAGAACAAACTGGGAGGAGGGTAGAGAGAATAGTGCAACAATGAATGAATGGAAACCCAAAATCTCTGTAAATGTTTATGAAAATTAATAAAATATAGGAAAAAAAATTAAAAAAAGGCAGAAAGAAGCAACACAAATGCCCATCAACAGACGAATGAATAAACAAATTGTGTTATATCCATATGTTGTTGTTATGTGCTGTTGCTATTCCTGTTGTTAGGTGGCATGGAGTTGAGTACAACTCATAGCAATCCTATGAAGAGCATATCTGAACCCTGTTCTATCCTGTGCCATCCTCATAATCTCTAACACACTTAAGTCCATTGCTGCAGTTACTATGTCAATCCACCTCATTGAAGGTTTCCTCCCTTTGGTTGACCCTTCACCTTTCAAAGCATGATGCCCCTTTCCAAGGAATAGCTTCTCCTAGTAACATGCCCAAAGTATGTAAGACAAAGTTTCACCATCCTTGCCTCCAAGGAGCACCATGGCTGCATTTTCCCCAAGACATACCTTGTTTTACTTTTGTCAGTTGACAGGATATTCAGTACTCTTCTCCAACATCACAACTCAAAGGAATCAATCCTTCTGTTATCCTTTTTAACTAACTCTCGGAAGCATAGCAAATGACTGAAAAAGATCATTACCTGAATCAGGCACATCTTATGTCTTCAAATTGATATCTCTGCTCTTCAGTGATTTGGAGAGGTACCTGATAGTGCACTTTCTCAATATAACACAACTCCTGGTCTCCTGATTCCTGGCACCAAAGATACTGATTGTGGATCCAAGTACGATGAAATCATTGACAATTTCAATCTTTTATCCATGTGTTCAGTGGTGAGAAATTTTGTCTTGATATTGAGATGTAATCTATATTCATGGCTGTAGTCTCTGATCCTCTGCAGTAAGCACTTCAAGTTCTCCTCACCTTCAGGAAGCAGGTTGTATAATCTGTATAACACAGGTTGTTGATGAGTCATCCTCTAATCATGATGGCATTCTTCTTAGAATCCAGATTCTTAAATGATTTCTTTGCATACAGATTGAATAGATATGGAAAAAGGATACAACCTTGATGCACACCTTTGCTGATTTTAAACCATGCAGTGTTCCATTGCTCCGTTCAGACAACTGCTTCTTTGTCTAGGTATAGGTTTCATATGAGCATAACTAAGTGTTCCAGGATTGTCATTTTTCTCAATGTTTACCATAGTGTTTTTATTATCCACATAGTAAAATGCCTATGCATATTCAATAAAAGCAGACATTTTTGTATTCTCTAACAACAACAACAACTTCAGCCAGGCTCCATCTGATATCAGTAGTGATAACTCTGGTAGTGTGGCCTCTTCTAAATCCAACTTGAACTTCTGGCAATTCTCTGTCAATGTACTTACTGTTCTAGTAATTTCGGGATGATCTTCAGCAATATTTTGCTTGCATATGTTATTATGATATTGGTTGTTAAAAAGACAGAAGAAGAAGAAAAGACTAAAATGGATGTCAGAAGAGACTCTGGAAATTGCACTAGGGCATTGAGAAGTCAAAACAAAGGGGGAAAGAAAGGAAGAATAAAAAAAAATAAAGTGCACTTGATTAAAAAAATTAAAAGTATGTATTTTATGCTGTTGTTACACGTTGTTGAGTTGCCTGCGACCCACAGGGACTCTACGTACTGCAGCTCTGAAGTCTGCCCTGTCCTGAGCCAGTCTCACTGATTCCAGTACATCAACCCAATTGCTCCAGTTCCTGTATCAATTCATCTCATCCAGGGTCATCCTTTCCTGTGCTGTTCCTCCACCTTTCCAAGCATGATGTCCTTCTCTAAGGACCAGTCTCTCCTGGCCACATGCCCAAAGTATGTGAGACAGAGCTTCAAAATCCTAGCCTTCAGGGAGAAACTTGGTTTCACCCTAAGACAGACCAATTTGCTTTCTTGGTGATCCATAGTATATTCTAGACTCTTCTCCAGCACCACAATTAGAAGGCTTAGATTCTTCTTCTGTCATCCTTAGTCACTGTCCAGCTTTTTGATGCATAGCAAGTAATTGCAAAGATAATGGTCTGAATCAGGAGCATCTTAGTCTCTAGACAGACATTGTTGCCTTTCAGTACTCTGGGGAGGTCCTTGAGAGTAGATTTTCCCAATACAATTCGCATTCTTATTTCCTAACGGCTGGCTCCAAGAATGTTGATATGTTTTATATTAAGAAAAACAAATCAATGAAACAAGGAAAGAATTTTCTTGGCATTTAAAAAAACATTTTTCATCATTTTAAAAATTAATTTTAATGAAATTTTACAGATACTTAGGGTTTCCAGTCATTCATTGCTGCATTTTTCTCCCTGGCCACCTCCTCTCCCCAATTCACTTTTCTCCTTGATGAGTAAAATAAATAGTCTTTCATTGCTATGCAATCCCTCCCCCAAGTCCACTGCACTGTGCAGCCTTCATTCTGGTCTCCTGTCATGACAATAATACCTAATCATATATCCCTTTTAAACAGTTCTCTCCCTCATCTGTTGCAATGCAGTATATATCATTCCTCCCCATCTTCTCTGTCTTCCCTCAACCCCAATGTCAGTCGTGTTTTACAATAGTGGCCCTATGCAGTATTTGTCCTTTTGTGACTGAGATATTTCATTCAGCATAATGTCCTCTAGGGTCATGCACTTAGCATAATATTTCATGAGTTCCTTGTTTTTCAGTGGTGCATAGTATTCCACTGTGTGAATATACCAGAGCTTCTTTAACCATTCATTTGTTGATGGGCTGCTTGGCATTTTTAAAAGTTGAAAGAACTGAAAAACAAAGCCAAGCCATGAGTGATGCTATGGGCAAAATCCTGAATGATTCAAGAAGCATCAAAAGAAGATGGAAGGAATATACAGAGTCACTGTACCACAAGGAATTGATTGACACTGAAAAACTTCAGGAAGTACTATATGAACAAGAGCCAAAGGTAATGAAGAAAGAAATTCGAGCTGCACTGAAGGCAATAGCAAAAAGAAAGGACCCAAGAACTGACAGGATACTAATTGACATGTTTCAACTAACAGATGCCCTCAGTCTATATCAGAAAATTTGGAGGACTGCTACTACTTGGCTGACAGACTGAAATAGATCGACAGTTGTTCCCATACCCAAAAAAGGTGATACAAAAGAATGTAAAAATTATCAATATTAAATCCGAATGTACTGTTGAGTCAGAATCAATTAATAATGGACACTTGTTTTCAGAGGCAGTAAATCACATGAGAGAAGATAGCCCATATTTCACTTATGGAGCAGCTTGTGGATTTGAACTAGGAGCCTGTGGGTTGGCAGCACAAATCCTAACTCACTAGGCTACCAGAGCTGCTTATATACAACAAGTGGAATGTTAGTTGTCCATATCTGCAATGAAGGGATGAACCCTGGAAACACTGTATTAAGTTAAATAAGCCAGATACAAATTTTTATAAAGTCCTCATTTATATGAAATGCGACACATGGGCAATATTATCCTGTGCTATTTACAGTCTCTGGAAATCTGCTGAAGGATCAGCTATGAGTTGGTTCCAACTTGATGGCACATAACTAACAACAACCGAGGCAGAAAGCAGACTGGTAGTTAATCAACTAGTGGCAGTGGGAATGGGAGAATTGGGCAAATGCATAATGGGTATGAGGTTTCCTTTTGGTGTGATGAAAATGCTTTGGAAGTACAAAAAAATGCACCAAATGTCACTGAATTATCTAGTTTTGAATGGTTAATTTAATGTCATATGAATTTCACCTTGATTTAAAAAGTTACATATATACCACACACATTTATAACCACTCTAGAACTTTCATGTAGTCATTCTTTCAACAAATACTTATTACACATCTAATAGGGACCAGGTAAGCAGCATTGTTGGCACAGTGAATTGCACTGCTAACTCAAAGGCTGTGTGCCTTTGTTAGTTGGAATCCACCAGCTCTGAGGGAGAAAGATGGCAATCTCCTCCCATTAACTTTTCATTTTGTGTGTGTGTACCGTCGAATCAGATCTGACTGGCACAGGAGGAGATTGCCCCTCCTTCTCCAGCAGAGCATCTGGTGGATTTAAACTGTGCACCTTTGGGATTGCAGCACAGCTTCTCGCCACTAGGTCACCAGAGCTCCCTTTCCCCGTTAACATTTAGAGCCCAAGAAATCCAATGGAGGGTTGCTATGAGTCAGAACTGACCTGCTTGCAGTGAATCTGAGCTTGTTTGAGAGGTCAGTCATTACTGCAGGAGCTGTGAACATCCAGTAGTAAACAAAGGTAGTCTAAGATCCCAACTCAAAAGGGAGAGGGAGAAACAATAAACTTGTACAAACTCTAAAATACCCATGATAACTGTCATATGTTGGTTGTTGTGTACTAAGGAGTCAGAACTGACTGATAGCTGACCCTCCAGTGGGTTTTCAGAGGCAGTTAATCACAAGGGAGGATACAGAGAATTAAAATTAAGTAACTTACCAGCCAGGAAAAAAAATCTCTGAAAATGTAACATTTAAGATTTGCATATAATTTATAAAACAATAATGATTGGATTTATCAATAAGAGTAAAATAAAATGTGTCCAATATTTATACAGTACTAAAAATTATGTTTACGTTAACATGTAATTTATGTTTAAAAAGTAGGAAAGAGATTTTTTTTTATCTGAATTCATTTTCCAAATTGAAAATGTATTATATTATTACCTTTATATTACAAGAAATAAGCTTAACTCTGAGTAAGTACTTTAGAAACTGGCCAATATTTTGTAACAAAAGTAATACTAATATTTTTGAAATGAGTAAAACGGAATCACTCCCAACTAAATCCACAGATCTATTTTCCTAGGGCAGTTCCCGGTTTCTTCTCCAACAAAGTTTGGTGTGTTTTTTTTTTTTAGATTTTATTTTAATAATTTTAATGAACATTTACAGAGATTTTGGATTTCCATTCATTCTCCAATGAAGTTTTACCCATATTGGTAACTTCTAGTGTTATGTCTCTACAGCATAACTCACCTCCTGTATCTTCATCTTCATTGCTTGGACCTTCAGCACTGTCCACATTTTCTATTTCATGGGGCTTGGTTAAACTGTAGTCATTCAAATTCACGGGACCTTCTAAAAGAAAAAAATGAGTTTGAATCATGTAATCACTTCAAGTAATTTTTATAAAAGAATTTTTATAAACAGATATCAATTAGACCTCCAAAAATTTCAACTTCACACAATCCTACAGTGATAGGTTCTATCCTTTTCACATATGTCTTGAAGTTATGTGAAAAACTGTGAAGTTTTGAAATATACCCAGGTCTATGAATCTTTCTGGTAGACATGATTTCCTTTAATAAGTTTTCTGTTACAGGACAGAAAATTATTCCTTTATTTCTTTTCTCACAATGTTCAGAAAGATGGTATTTTAATTGGTGACTAAAAGCTATTAATGTATATTTGTTTGCTGTTGTGTATTGAACCAGAACTGACTCATAGTTGATGCTCCAGCAGGTTTTCAGAGGCAGTTAATTGCATGGAAGGAGACTATCCATCTTTCTCCTGTAAAGCACTGGTGGATTAGAACTTTGTGCCTTTGGTAATGCAGTGCAGCTTCTTGCCAGTAGGCCACCAGATCTCCCCATTAATGTATGTTGATAAAATAATGAGCCTGGAAATACCAGCATAATCTAATTTGGGAAAGATGTTTTCCTGAGAAGAAACCTGAATATTAAATGCCAAATCCTATTCTCCCCTTAAGTTTATATTGTAAATGCTCTTCTATGGAAATAAAGATGGCCTCTAAATTCCTTTATTTCTCTGAACATTTGCTAAGAGTGGAAATGCTTCAGATAAGAACAGGTCATAATCTTGTCTTTGAATACCTTATAATTTGTACATAAAATAATTTGTAGATAAGACAAGTACACAACTATAGTGTTGAGTAGTCTTGGAAAAGTATTAAAGGAAATACAAAGTACAAAGCAGATACTAAGGGTGTTTCAGAAAATGTCAAATTTGTAAAAAATCTTTTTAATTACAGCAGCCTATCACAAAATGAAATACTTAGAAACAAATGTAACTAGAGTCACAAAAGAGCTATACAAAGAAGACTACAAAACACTGCTACAAGGAACAAAAGGAGACCTAGATAAACAGAAGAATATACCATGTTCATGAATTGTTGTTGTTGTTAAGTGTTGTTGAGTCGCAGGCGACTCATAGCAACCCTATGAAGGAGAGTCCTCAATGCTTGGGTGTCTTTCATCCTCTCTCCAGGTTTATAGGTGTTCATGAATAGGGAGACTTAATATTGTAAAAATGACCATTCTACCAAAAGTAATCTACAAGTGCAATGCAATCTTAATATAGATACCAAGGATATGGAAAAGGCAATTTCCATTTTTATCTAAAAAACAAAGAGACTTAAAATAAGCAAAGAATTACAGAGGCATCATACTCTCTTTTCTCAAAACCTACTATACAGCCATAGTAATCAAAACAGCATGGTACTGTTCCTATATGACAGACACATAGATCAATGGAATAGAATTGAGTGCTCAGAAATCAATTTATCTATTGTGGTAAAAAGATCTGTAACAAGGAGATGAAAGAAATTAAGTGGGCGAATGACAGCCTCATTAACAAACAATGCTGGCAAATTTGGAACTCTATCTGCAGAAAATGGAAACAAAATCCACACCGCACACTATACATAAAACCAAACTCAAGGTAGACAGAGGTCCTAGGGGCAAAGCAAAAACCTAAAAAGATCATGAGAGGAAAAGAAAAGAAAAAAGAAGAACAAATCTAGAAACCCTAGTCTATTGCATAAACAGGTTTGCAAACATAGCCAAAATGCACAACCAGAAAAGGATATAATTCGATGGATGGGATCTTCTAAAAATAAATTTAAAAAAAGTTTTATTGGTCTCCATACAAAATTTGTTTATATTGTGTTTCATTCATGTACATTGATTGTTTTTCTCCCTGCCCCTTCCTTCCAAGCACCAAACCCTGCAATCCTGTGATTTCCCCCCCTACTCCTCAGCTCTCTGCTCCCTCCTCTTCCCTCTTTGGGTATCCATATACATCTTACTGGTTAGCCTTCTATTTTGCAGTAACGGTCTTATACAGTATATTTGTTTTTATGTGTCTGAGTTAGTTTACTCAGCATAGTGCTCTCTAGCCACTCTCATGTTATATAATATTTTTCAAAATTGTTATTCCTGAGGGCTGCAAAAAATTCCACTGTGTGAAGGTATCTAGAATTTATAAAATACTCGAGCACCACAACAAGATAAAGGTAAATAACCCAACTGAAAAACAGGCACAGGATATGAACAGACACGTCACCAAAGAAGACACTGAGATGGCCAACAAACACATGAAGAAATGTTCAAAATCCCTAGCTCTAAGAGAGATGCAAATCAAAACAACTATGAGATATCATTTCACCCCAGTTAAGAAGAACAAAATTTAACAGAACAGCAAACATCAAATGCTGGCGAGGTTGCAGAGAAACTGGAACCCTATTCACTGTTGGTGAGAGTGTAAAATGGTGCAACCACTATGGAAGGTTGTATGGCGCTTTCTCAAAAAGTTGCAAAAAGAGATACCATTTGACCCAGCAATTCCACTACTGGGAATTTACCCTAACGGAACCATAACTGCTACTCAAGCAGATATATGCACACCTATGTTTATTGTGGTTTTGTTCACAATAGCAAAGAGCTGGAAACAACCCAAGTCCTCATCAACAAACGAATGGATAGAGCAGCTCTGGTATATTCACACAATGGAATACTATGCTGCATTGAAAAACAGGGAACTCATGAAATATTATGCAAAATGGATGACCCTGGTGGACATTATGCTGAGTGAAATATCTCAGTCACAAAAGGACAAATATTGCATAAAGCCACTGTAGTGAAACAGGACTGACATTGGGGTTGAGGGAAGACAGAGAATGAGGGGAGGAATGATGTATATTCATTGAAATAGATGAGGGAGAGGACTGTTTAAAAGGGATATATGATTGTGTATTATTATCATGACAGGAGTCCAGAATGAAGGCTGCACAGTGGAGTGGACTTGAGGGGAGGGACTGCATAACAATGAAAGATTTTTTCTTTTACTTTTCAATGAGAAGAGTGAATTGGTGGGGAGGGGTTTGGCAGGGAGAAAAGTGCAACAATGAATGAATGAATGAATGGAAACTCTAAGTCTTTGTAAACATTCATTAAAATTAACTATGAAAAACAGAAAGACACATATACACAAACACAAAGAATATGCAAAAGGGGACTTATGTGTGTTGCAATTAAAATATCTGCTATTTGGTTATTTACAGAAACAGTCTGCTGACCATTACAGTGAATTTCAAAATCAGTTGCAGATTACTAGCACACTTCACCCCTAATATTTAATCATGTTGTTGTTGTTATGGGCCATCAAATCACCTGCGATTCATAGCCAACCTAGGTACAATAGCTCTGAACCCTGCCCTATTTTGAACCAATCTCTATGGACTCTGACAACTAATCCCACTGCCCCAGTTACTGTGTTAATCCATCTCATCCAGGGTCTTCCTTTCCTTCACTGTCCCCATGTCCTTCCAAGTATGATGTCTTTCTCCAAGGACTAGTCCCTCCTGGCCACATTCCTTAAGTATGTGAGATGGAACTTCAAAATCCTTGCCTCCAAGAAGAAACTTAGTTTCACATTCCCCAAGACAAATCTATTTGTTCTCCTGGTATGTTCAACACTCTTTTCTAGCACAACTCAAAGGCATCAATTCTTCTTCTGTCATCCTTGATCATTATCTAGCTCTCTGATGCATAGCACGTAATTGTGAACCTGGAAAAGGCACACTTTAGTCTCTAGATTGATATCATTGCTCTTTAGCACTTTGAAGAGGTCCCTGACAGTAGACTTTCCCAATGCAATTTTGACTTCCTGGTCAAAAGAATGGTGCCAAGAATGTTGATTATGGAACCAAGCAAGCTGAATTTGTTAACCTCAATCTCTCCTCCATCCATAATGTGCTGCTAATTGGCCCAGTGGTGAGAATTTTTGTCTTCTTGATGTTATGTTTCAATTTACATTGAAGACTACAGTCCTTGACCTTCTGTAGCAAGTGCTTAAGGTCCTCCTTAGTTTCAGCAAGCAAGATTGTGTCATCAGCATAGTGCAGGTTGTTGATGAGGTTTTTTCCAATCTTGACGTCGCATTCATCCTCATAATATCCTGCCTCCTGAATGACCTATTCCCCACACTGGTTGAAAAAGTATGGAGACAGAATGCATCCTTGACGCATTCTCTTCCTAATTTCGAACCATTCGCTGTTTTCTTGCTCTGTTCTGATGACCGCCTCCTGGTTAGCCACAATTTGTTGTGATCCACACAGTCTAATACCTTTGCTCAGTCAATGAAGCACAGATAGACATTACTCTGGTACTCTTTGCTTTCAGCCAAAGTCCATCTGACATTGGTGATACTGTTTCATGATCTCTTCTAAACTCAGCTTGTATTTCTGGTAGTCCTCTGTTAATGTACAGTTCCAGTAATTTTTTTATAATCTTCGGCAGGATTTTGCTTGTGTATGTTATTGGTGATATTGTTGGATAATTTCCAAACTCTGTTGGATCACCTTATTTTGGGACAGGAATAAATATGGATCTTTCCAGTGAGTTGGCCATGTAGTTGTCCTCGGGATTTCTTGGCACAATCTGGTGAGCACATCCAGTGCAGCCTCTGTTTCTCGAGGTAAGTTAATTGAAACACTGGGGCCTTCAGAGCACCTTGAACTTCCTCCTTCATCACCACTATCATATGTTGTTTCTTGAACTTCTGTGTAAGCCAATTCTTTTTTTTTACAGTAACTCTGTGTACTCCTTCCATCTTCTTTTAAGGCTTCCTGGACAATTTCAATATTCTGCCCACAGTAAACTTAAGTATTGCAACTCGAGGCTTGAATTTGTTCTAAAGTTCCTTCAGCTGGGGGTGGGTGGGTGTGGGGGAGGTGCAGAGGGGCTTGTGTACCAATGAGGGAGTTTTTCTTTTGCTTTTTAAGGAGAATAGCAAAGGGGGGGGAGGGGGGAGGCGGGGTGGGCGGGGAGAAGGGTGCAACAATAAATGAATGTAATTCCAAAATCTCTGTAGATGTTCATTGAAATGAAAAATAAACAACTTTAAAAAAAAAAAGGAATACCAAGAGAGTGTGACCCTTTTGATTTTCCAATTCCAGTTTTGTGCATTTCATTATTATACTTTGCTTTGTCTTCCCATGCTGCCCTTTGAAATCTTCTACTCAGTTCCTTAACTTCTTAGTTCTTCCATTTGCTTAGGTTTTTCTGCATTCTAGTGTAATATTCAGAGTTTCTTCTGACATCCATCTCAGTCTTTTCTTCCTCCTTTCTTTGTACTCTTTTTCTTGCATTCTTCCTGGATGATATTCTTGATATTCTCACACAGCTCATCTGGTCTTCGTTCATTAGTGATCAAGGCCTCAAACCTGTTCCTGAGATGATTTTGAAACTCAAGTAGGATGAACTCAAGGTCAAATTTTGGTTCCTTTGGATTTGCTTTAACCTTCTTTAGCTTTAATTTGAACTTGCATATGAGTAGTTGATGGTCTTGAGTGTAGTATTTATTGAAAAGGTTGGTTTTCTTTTAGGGAAAAATTTATATAAAATTAAATGTACAGATATTAAATGTACCATGCAATAAGTTTTAACCAAAGAATATCCCTATGTAATGAAAATCCCTATAAAGGATATAGAACATCCTGATTATCTCAAAAATTGCCTCTAGATTCTAGTCAATCCTACAATATCTTACTTTGATTTTTCCCCATCCATCATATTTGCCATTTGGCCACTTACAGAAAGAGTTTGCAGACTACTGTTCTAGGGTAAAAAATACAAGCTAACTATATATTTATCCAACGAGAACTCAATAAATCAGTTAAAACCCAATAAATCAATAAATCTCAATAAATCAGTTGAAAAAAACACTGCTAACTATATATTTATCCAACAAAAACTCAATAAATCAGTTAAAACCCAATAAATCAATAAATCTCAATAAATCAGTTGAAAAAAACACTTTAAACAATCATCATTAAGTAGGGTTTAGTTTGGCCTTGTGATGCCAAAAGAAATTAATGATCTAAGTTGACGAGGCTTTTTGTGTAAGTCAGGCAGAGTTTGTTTTCTTTTTCTTCAACACAGTCCCATTTTCTCTGCAATCATATTAAAAACACTCCTTTTTCTTTGGAGAGGGACATCATGCTTGGGAGGGTGGAGGGACGGCGCAGGAGGGGAAGACCCTCTATGAGATGGATTGATTCGGTGACTGGGGTAATCGGAATGGGTGTGTCAGAGGTAGTGCGGTTGGCGCAGGATAGAGCAGGATTTAGGGTTGTTGTGCATAGGGTCGCTATGAGTCGCAAACGACTCGACGACACATAACAACAACAACAACAACAACAAACTCACTCAAGGTATATTTTAGGAGAAAGAAAGAGATGACATTACCTATGGGTGCAGACTGTTCCTGAGTAGTTTGTAGTTCCACATTTGGTTGTATATCTGAAAAGAAAGAGGTTTTAAATATTAGCCACTTAGTAGAAATTAATTCCAATGTAAGCATTCCAAACTTAATAAGGATACCATTTTGGAAACCACAGCAGAATTCTTCCTCAGAGCAGGTCTACGTCTTTTACCTTCCCTAGAAGTTTCAATGGTAATGAAGGAAGTATTTTATGTAGGAATGCTACTCTAAGAGCTTTCTGCCTAGAGGAACAACACAAGACATCTGTTAAAAACAATGAGAAAAAAATTTTAAAAAAGAACAAGGAGAAAAACAAGTCCTGTGATCAAGAAAATTTTAAAATACATAGGAAAGTTAAAAGAGTTGAGAATGAATAATTACATACCCACAATCAGATGCTACAATTAACATTTTGCTTCATCACATATCTATCTGCTCATTGACAATAGGCTCAATCATTTATTATAATTAATGAATCAATAAATACATTATATAAGTAAATATACTGTATTATAATTATAATTGTTATATACATTATATGCAAGACCTCTTTATATTTACTTAATGCCTTTTTCCCCCTGCTCTAGGATCCCATCTGCATTAGTCAGTTGTCATGTTTCCTTAAGCTTCTCTTAACTGTGACAATTTCAAGACTACCCTTGTACTAATGTGGTTTTTATTAGTATTTTAACATAAGAAATTATCATAGCAACTTTAATAATAATAGCTCAAACTAGACACAATCTATTATGTGTCCATCAATAAGATAATGGATAAATTAGTATATTCCTACAATGGAATACTACTTTGCAATAAAAAAATAATCAACTAGTTATCTGTATCATGGCATAGATGTAGTTCACAAACATTATGCTGAGTGAAAGGAAACTTAAGCTAAAGAGTTTCTGTAAAATCATGTATTTCTAAGAGTCCATTTTTATGAAGTTCTAAAGCAGGCTAAACAAAATCAATCTATGATGAGTCTTGCACAAGCCTTTCTGTGCCCTTATGCTTTCATATCTCCAGTATATACTTAGGTGTGTAATTTCCAGGTTAAACAATAGATATGATACATTTTAATAGCAAATGTTAATCCTTTCACAAAAGCAGTTTCAACATAAAAAATGTTAGGAGTTCTTAAAATTATTTCATGTCTTTATCAATAATTGGGGTTGTCAGATATTCTGGTGAATGTATACTGGCATCTCATTCAAGTTATTAAATTTGTGTTTCTATGAAGAGCTCTGGTGGTTGTGTAGTATGGAGCTGTGTTTCCAACTTAAAAGTGGTTTCAAACCTTCCAACCGCTCTGAGGGATAGAGATAGGAAATTTCTTCTTGTGCAATTTATAGCCTCTGAAAACCCACTGCCGGATCAGCTATGAGTCATTTGCAACTTGGTGGCACACAACGGCATGAAGAGCCAACGTACTTATATTTGTACCTTAGGTAGTACAAACTATTTTGATAGACTGCTAACCTCAAGTATGGTAGTGCAAACCTCTAACTGGTACAACAAAAGATAGGCCTGGAGCATTACTTCTTTTAAGATTATAGCCAAGAAGATCCTGTGGATTAGTTCTACGCTCTAACTTATAGAGGAAATATAATCAAAGTGCTCCTTAAAGATAAGGATGGTGAAACTTTGTCTTGCATACTTTGGGTGTGTTATCAGAAGAGGTCAGTTTTTGGAAAAAGACATCATGCTGGGAAAGGGAAAGGATCAGAAAAGAGAGAGGAAGATCCTCAACAGGTGGACAGACACGGAGATTCTAACAATCACTATGGAGATTGTGAAGCTAGTGCAGGATATGGCAAACGTTTTGATCTGATGTTCCTAAGGTTGCTGTGAGTTGTAGCTGACTCAATGTAGTTGACTCACTTAACAACAACATTCTGTTCTAATGATAAAAATGTCTATTATGCCAGTACATTGCCTTGATGCTTTACACTAACATTTTGAAATGAGATAGTGGTAGCTTCTGAAGCTAGCAGCATTTGATCTTGCTTGTTACTCAGGATTTCTCAGGCAGTAGACTTTACTCTGCTTACACACTTGACTTTGAACACATTAGCCTCTCCTGAGCTTTTATCCCTGGACCAGGGACTTACCAGCCTCTACATGCATTTCTTTGAAGTAAATTTTTACCTATTTATCTACTTATCCATCTAATTTATCTTAGCTTCACTGACTTTGTTTCTCTGGAGAATCCAGCCTACGAGTCCATGGAATGAATGCTAGAGCAATGAAAAAAATCTGGCATGGTAGAAACACAGGCAGAATGCTCCTTGGGAGTGAGGATGGCAAGACATCACCTTATCTATTTTGGATGTTAACAGGAGGGATGAATTCCTGGAGAAAGACACTATACTTGGTAAAGTAAAGGGTCAGTGATGAAGGGGAAGACCCTTACAAGGTGGACTGACATGGTGGCTACAACAATGGGCTCAAGCATAGCAACAATTATGAGATGATGCAGGATCAGGCAGTTATTTAATTTTCTTGTACATTAGGGTAACTATGAGTTAGAGCTGGTTCAATGGCAACAGAATCCAGCTTGAATTATCTACTCAGCATACAGACTGAACAGGTATGGAGAAAGGGCATAATCCTGACAGGAACCTTTACTGATTTAAAACCATGCAGCATCTGCTTGTTCTATTTGGACATTTTTTTTACATTTTAATTTTTTTTGTGTGAGTGTACCGTCAAATCAGATCTGACTGGTACAGGAGGAGATTGTCCCTCCTTCCCGAACCGTGCGCCTCTGGGATTGTAGTTGCAGCTCCTTACCACTAGGCCACCAGAGCTCCCCTTCTATTTGGACATTTTAAGTACAATTAAGTGTTATGGGATTCACATTCTTTATGTTCCACTTAGTCAAACAGTCAATAAAATACAAATAAACACCTGTATAGTATTCTCTGCTTTCAGCCAGGCTCTATCTGATATAATGATGTGCTTTATGCCATGACCTCTTCTGAATCCAGCTTGAATTACTGGCAGTTTCCCATCTATGTACTGTTCTATTTGTTTTTAATACTCTTGAGCAGGATTTTACTTGCATATGATATTAATGATGCTCAATAACTTCTGGTGGATCTCCCTTTTTTGGAATGGGGAAAAAAATATGGCTCTCTTCCAGTTAGTTGGCTGGGTGGCTGATTTCCTAATTTCTTGGCACAGACTAGTGAGCATGTCCAGGGGTGCATCTATTTGTTGAAACAAATCAACTGGTATTCCATCAATTTCCAGGGCCTTATTGTTTGCTAATACCTTTGGGGCAGCATGAATGTCTTCATTATCATTGGTTATTTATCATTTGCTCTTCCTGTAATGGTTCTTTGTCTGCCAATTCTTTTTTTGGTACATTGACTCTGCATTTCTTCCATCTTCTTTGGATGCTTCCTGCATAATTAAAGTTTCCCCCCCTAAAGTCCTTCAATATTATACCTCAAGGCTTGAATATTTCAGTTCTTAAGCCTGAAAAAGAAATGGTTCTATGTCAGCCAATTCTTTTTTGGTACAATGACTCCATATATTCCTTCCATCTTCTTTGGATGCTTCTTGCATAATTAAAGACTTTCCCCCTTAAGTCCTTGAGTATTACAACTCAAGGTGTGAATTTTTCAGTTCTTAATCCTGAAAAATGCCAAGAGTCTTCTTGATCCTTCTGATTTTTAACTCCAGCTCCTTCCATATTTTGTTATACTTTGCTTTGTCTTCTCAAGCTGTCCTTTGAAATCCTGTTTATCTCTTACTTCAACATTCCTTGCCTTTATTTTGGCCTATGTTCTGGTGCAACTGTTAGAGTGTCTTCTGATATCAATAATAGTAACAGTCCACAGTAATTCCATAATAATTTGAGAAGCTAGGCCATATGAAGAAGAATTTTCCATCAAGATGGGAAGAAGACACATTGACAACCTTGCTTGCTGAAAAGTAAAAAGATTTGCAGAAGATCAGAGACTATAGTGTTCAATATAGATTATATTCGAACAACAAGAAAACAAAAATCCTAACCAACAAACTCACAGGCAACATCATGACAGATGGAGGAAAGACTGAAGTTATCAATTATTTCATTCTACCTGGACCCATAATCAAAACTCAGAGTGCCAGCAGTCAAGAAATCAAAAGACATGTTGCACTGGGAAAATCTGCTGTCAAGATCTTGCAAAGATCTTTCTAAAGAGCAAAGATGTCAGTTTGAAGGCTTGGTAAAGTGCATGGTCCAAAACATACAAGGTGCATGACCTAAGACATGGTATTTTCAATTGCGTTTTATGCATCTGAAAGTTGGGCAATGAATAAGGATGACAGAAGAATTAAGATCTTTGAATTGTGGTGTTGGAGAAGAGCACGGAATATCCAATTGACTGCCAAAAGAACAAATAAGTCTATCGTGGGGGAAGTCCAACCATGCTGCTCCTTAGAAGCAAGTACAGTGAAACTTACTTTTTTTTTCCCCATGAGGATTTGTTCAAGACATGTTTATCTTCATTTCTTGGGCCAACATCAGGAGACTCCATTTTGACACTTGGGTTTTGTTTGATAATGGTATACAAAGATGTTTTACATTGTGGCACCAGCCCTTCTCACATTTGGTGTGATAACTTGCTTTGATAATCAATAGTTTTTGTGCAGTGATGCGGATCTTAACAAATCTTATGCCTTAACAAAAACTTCCTTACAAATTGTTTACTATGTCAGAGAGAACTCATTATATTTTTTAATTAATTTAAATAAAAGTATACAGAGACTTAGGGTTTCCAGTCATTCATTGTTGCATGAAACTTACTTTTACCAAAAGATGGTCTCACATACTTTGGGCATGTTGTAAGGACCAGTCCTTGGAAAAAGACCTCATGCTGGAAAAGGTGGAGAGTTAGAGGAAGACCGTCAAGAAGATGAAGTGACACAATGACTGTAATAATGGCCTTGAGGATAACAGAGCTCCTGAGGACAGTCCAGTTGTTCACAGGGCAGCTATTAGTCCTAATCAACTTAATGGCACCTATCAACAACAACGGCCATACGCACATATACTCACTCACACACACACTGTAGTGTTAAGCTGAATATATGAAATACACACTAAAATATTCATGAGTGTTGAAGTATCATGTCAGCAACTTACTCTAAAATTTCCCATAAAAATAATTTTTGTACTGTATTGCAATTTTTGTAAGCTTAATTTGAAAAAATTAAGCAAGCTGTGAAACTTTAAGTGCACACAAAAAGGATTCTCAACAGGAAAAAAGAAAACTAGCTCAGAGGTTTCATATGAGTAACTTTCATGTGGAAACAGCTTCAGTTACTACAGAGCTAGATGGTTTTTGATTAGATGACCTAAAGGCAAAAGGTTACCATTCCCTGATGTTTCAAAACCCTATGACAACTGGCATTTAAAGAGCTCTCAACAACATTTTCAAGTGACTTTTGTGTACTGTAAAAAAATACTAGAAGTACTAACACAATTTCTTAAAGAAAAAACATTTTGATTATGTCAATACTAATAAAGGAGACATCACGGCAATCTATAATTAGATTGCTGCTGTTGTTGTTATGTGTCCTCAAGTCTGAACTGATTCACAGCTAACCCTCCAGTGAGTTTTCCAAGGCAGTAAATTGCCTGGGAGAAGTTTCCCAATCTTCCTTTCTTGGAGCAGTTGGTAGATTCAAACAGCAGGTTTTGGGTTGGTAGTGCAACTCCTTACCCACTAGGCCAGAGCTCCCTATAACCTGGCTACATAAATATTTTATATACTAAAACTGTAACAGAGGACAAAACAGATACAAATGTTTTGCCTCTAAATTTAAAGACCCGAATAAAAACACAAAAACCACTAAAGGCAGTGGGCAAAGAGTGGAAAGGGCAAAGACAGTGAAGAATTACTAGTGAAGATTAGAAGACACTTGCTAAATATTTTTATGCTTAGCAAAAACATTTTGGTTTTAAAGTTTTTTAAAAAAATATTTTGTAGCTTCTATATAATTTTTTAAAAAAGAAAATCCCCTCAAAGTATTTCCATTTTAGATCTATCAGAGTCTTGTTAGTAGGTAGGTAGTCAACTTAGTTTTAAAATATTTTCGAAAGAATGCTCCAGAAAGTCTTACACTGCTTTTGATGGCTACATAATTTCCTCTATTGGTGTTTATCCACATCTGGTGCAAATAATGGAAGACTCTTGGTGGAGTGGGTGGATTTTTGACAAAATGTAACTCTCTAATTTTCTACCTCTTTATATTAATTGAAACAATGCATGCTTCTCCCTCAGGCTGTCTAGAATGCTTTTTCTCCCAGAGAGCAGCTGGGTTCAGATATTCTCTTCTCTTCATTTAGGATTTAGTTTTATAAAATACCTTATATTAAGTGACATCTTCCACTGTAATTCTTGTTCTGCTTACTTTTGCTTTATTTTTCTTCATAAAATCTCCTTAATATCATCACCAAACATACATTAATTTCCCCCTTCTCATTTTAATAGAATAGAGTTCAATGAGAGCAAAGGTGTTGTCAATTTTGTTTTTCACTTTATCTTTAGGTCACAAAACAGTGCCAACTCATCATGAACAATCAAGAAATATTTATTAAATGAAAATGTAGGTCTTTATGTATCTGTATCTATGTACTAATGTAGACATCAATTCCTGTTTTTATATGGTCCATGAACCATATAAAAAAAGTTTTTGACCATTTCCCCAATTTATAAATTTTTTCAGATTTTAATAAAAGTTTATAGAACTTGGATTTCCATTCATTTACTGTTGCACATTTTCCTCCCTGTCCATTCTGCCAAGTTCACTTCTCTCTTAGAAAAAAATTTCTTTCACTGTTGTACAATTCGCCCCCTACATTTCTATCCCTCATAAATTTTTTTATGTGCATAGGGATTTGATTCTTAGAAGGTCCCACTCATCCATTTCACTCTCTCCTGGTTGTAGGTGGTTATTACCATTTTAAATGAGTTAACATTTTTAGTGAAAAAGCCAAAAGAAAACTATTTCATGAAAATAGAAAAATTATTATATTAAAATGAGTTTACATAAACAATTTCTATTGGAACACATCCAAAATTATTTATATACTTATCATTTAAGGCTTTTTTTGTGTGCTATGATGGTAGAATGAGTAACTGTGATAGAGACTAACTATGTGGCTTACAAAACCTAAAATACTTACCCCATCTGGTATTTTGCAGAGAAGATTTGCTGAACCTTGATCTAAATCTAGGCTATCCAATCCAGTAGCCCCATGTGGCTTATTTAAGTTTAAATTAATCAAATTAAAAATTCAGTTTCTTAGTCACCTCAGTAACAGTTCAAGATCTCAACAGAGCATGTGGCTAGTGGTTACCATACTTAATAAAAAACATTTCCATAATCACTGCACAAAGTTCTATTGAACAGTTTCCTTAGATTCTAGAATCTCCCTCTCACTTCTACTTGGAAAAACCATTGCAAAGCCTACTGATTTTAATAAAAACCATTAAATTTCTGAACAAGAAAAAGGAGTAAATAGACTCACATTTAAAACATAAATACCAACGAAAAAATTAAAATATCATGTCATGAGAAAGTAGCATGACAACTAAAATTACTTTCAAAACTCCTACAAATTGGAGTTTCAGGGGGAAAATTACGAAATAAAAAATTTAAAATAGTACCTTTCATACAAAGTACTGCACAAATTTCACTAATTGAAAATTAATGTGATTTCTTTTCAGAAGGTAAAACCATAATACTATGGAATGCCAACATGAGGCAAACCCAGAAAGTCCACTTATATGAATGTTTACAAATATATACTTGGCATACTGATACAATTGTTGTTGTTAAGTGTCACCAATTAGCTGACCCTCCAGTGGGCTTTCAGTGGTTGTAAAGTGCACAGGAGGAGACAGCCATCCTTCTCTTGAAGAGCAGCTGGTGAATTCAAACCATTGGATATAACTAGATAAAACTATTTTCTTATCCCATGAAAAAAGCTAAATTAGTAATCCAGCAGAATTTCTTGCTAATATCTCTCATATAATTTGCCCTCCTGTCCTTCTCACCACTAAATAACTAATCTCATATATCTAAAGCTTAAATAAATCATTAGTGTTTTTCAAAAAGATCTTACACTTTGTAACAAATCTTGTAAAGATATAATTCTACAACTCAAATAACTGACAAGTATATTGGTCTGTTGTTAGGTGCAGTCAAGTTGCCTGCGACTCATAGCGACCCTATGTACAACAGCCCTAAATCCTGTTCTATTCTGGGCTAATCTTATAGTCTCACAACACTGTAAAAGTTTCTTTCTTTTGTAGCTTTCCACAATATTCTACAAATTCAAAGCTGTATTTTTTCCCCCTCACTGCCATACAGTCAGTTCTGACTCAGAGTTGACCCTCCAATGGGTTTCCAAATATCACGGGAGGACTGCACGGGAGGAGACAGTCTATCTTTCTCACTTTGCACCAGCACTGGATGCATACCCCCCAAGAGGCTCTACTTCTGGGTTAGCAATCCAGCTCCCTGTGGACTTTGTCATCAGGGCTCCCTAAAGCTGTATTAGTCACCAGTAGTACTGGAAACAAGCCTTTATGATATGCTTACATAGTAACGCATTTTCAAATCTGTCTTTTCATCCCCTCAGATTCTTTTCAACAACAAAAATTTAAAATAAAAAAAACCCTACCTATTTACTTCTAAGAATTTTTGTCAAAACACTCTGGTTTTCCTGGAAATTTTAATATATTTACTGATAAAACACAGGAGAAGGACAGGCAATCTCTTCCTATGCAATTAACTGCCTCTGAAAACTTGCCAGAGTCAGCTATGGGTTGATAGTATACAACAACAACTGATAAAACAGGGAGGACTGGTAGCCTAGTAATAAGAAGCTGTGCTGCAATCCCAAAGGAACACAGTTTGAATCCACCTGCTGCTCTGTGGAAGTAAGATGGGCAATCTCCTTCCGTGTTATTAAACTGCCTCTTAAAACCCACTGGACAGTCAGTTATGGGACAGATCTGACTTGATGGTACTTAACAACAATAACTACTGATAAAACAGGGATCTCTGGTGGCCTCTTGTTAAGGAGCTGAGTTGCCAACCTGAAGGCATGTGGTTGCCTTCATGTTGTGTGACTTGACTGCACACAACATTATATAGCTGAGCTCTTGTGGCCTAATGAGTAGGTAGTTGCACTGCTAACTCAAAGGCAGATGGTTTAAATCCATCAGTTGCTCTGTGAGAGAAAGATGGGGATTCTTTGTGTGATTTACAGCCTCTGAAACCACTGAAGGTCAGCTATGAATCGGCTCCAACAGGATGACATGCACAACAACATTAAATAATAATTATCTACTTAAGAATAACAGCCAACAAAATTCTGTTCTCAGTTTCAGAAATCAAATTTCAACTTAGTGGTTTATTTTCCCAGTAGGAAGTGTGTATATTAAAAGAGAACAAACTATTAAATCTCAGTATAGAATCTTAAACTGAATTAAAAGCTGCAAGAAAGTTGTAACAGCAAATTAACTGCCCCACTCCTTATGCCTTTCTCTTTTCAAAACAGTTTATCTTATCTAAAACATTCACTTTTAAAACAACTTTGGAAACCGAGTTACTGAACACAAAAGTGTTTCAGCCTACCAATATTAACTCAAGACTAAAAGGATGCAGAGAAACGTTAACTACGACGTCTGACAGGTTCTTTATCAGGTCTCCTTATCAATACCATGTATAATAACTATTATAATTATGTATAATGAAAGGACAGTTCTGTTCTATAGAATAGGAAGTGATCCTCATAATCAATGAAATTGGAATATTAGAAATGGAGTGGGTATCTTGACTATGTGTCTCCTTCCTTGCCAACTGATGCTTGAATGTCTTTTAATTGTACTCCAAGCTGGATTATAAAGCCTCTCTGTAGATACATCTGAAACACAGACATCCCTTTCCATCTCAGAAAATCTCCAGTGATTAAATGGATTTCTTTAAATGTAAATGAACTTAAATTTCTTGAAATGTTTGATTCAGGTCCTAGTTCAACTTTCTGAGAATATACAGGATAAGTATGCTCTTCTCAGATGCTCCCATTCAATTCCCTAATCACAACAACAGCTTTCTTCTAAACCAGCTTTGCTGGTGGTCTTCCAAAAATGTGGTATTTAGCACTTATCCCAATAGTATACTAAGATTTCATTTTTTCTCATAGGGCTTCTGGGAAATAAACAGATGAAGTGGAAATTCTTATTCTCCCCACTTTATAGACAAAATCCAAAAGACAAATAATGAAAATAATAAAAATCAAGCAACTGTCTAATTACATGAAATGTCTTTGATACATTAAGAGGAGAAACAAGATTCACTTGCTGAATTTCACCTTTTTTTCAAAGAATGTAACTCATGTTTTTAAGGGTTTTCCTATATAGATTACAGATTCTAAAGAACCAGAACTAGAAAATATTTTAGATCCATTTAACGCTAGGCAACTCAAGTCATTAACTCTACTTATTATTGTTGGTTACGGAAAAAAGGAAAATAATAAAAACAAAGGACAAGCCTTAAAATGAACGCAATTCTTCCAACTGTGAAATACGTTCTTCTTCGTTGTTTGGATAAGAATAAAGGTTAAGAATTGTCAACACTATTTGCCTATGAATGTTGTTGATTGCCTTCGAGTGGAGCATGACTCATAGCGACCCTATGAACAGAAGGCCCGAAGCCCCTCTACAAATACCAACATTTATCAAAGTTAATAGGGTTTCTGGAGTTAAAAAAGTAGATGCCACTTTTACAAATATAGATCATGTTACTTCACTTCTTGCTGTCACATTCTTTACGCTTGTTTTAATAAGGTATTCTATCTTTTACCCTGGCATCTAATGTGAAAGTTATAGACTAAGGTTCAGGTACACTACTGACAACTGTGATTAAAACAACAAATTCAAAGTGTACTGTTACTTCCCTTGAAAAGTTGGATGTCCTTTATTAAAAAAATAAATTTCTATTTTAACCCAGAAAGCACATCAAATGTATAACCAAATAAACACATGAAGGAAAAAAAACAAACACCAAACTCTGTGTGAAATTACTGTTATCATTACAGTGAAAGACATCAGCTCCATAACTGAAAAATGTTTAGCTTTTTTAAAATAAATAATTGGCTCCAACAAAAGAATAAAATTAATCTGAGTAGGTTATAGAGCTAAGTGTGAAACCTGAAATAAACTTCTAGAAGAAATCACAGAAAAATGTTTTCAAGATCATGGAGTAGGCAAAGATTTCTTAAATATGACACAAAAAAACCACACTGCTCATACAAAGAAAATAATTTGGCAAGTTAAATATCATAAAAATGGACCTAATTAGAGAGCTCTGGTGGCCTAGTGACAAGAAGCTATGCTGCAATCCTGAAGGTGCACAGTTCCAATCTACCAGATGCTCCACTGGAGAAGGCGGGGCAATCTCCTCCTGTGCCAGTTGGATCCTATTCGATGGCACATAGCAAGAAAGAAAAAAGAAGGACCTAATTAATAAATTCTAGGAATTAAATTAAGGAGCCCTGGTTGTGTGGTGCTTAACATGTTGTCGCAAATGATGGCAAATGTGTGTGCGGCAACATGTTCTAAACTGCTCAGGTGCTAATGGAAAGGTCAGTTGTTCAAACTCACCAGCCAGTCCATGACAGAAAGATGTGGCACTTTGCCTCCATAAAAATTAGAACTTTGGAAATTCTATGAGCAATTTCCTAAAGGAAATTCTATCCTATAGGTTGATATGAGTCAAAACAGACTTGATAGTAATGGGTTAAGAAAAAAGCAAGTTAAAAAGTAGGCAAAAGCTTTTTGCAGTACACATTCAAACCAGCACTTATTTCCAAAATATACAATGAATGCCTACAAAATCATGAAGAAAAAAGGTAGTTCGACTTAAAAAAAAAAAGACAGATGACTTCAACAGGTACTTCAGGGGGGAAAAAGATACTCAAATAGTAAATAAACGAATGAAAAGATACTCAACACCACTACTAATCAGGAAAATGAAAACCATGATTAAAATATCATTCACTATTCACCCACTACAATGGCTAAAATTAAAAGGACTGGTAACAGCAAGTGTTGATAAGATGTAGAACATAACAACACTATCATTATTGTTGATGTTAGGTGCCACCGAGTCAAATACAATTCATGACCATCTTATGAATGAGATTAACTGTGCTCTGTCCTGTGCCATCATGATGATCGTCACCTTGCCCGTGGCTACTGTTGCAGGAACTGTGTCAATCCATTTCAATGAGGGCCTTCCTCTCTTTCACTGACTCTTTATGTTTCCCAGTGTGATGTTTTGTTTTCCCAAAGATTGACTCCTCTTCACAACACACTGGAGATTATGAAAGATGCATATTCCATCACCTTTGCCTCTAAGAAGCACCATACTGCTAGTGGGAAGACAGTTTCAAATACTTTGGAAATGTTCTGCAGTAAGCATCAAAGACAAATGTGTACCTACAGTATAGCCCAGAAATGATTATTTTTTATATATAGTCAATAGAAATGAGTATACAGTCACCAAAAGATACATATGTATAAGAGTGTTCATAAAAAAGACACACTGAAAACAACAAAAATTAGACAATACTGAATTAATAAATGGTGGTTGTTTTTATATACCATAGAGTTGGAATTGACCCATAGCTGACCCTCCAGCAGGTTTTCAGAGGCACTTAATTGCATTGAAGGTTATCTAGCTGATGGAGCAGCTGGTGGCCTCAAACTACATGCCTTTGGGATTGTAGCACAGTTTCTTGCCATTAGGCCACCAGAGTATGTTTAATAAGTGTTTCAGTATGGATGAACCTCAAAAATATTGAGCAAAAGAAATAAGACACAAAAAGTATGATTCCATTTCTAATAAAATTTAAGAATATGAAAATTAACTCATGGTTATAGAAATCAGAATAAACAGGATAAAGAGAACTATAGCCATATACATGTGTACCAGAGAACCTTTTGGTTAATGCAAATGTTCCATTATCTTGATTGGGAAGATGTGGTTATGTGGGTAAGAACCAATCAAGCCAAAAATATAAGAAATGCTACCATATCCCTACATTTTTTTAAAAAAATTAGTGGACATTCAAAATATGGTAAAATATCTAAAATCTTACATCTTAGAAATATACGCAATGTCTTATTTTTAAAGTTTGAATTTCAAAGGTTTTTCATGGCTTTTCCAGAGTATATTTCACATCTTTATCAATCATCCACTGAATAAGCTCCTGTTAGCTTTAAAAATTTCTTATTGTGAGGAAATTTATTTATATGTTGCATCCCAACTATTGAAGTTTTTTTATAATAATCCAATCATTTTTTTTTGGATGAACTGTGAAACTGCCCATATCTCAATATCACCACATAATCACTGTTTTTTTTATATGCTGTTAAGTCGCCTGAGACTTATAGCGACCCTATGTACAGCAGTTCTGAAGCCTGCCCTGTCCTGAGCTGGTCTCATTGATTCTGACATACCTACCCCCATTGCCTGAGTTACTATGTCAATCCATCTAATCTGGGGTCATCTTCTCCTGTGCTGTCCCTCCACCTTTACACAATCTTTAGGTTTCACTATATAGAATATTATTTATGTAATCTATACATTTAAAAATTCTCAACATCAACTTGTTTTGTCATTATTTGTCCTAAGGTAAAGTATTAATTCCTCCCCAGTGAGCTGTGGTGGGCTTGTCTTTAGGAAGTTGTGCTGCTAACTCAAAGGTCACACTGCTTTGGTGATTCAAAATCCCTAATGGCTATTCTTTGAGAAGATAAACAATCTCCTCATGTGTAATTTATAGCCTTTGAAATCCAATGGAGTGTCAGCTATGAGTTGATGGCAATGAATCAGTGGGTGGTAAAAATTTTCTCACTCTAGTCTAGACAGTCTAGTGTTTAATAAAAAAGTTGAAAATAGAAATACCATTTGATATAGCTATTCTACTACTGGAAATATATCCTTAAGAAATCAGAGCAGTGACACAAACAGATGCATGCCTTTCCATGTTTACTGCATTATTTATAATAGCAAAGAGATGGAAGCAGCCCAAGTGCCCATCAAAAAAACGAATGAACGGAGAAACTGTGGTACGTACATTCACATAATGGAGTATTACTTAGCACTGAAAAACTATGATGAACTCATGAAACATTATACATGGATGAGTCTATAGGACACTAGGCTGAACGAAATAGCTTAGTTACAAGTGGACACATATAAGAGCATTGTTAAAACAAAAAGGACAGCTATAGAAGGAGGCAGTAGAGAGAGCAGAAAAAAACCAACTGGATAGATAATGGACACTACTGGAATAGGTGAAAGGAAGGTGAATCTGAAATGAAAGGGTAACCAGACATGTGTATTGTAATAAGCAATATAGAACAGGAAATGCCTTACTGATTGAATAAGGGAGGGGAACCGGGGTGGGTGGGATGGAAAAGCCTAAGTAAAGATTTATACAGACACATTTAGAAGCAAGTGTGGAGGGTTGACCCTGGTGGAGGGCTGACCCCAGGTGGGGAGGGAATTGAGCAGAGATTAGCAAATAGATAGGTAGGGTGAAGGGAAAGAGAAGGTGTACCAAGATTTTGCTAAGACAGGGTAAATAATTGCACTGTATGAGTCGAGTGTATGTGATGCTGTAAGACAAGCTGATCAGGAATAACTGAATGAAAATAAATTTTTAAATAATATTTTCTTAAGTACAGAGATAAAGCTTTATGATGACAAAAAGTAGTAGTTGCTAAATATTCTTTTTTAAATTTTTTATTTCTTTTTTTTAATGAACATTTACAGAGAATTTGGATTTCCATTCATTCATTGCTGCACTTTTCTATCCACCCAGCCCTCTCCTCCCGCCCCCCAGTTCGCTCCTCTCTTTCAAAAGTAAAAGAAAGACTCCCTCCCTGGTACACAATCCCCCCCGCACCCTTCCCACCGCCCCAAGTACATTTCACTATGCAACCTTAATTGTGGACTCTTGTGATAACCATAATACCCTACTATACATCGTTTTAAAATTATTCAGTCCCTCATCTGTTTCAGTGCAGTATACACAATTTATCCAGTTTTTCTCAGTCTTACCCCCACCCCGATATCAGTCCCATTTTACAGCAGTGGCACCATGCAATATTTGTCCTTTTGCGACTGAGATATTTCACTCAGCATAAGGTCCTCCAGGCTCACCCATTTTGAATAATATTGAATGAGTTCCTTGTTTTTCAATGCAGCATAGTATTCCATTGTGTGAATATACCACAGCTTCTCTATCCATTCGTTTGTTGATGGGCACCTGGGTTGTTTCCAACTCCTTGCTATTGTGAACAGAGCTGCGATAAACATGGGTGTGCATATATCTGCTTGGATGTCAGTTATGGTCTCTTTGGGATATATTCCCAGTAGTGGAATTGCTGGATCAAGTGGTATCTCTATTTGCAACTTTTTGAGAAAGCACTATACCGCCTTCCACAGTGCTTGTACCATTTTACATTCCCACCAACAGTGAATAAGGGTTCCAGTTTCTCCACAACCTCGCCAGTATTTGCTGCTTGCTGTTCTGTTAAATTTTGCTATTCTTACTGGGGTGAGATAATATCTCATAGTTGTTTTGATTTGCATCTCTCTTAGAGCTAGGGATTTTGAACATTTCTTCATGTGCTTGTTGGCCATCTGAATGTCTTCTTTGGTGAAGTGTCTATTCATATCCTGTGCCCATTTTTCAACTGGATTATTTACCTTTATCTTGTTGTGGTGTAAACATTCTTTAAAAAATTGATTACTTCCAGCTTTTGGACTGGAATAATGTACATAAGCTATGATGTAACTTTACAACTACAAAAAAATGTTTATAGGTTGGTGAAGGACATTTTTTCTTACAAAGACTATACGACTACTATTACAGGAAATAGTTCTGATCTAACAAATATTCTGGTAACAATTAACAGTCTTTCAAATATACATCACAACAGAAAATTATTGCTACTGCTATGATAAAGAACTCAAATACTGTATTCTCAATAACTTTACATGTAAAAATACTTTGTCAAAGAAACAGTTTATTATGGAAATTTCTGTGCTTCACTAAGAAATGTAGCAAAAATTTAAAGCCAATTCAGTTGTTAGAAAGTCCTATATTGTATTGTCCAGAAAAGAATTAATTTTTAAAATTTTATTTAAAAAATAAATTTTAAATCTTTTTCTTTAAAGAAGAGTTAATTTTGGATTAGAAATCATAATCATCACTGAGTAATCATCATCACATAATTCAAAAGTTTCATTCCAGCCAACACTCCAATCTCGTCTACCAAATCTTTAACAGCACTTTTGATAAATCAGCAAATTTACCCACCCAGTTTCAAGGACACTATTGTCCTTCCTCTCTTTACCAGGACTGCTGAACAGTGAAATGACCACACACACAGGTAATTAATTAATTTACTCATTAAATTTCGCTGCAGTCCCACTATGCGCTAGGGACTGGGTTGAGTACTATTCATCACAAGTGGTAATAAGGATCCTTATACTTTGGAACCTATTTATCACCAACGATAAAACATCCTTACATTTGGATTTGGAGAGGATTCTAGGGGTATTAATGATCAAAATAAGCAACAAGTGTAGTTAAATAGTAATCTTTAGACAAGAGCGGAAAATAGACTCTGTTTCATTAGTCATGTTATGGGTTTTTTCCTCTCTCTCTTGCTTTAAAAAGGCTTTATAAAATTTTAAATAGCTCAAAGTATTAAGTATACATTGCATATATTTTGGAGATGTTAAGAATTCAGTCTTGAAGCTCTTATTGAACAAGCTTGTTCAACAGAAAAATATAGACTACATAGGCACAATAAGAAAAATTTCATCTCTAAGAACACTGTTGAAGAAATAAGAATTTGTGACATTAACAATTCACTGATATAAAAAGTCACGATATAAAGTTGATTTTGGGAGCTCTGGTGGCCCAGTGGCAAGAAGCTGTGCTGCAATCCCGAAGGCACACAGTTCAAATCCACCAGATGCTCCACTGGAGAAGGAGGGACAATCTCCTCCAAGTCGGATCTAGTTTGATGGTAAACAGCAACAAGAAAAAAAAAGATAGAAAAAGGCTGATTTTGGAGTTCCTAGGTAATGCAAATAGTTAAAGGTATTTATTTGGCAGCTAACAGAAAGGTTGAGAAGGTTCCAGTCTACCTAGAAGGACGCTGAAGGAAAGGCCTGGCATCCTTGTTTGTTAGCACTTTGGAGGGTCCTTGAAAACAGATTTTTCCCAGTTATCCAATATAAAGTGTTATCAACTTCATGTTGTTTTATTTACAGTATACTATTTTGAAGCAGCTCTGGTGGCCTAACGGTAAGGAGCTGTGCTGCCAACTCAAAGGCAGGCTGTTATAATTCACAAGTTGCTCCACAAAGATGTGCAGTCTCCTCCCATAAGATTTACAGCTTCTGAAAACTTGATGGAGCATCAGTTATAAGTCCATTTTGACTCAATGGCATGTAACAACAACATATACTATTTTGAAGGGTATTCTGGTGGCATATTTCATATGGAGTTGTAATGGTAACCCAAAGGGAAGACCTCTCTGGAGGTTCAAACCCACCAAAAACCCTTCTGAAGAAAAATGTGCAATTTCTTCTATGTGATTTATAGCCTCCCAGAAACTTTAATGATGTCTATCCTTACCCTTATCTGATTAATGAAATCTTAGGCTGAATCCTCCAGAGGTTCAAAAACAGTGAAACAACTACATGTAAATGTATATATGCTGCTGCTATGAGCTGATGAGTCAGCTCTAATTCACAACCACCCTGTGTACAACAAAACAAGAGACAGCCCCCATCTGGGGCCACTGTCATAATCACTGCTGTGCTGGAGCCTGTTTTTACACTCTTGGTGAGGATCTTCCACTTTTTCACTTATCCTCAACTTTGCCAATCATTATGTCCTTTTCTATAACTAGCTCCTCTTGAAAATTATGTTGAAAGTATGGCAGACAAAGGCTCACTGTCCTCACTTCTAAAGAACAAACAATATTTATGAACCAAACCCTATTCCATAAAGTTGATGCCATCTCATGAGGACTCTATCAGGTTTCTGAGTTTGTAATCTTGAAGGGACCAGACTGCTTTATCTTTCTCCCCAGGGGCAGCTGGTGGATTAACCCTAGCTTTTCAGATGTTGTTGTTATGTGCTGTTGAGTCACCTGTGACTCATAGTGTCCCTATGTATGACACATCAACCCCCACGGCCCTAGTTACTGTATCAATCCATCTCCTCTAGCAGGTTCTTTCTCCCCTGCTCTGTCCCTCCACCCTTCCAAGTATGATGTCCCTCTCCAAGGATCGGTCCCTCCTGGCCATGTGCCCAAAGTATGTGAGATAGAGCTTCAAAATCCTAGCCTCCAAGGAGAAACCTGGTTTCACCCTCTCTGAGACAGACCTATTATTTTCTTGGAGGTCCATAGTACGTTTAAGACTCTTCTCTAGCACCACAACCCAAAGGCATCAATTCTCCTATCATCTTTAGTCACTGTCCAGCTCTCGGAGGCATAGCAAGTAACTGCAAAGATCATGGCCTGGATCAGGCACACTTTAGTCTCTAGACTGACATCATTGCTTCTCAGTACTCTGGAAAGGCCCCTGACAACAGATTTACCTAATGCAATTACTCTTTTAATTTCCTGACTGTTGATGCCAAAAATGTTGACTGTGGAGTCAGTCAGGCAAGCTTTTAACAACTTCAATCTCTTCTCCATACATCATGGTGCTGCCAACTGGCCCAGTGGTAAGAGAATCTTTGTCTTCTTGATGTTCAACTTCAATCCATATTGAAAACTACAGTTTTTGACATTCTGCAGCAAGTGCTTCAGGTTCTCCTTAGTTTCAGCAAACAAGGTTTCATCATATAACACACTATGCCACCAGGGCATATACCTTATAAAATATATATAATAACCACTCTCGCCCTTTTACTCTCTTTTGCATACTGTAAGGTCTGGTTTCACCTCTGTCTTTCCAGGATTCCTTTTCCTTTCTTGTTTCTTTTTCACTAACTCTTTTGCATGGCCCACCTTTCAAAGCTATGGCTCTGTCTTACTGCTTTAATAAACCTTTCTCACTTGTTTGATAAATTGAAAAACAAAACAAAACCCCATATATAATAATCAAAATATATTTAGTAACTAAATATATGATAACCAAATATTCCGAGTTCACTCTGACTCATGGAGAACGTCTATTGGGTTTCTGAAGAATACTGGGTCAAGACGGCTTCAGCTTTCTCCCACGGAGCAGCTGGTGGTTCAAACTGGTAAACTCATAATTAACAGCCCAATATGTAACACACTCTGCCACTACATATATATCTCTATCTCTATCATCTCTATTGATATATATAGCTAGAGATAGAGATATATAGATATAGATACAGATATGTTGTTGTTGTTATGTGCCGTCTCATAGCTTGCGACTCATAGCGACCCTATGTACAACAGCCCTAAACTCTGCTCTGTCCTGTGCCAATCGCACTGTCTCTGATACTCCCATCCCGATTAACCCAGCCACTGAATCAATCCACCTCATAGAGGGCCTTCCCCTCCTGCGCTGTCCCTCCACCCTCCCAAGCATGATGTCCTTCTCCAAGGACCAGTCTCTCCTTACAACATGTCCAAAGTATGTTAGAGGAGCCTCAGAATCCTTGCCTCCAAGGAGCCACCTGGTTTAACCCTTTCCAGGATGAATCTGTTTGTTTTCCTAGCAGTCCATGGTACTCTCAATACTCTTCTCCAGCACCACAGCTCAAAGGCATCAATTCTCCTTCTATCCTCCTTGGTCACTGTTCAACTCTCTGATGCATAACAAGTGATTGCAAAGACTGTGGCCTATATCAGATGCACCTTAGTCTCCAGAGATACACCGCTGCTCTTCAGCACTTTGGAGAGGTCCCTTACAGCAGACTCTCCCATGACAATACTTCCTGGCTACTGGTGCCAAGAGTGTTGACTGTGGAGCCAAGCAAACTAAAGCTGTGAACAATCTCAATCTCTTCACCTTCCATCCTGATGCTGCCAGTTGGTCCAGTGGTGAGAATCTTTGTCTTCTTGACATTGAGCCTCAATCCATATTGGAGGCTGCAGTCCTTCACCCTCTGCAGCAAGTGCTTCAGGTCCTCCTCAGTTTCAGCAAGCAGAGCTGTGTCATCTGCATAACGCAGACTGTTGATAGATCGTCCACCAATCTTGACCCCACATTTCTCCTCATAGAGCCCAGCCTCCTGGATAATCGGTTCTGCATATAGGTTGAAAAAGTATGGAGATAGGACACATCCCTAGCGTACGCCCTTCCCAATTTTGAACCATGCAGTGTTCCCTTGCTCTGTTCTGACGACTTCCTCCTGGTCCAAGTATAGGTTTCTCATTAGAACGATCAATATTCTGGGATTCCCATTATTCTCAGAGTCAGCCACAGTTTGTTATGATCCACACAAACACCTTTGCATAGTCAGTGAAACACAAATAGACATTCCTCTGGTATTCCCTGCTTTCAGCTAAGATCCATCTAACATCAGCTACAATATCCCTAGATACAGAAATAGAAATATGGATAGATATAGAATCAAGGAAATGGTTCACATAGTTCAAGAGGCTAGCAAGTTCCCAAACTGGCCAGGCATTAGGCTGGAGTTACATCCTTATTCACATGGTTGTATGGACTGACACACTCAAAACAAGGTTAATTGTCATGCTGCTGGCTCATGTCCCAAGAACCAAAGCAACAATGTGCCAAGATGGAATATCCATCCACTGGTCTGCAGGAAGCTGGTATACTCCACTTATTGGCTGCTCATGTCAGTTCTCATCACGGATTGAAACTTTGCGTCCTATGAACAACATATCCTGCACCAACCTCATGATCTTTGATATACTTTGAACTGATTGTTATAGTCACTGTTTCAAACCATATGTTGAAGGTCTTCCTCTGACACTCTACCTTTCCCAGGATGTCTTTTTCCAAGGACTGGTCCCTCCTTATAACATACTCAAAGTAAGTTTATATGAATTGCACTTCCTCCAAGACAGAGTTGTCTGTACTTTTTTGGAGTTCACAAGACAGTTAATACTCTTCTACAACACCCCAATTCAAAGGCACTGATTGTTCTGTCATCCTTATTTACTGTCCAACTTTCATATGCAGAGTAAGCAACTGAAAACACCACACATTAGTCTTGAAATTGACATCATTGTTCTTTAGCATTTTGGAGGGGTCTTTAGCAGCAGATTTTCCCAGCACAACATGTCTTCTCATGTTTTGATGGCTGTTACCCTGGGTGTCGATTGTAGTTCTAAGTGAAATGAAGTAATCTTTTGTCCCTATATTTTGATGTTGGCTATTGGTCTAATTGTGAGGATATAAGTTTTTTTGATGTTGAGATTTAATTCATATTGGAAAGCTATAGTTGATCTTCTGCAGCAATTGCTTCAAATCCTCTTCACTTTCTGTATAATCAGCATACCGCAGGTTGTTGATGAGTTTTAATCCAATCCAGATGCCACATTCTTTTTCATATACTCCGGCTTTTAAAATTATTTTCTCAGTATACAGACTGAAGAGATATGTAGAAAATATACAATCCTGATGCACAATTTTCCTGATCTTAAACCATACAGTGTTCTTTTACTGTGTTTGGAAAACTGCTTCTTGCTCTATGTGTAGGTTTTGTACACTATTATAGAGGGCAAATAACTATCATCTGGAAACTCTATTTGTGTTAATCTCAATCATCACATGTTGTTATTGCGTGTCATCAAATTGGAACTAACTCACAGCTGACCCTCCAATGGGTTTTCAAAGGCAGTTAGTTAATCACAAGGGCACAGACTGCTCATCCTTTTCCTTCAGAGCAGTTGGTGGATTTGAACTGTGTGCTTTGGAATTGTGGTGCAGCTTGTTACCACTAGACTACCAAGAAGTATACCAGAATACAATAAGAGACTTAATAATGAAAAAATGGCTACCACAGAATCCATAGTAAAAAGCAACATAGTAAAAAGAAGTTAACATTAAGAAGTGAAAAATTGCACAATAATTGGGGAATATTTAGTGAAGGGGCATTTAGCGATACACCATTCAGTATTTCCTGAAAGAATATACTCTATAACAATACATTATCTGATGGTCAGAATAGTGACTGACTGAGGTCATAATAATAAATTTATCATTGGCATTCATTCCATTCTTATAAAGCACGGTATTTGTGTAATAAATATACTTAGGATGATCTCTATAATACTGTTCAAGTAAAAACATTTTACATTAATTGAGGGACTTATTTATTATCTGAGAAATTAATATTTGTGAACCACCTCATTTTCCAACAATATCAGATAAAAGAGATTGTTATTAAAGTATGAACAATCAAATAATAAAATTTAGCAATACATGAATCTTTGGATAGAAATATTTAGGGTCACAAACTTTGAGAAAAGAAAAAACTTAAAGCTTCTAATTTATTATATGTATTAAGTCACTTCTGTATGACAAGGTTTCAGAGCTTCAAAGAAGTTAAAATTGGTTTGGTTATAGTCAATGCAGTGAAATCAGAACAGACCCAAATTTGTAAAATGTGGGTGTGCCAGAACGATAACTGAGCAGCAAAAATTACAGGTGAAAGCCCTGGAGTGGGATACAAAGAAGGGCCCTTTCAAAAGTCAGGTGCAGAGATTAGAGTTCTGCCAGGTCTGTAGGGAGTGATACACATTTAAAAAGTCAGGGGTTGAGCTGGGCATTGCTGTTTCTGACTGCTAATCAATAGACTGGATTGCTAGGTAATTCCCTGTTTTCTAAGAGGGAGATTACTTTTCTACTAGGCTGTTGTTGGCTCATAATTTTCTCCCGCTCCAGTTATCATTTCCATATACCTACTTTTAAAAAATTTTATTTTAGTCTTTTCCAGTTTGGCTTCATCAGCTATGACTGAACTAGAAAAAAGTGGTCTGAATCCCTCTAGGATTTCAACTTCAAAGCATATTATCTGACAACTCTCATAATTAGAAATCTCAGTAAATGTCTGATTAAAAAATGCATGAATGAAAACAAGTTACTTCATATGCTTCATGTATAGCTTATTCCAGTCTCATCTTTCACAATAAACTAACATTTTAAACTGACCCACAAGTTGAAAATAAATCTATTCCATAAAATTTTTTACTTTCTGATATTGCCAAGAGAGGTATGTTGTTGTTGTTGTTGTTCTTAGTTGCTGTTGAGTCGAGCATGACTCATAGTGACCCTATGAACAATAGCTCTGAATGCAGTCTTGCCCTGTGCTATTATCTTCATCAACTCTGACACACCTGAGCCCACTGCTGCAGTCACTGTGTCTATTTTGTTGAGAAGAGGTATAAAGCAGGTCAAATCTCAATTTATTCTAAATTACACCAAAATATCAAGACAAAAAAAAAAATAAAAGAAACTCCAACTATCCAAGACATGAGTTAGAGGCCTGATAGCTTAGTGCATTAAATGCTGGTTTGTTAAAGAAGAGAGCATCAATTTGAATTCACCAGATGTTCCACAGGAGAAAGATGGGCAGTCTCCTCCTTTAAAGATTTACAGCCTCAGAAACTCAAGTGAGGTTTGCCGTGAGTTGAAATCTGTTTAACAGTAACAGACTTGGTTTTAAACAATTAACTAGATATTTTACTGCATCAAATACTCTGCCCTCAAGGATCTAAAATGAAAATGTTTGCACTAAACACACTATATACCATCTGTTTCTATGGACCTATTAATCTAATCTGGTCATCTAAACTCACAACTGTTCACAGTATAACCTACATTCTATCTCTTTCTAGTATCTCTGACATACATTGGGCATATTGTCAGGAGTCGTCTAATACCTGGAAAAAAAGAAGACAACATGCTGGCAAAAGTCAGCAAAAGACAAGACCTTCAATGAGGTAGGCTGACACAGTGACTCTAACAATGGGCTTGAGCATGCCAGAGGTTGTGAGGACAATACAGAAGTTGTGCTTGCCTCAAGGGCAACTAACAATAGCTATATCATCTCTTTCCACTTAGAAAATCTGTATATCATGAGTTAAATTCTGCACAAGTTTTAATTTATTTTTCAGGGAAACTTCAGGTTTATCTAAAATTTTCTCTCAGGAGGTTAGTATCTTCAATTATGTTAATGAATATTAATATTATCAATCATAATTAATAATAATATTATGTTAATTTTATTTCATATGAAAGTATTTTGGTAATTACCACATTTACAGATACTCCAATTACTTGAAGTGACAAGATTCTATATGTTATTTCTAATAAGTGATATGGTTAAAATAAGAGGGGAAAATGCTGGATTACTGAATTATAACTTCATAAAAACAAATTAATAAATTCATTTGTAATTGTTATTGCTGTTGTATGTGCTGTCAAGTCTACCACAACTCATAGTGACTCCGTGAACAATGGATCTGAACACTGCGCCATCCTTACAATCTCTGACATACTTAAGACCACTGTTACAGTCATTGTGTCAATCCATCTTGTTGAGGGTCTTCCTCTCTTTCACTGGACCTTCAATCTTTCCAACTATAAAATCTCCCTATTTCCAAAGACTGAACCCTCCTAATCATACAGTGAGCTGGAGCTTCACCATCCTTGCCTCCAAGCAGCATGATGGTTGCACTTTCTCCAAGATATATTAGTTCTTCTGGAAGTCCACTGTAATAGTTAAAGCATAAGTGGTGTTTAAAATTCTCCCTATAACGGCATATAACAATCTAACTGAAACCTTCATAAACACTCCATAAAATGTTCAAAATACATTTTGGAGTTATTTATTAAACCTTGATAATTAAAAAAAGTAGAACTTGTTTTTTGTATGATTAAAGGCTTTAAACATTATTCAATAATGCTCAATTAAAAGTTTCCATTTAATAAAAATACATACAGTTCATTGGTTTATCACTGGCCTTCTACTTAGTGGAAAAGAATCCTTGTAAGGGCCATGCGGGTAAAGTTATGTGCACAGTTATTTACAAATTGTGGATTTAGGCCTCGTGTGAAAAAGCCTTACTGTATATATCAGTTATCCCAAAATAATTACTTATATTTTAAAAACTTTATAGATGATATTCTAAAACTAAAGCTGCCAAAGAGGAAGAGCAATAAGAAATTCTTCAATAAAAATGAAATTATTAATTCATACCATTTATAAAAATTAACATAATTAGTTGATTAGGCATTGGTAGCTTATTTACTAACAGAATACTTTCCACATGAATTCTGATTTTCTAAATAGTACCACCTTCATCTACTTGAAATGTATCTGCCTTTTACAAGGTTTTAGAAACACTTACTCTAAGGCTATGACGAGGTTACACCACGAGTGTGAAATTTTATTTATCCCAAGGACAGATAAGCTGAAAAGTTTTTTTAACAGCAAGGATAGTCTTATGACTTTCAAAATTAATTAAAATAAAACACTTATTGTGAGCTCAATTTTCCTCTCCAGTAAAAAGAGAACCTTAGAAGACCGAGTTGCAAGGTAACTGCTTCAAGCGCTAACCATTTAACAACCCACCTTTCCCTATTTACCTTAAAGGCAAAAAAGTGCTTCCACCTTTCATTGAAAACAGCTCAGATCAGCTTAATTCTAAGGACACTGAGGGCATCAAAACAAACATCCAAAAGAATTCATTCTGTCACCCCTGGTTTGCTGCCATTTCAGGAACTCCCCATAAGTGCCCTTCTACCGCTATTAAGGTTGACACCTTATGTCTAACATCCCCTAAGAAATAAAATTGTGAAGAAGTTACCACTTTCTAAATTTAGGGTGGATTGAGAATGGGTACAAACGAGAGCCAGGTGACAACCAATAAGCTCTGCCCTTTGAAATGCCTCATATTTACTTTTTGACAAAAATAAATAGAAGCAAAACTGAGATACAGAAGAACTCTCTGCATCGTGCACAAGACAAGCTTTGCAAAGACCTCTTTGGAAAGAAGCTCACCTTCCATCTCGCCGGCGGGTTGGGGGGCGTCTGCCGCTCTGGCTCCCAGGCCGCTCCACGTGCTCCTGCCGTCGCGGGGACGCCGCACGCAGCTGGCGGGAGATTCCCGGAGCGGGGAGTCCCGGGATCTGACCACTGCGTCGGCGCAGATTGCACCGGGCGGGAGCCGACAACCGACCGGTGCACGGGGTTAGAGCGGCGCTGGCTGGCGGTGGATTTAAAGGACGCTCGCCGCTCACTGCTGAGCGGAGGTTCCGCGCCTCCAGCCCACTTTTGAAACTCAAAGGCGAGAGAACCCCAAGAGAATGGAAATGGCGTGGCGTCAGTATATTGTCTCACAAAGCCTACTTGGGAAGAATAATAGAAAAAAAAGTAATATCCCGTGGGGACAGCACAGGGTGGGGGTAGGCGGTGTCTGGACCACTTTCTAGCAAGCTTAAATTCAAAGGGGTTTGTCTTAAATAGAGTAAGATCTGGAAATTTTATGAATCTTTGTCCAGATTTAGGGATAATAGCCATTAATACAACTCATGTCGTTCCAGTAATATTTCTGGTTTTTGTTTCTCTCAGTTTTTTATTTCACATGACAAGAGTTCTTGTCCAACTTTTCAGAAAATGCTAAGACAGTTTAAAGGATTTTGGCAACTCAACTTTTTAATTTTAGGAAGCAGCTGGCTCACTTATTTTCTCTTCTGGGAACTACTTTATTGATCACCACTTACAAAATACTCCTCATTCTATTTATGTGTCCCTGACTCTTCCAAATAACACCCGAGACAGCTTACAGAAATGCATACGCTAGATCAGGAACGTAAGTAAAGAAAAGGCGAGCAAGGGGTTGGGCCTCCCCTCTCTCCACCGTAAGATAGTAAAAATAACTCAAGATCTTAGCATATAGAGAAGTAGCAGACAACATCTTTTCCCAACATCCTCTCCATTTTCTAGGGGTAAAGCATACATCTAACTGCACAGAGGGCAAAGGGGAAATGACCACATAACAGTTTTTCAAAAGTAGAACATTTCTTCACATGAGGCCTAAGGGTCATTGCTGCAGTGATAAGGATAGCGTATGTGTTAGAGTGGATAGCATAAGAATGATTAAAAGATCACTGCCACTATTGTTAGAAAATGTGCATGTATTTGAGACTTATGGATGGGATTTTGTGCATCAACAGATCACATCAAAGGAAAGCAGCACCTAAAAGTGCCTGTTGTAATTTGTGAATTTTAGTTTAAATATTTTAAAATTTTAAAAAGTTTTAAAAATAGGCTTGTTTTAAGATTACAGTGACATAACAGCATCCCCATAGTTTGTTTGGGTTGGAGTTCTACAGGGCAATGCCAATTTCAGAGAGATGCTCTAAATACTGGATCTAATTTTAGTTCTGAAAGGGGAAATTTGTTGTTTGCTAGTTTCTAAAGGCAAAAATAGCACATAAAAATAGTAGAAGAGGAACTGTAAAAAATTCATAGGGATGATGTAGTTGTAAGAACTTTTATTATTGTCCATCAGTGTTATTTATAAATATATTTAAATAATAGTGAAATATGTTTCTACTCCTTATTCAGTGTTGAGGATATCATGCTTTAAAGAATGATATGTAAGTATATCAATTTCACTCACTCATTGCCATGGAGTTGTAACTGATTAATAGTTGATCCTCTCATGGGCTTCCAAGGCTATAAATTGCACAAGAGGAGTTGCTGGTGGGTTCCAATTAGCATCATAATTCCCTATGAACTAGGCCACCAGAGCTCCCAAGAGTAGACAAGTAAGATAATTTCTGTAACTACTCTAACCTCAAAGGAGTCTAGTAATTCCGTACTCCTTAGGTCAAATCAGAGAACTCCCCTAGCAAGGAGACGCTGCGTTATAGTGACTTCCTTCTAAAAAGCAAAGCATGACATGGCAAGGGGCTGAGGAGGGGGAGTATCTTTACACCAGAAAACCTGACCTCAGTCATGGATCAATGTTAACATCAACAGTGTGTCATGTTAATAGTAAATACTCTATACATGATGTGATGCAAATGCCATTTTGCCTCAGTAGTCTTTCTTTCAGAAAATGCACACTAAAATCCACTGCTGCCAAGTCAATTCCAACTTATAGTGATGATAGAGAATACAGCAGAACTGCTTCATAAGGTTTCCAGGGTTATAAATCTTCACAGAAGCTGACTGCTTCACCTTTCTCCAAAGAGGAGCTCATGGGTTCGAATTACTAACTTGGTTAGGAGGTGTCACTATCACAGTTCCTAAAACAATGGTAACCTGTCTAGTTAGGAAGCGGAGTGGAATCACACAAACTCCAATATAAAGATATTCTACAAAATGCCTGACCAGTAGTGCTTAAAATGGTCCAGGTCATAAGATGTAAGAAAAGTCTAATTATCACAATCAACTGGAGTCTAGGAGATGTGGTGACTAAATGTAATGTGGTAGAACATGAAAAAGGACATTACATAAAAACCAAGGAAATCTGAATAAAGTATGAACTTTAGTTAATACTATTCTACCAATATTGGTTAATTTGAAAGATATATCTTACTAATATAAAATCTGTAGGGAATACTGGGTGTAGAGTTTATGAGAACTCCGTACTCTGCTCTTTTTCTGTAAGACTAAAACTGTTCTAAAATAAAAAGCATTATTTTAAAAAAGTGAATGAGTAACACAGGATATCTACTTTTAACAGAAGCAGGAGTGGCATCCACTTCCTAAACAACATGCCTCTGGAAAGTCTATGAACTTTGAGAAACCATAGTTATCGAAAGGCTTCAGGTCTTTTGTTCATAGGGTCACTATGAGTCATGCTCGACTCTAAAGCAATCAACAACAACAACTATTAATTTGGGTAAGCCTCTTTTCACAGGATTTACATGGGTTAATTAAATAATGAAAAAACTAATGAAATACATTGTGTACTTACAATGTCTTTGAATAAAATTGGAATGACAAGTTTCTTGTCTTTTTAAAGGAAGCTATTGCCTGCATTTATCTTCATAACCATCACTTCGAGAACTTCAGTTGAAACTAAACCGTGAATCTAGACACGGGTAACCCACAATGGATGGATCTGACTCACTGGATCACATTTCAGTGCTTCTACCAGATAGCTAAAATTAACAATGACTAAAAATGAAATCACTGACAAAGGCTGCTCCTGGACCATCTCAGATAGTCCTAGTACTGACTTGGCTCAAAGGAAATAAAACTGAAAACCCTTGATCTCACCCAAAATAGTCATTCTGGTTTAGGCCTGTCTGAACTTTAGGCTCTCTGCTTACCATCATACTCAAAATGATGACTTGAGGGTGTCCCTTTGCTAAGAACTAGATAGCTAACTGGGACTATCAGGCCACAGAACTAGTCACCAAGAAGGAATGCTAAAAATGTGTCTTGATCTTAGCTAACCATCCAAACTTTCAGGACAAGCCCATCTAGTCTGACCTTTCATTTGGGCCCATCTTTTAAAGCAAGCTTACTTCACAGCGCTAGATAACTCTGTGTGTATGTGGGGGTTTCTCTCAACATCAACTTTTTTTTAAAATTATACTAGTTTATTTACAAAATTGGAATACATTGTTTTTCACACCAGATTCTCCCAATTTCCCTCAACCTTCCCAACAATGGCTCATTTTTGAAGTTGGAAATGAAAATTAATGTTTCTTTTGGGTAAAAGGACCTGTAGACATGCCATGTAAGTGCTAGTGGCTCTTCAGATTCTTGACTTTATGGGTAAAATTATCAGATGACAACTGAGTAGAAGAGGTTTTCCTCATTTTGGGTTTCTTTTCCAAAAGTACAGCTCACTATTGGGCTAAGTAAGTGGCAGCACCATGATAGCTGAAAAAGAGATTGAGATTGTTAATAATTTCAGTTTGTTTGGTTGGAACCAGCAGTCAAGAAATCAAGACTAATTGGATTAGCAAAGTCTGCAGTCAGGGACCTCTCCAGAGTGAAGTGTAAAGATGTTAAGACTAGAGACTAAGGTACGCCTGATCCAGGCCATAGTCTTCTCATTTAGGCCTGACAGAAGAAGAATTGATGCCTTTCAGTTGTGGAGAGTATTAACTCTTGGGCTGCGAAGAGAACAAATAGGTCTGTCTTGGAGAGGTGAAACCAAGTTGGTCTCTAGAGGCCAGAATTTTGACTCTCCATCTCACATACTTTAGGCACATGGCCAGGAGGGCCTAGTCCTTGGAAAAGGACATCATGCTTGGAAGGGTGCAGGGACAGTGCAGGAGAAGAGCCCAGATGAGATGGAATGACACAGTGACTGGGGTAATGGGAGTGTCAGAGTCAGTGAGACTGACTCAGGACAGGGCAGGTTTTAGAACTTTCGTACTTAGGGTCATTATGATTTGCAGGGGACTCGACCGCACGTAACAACAGATTAGAAAGTAACATCCTGAAGGGATGAACCTCCCTCCTTGGAAGGAAATATGGAGAGACCTAAAGTTACAATTTTAAGAATATCAAGCACAGTTTCACGGTACAAAAGAAGAGAAATCTCCATGGGAGGCTGTTTCAATTTGAGGAAAATCTCACAAGTTTCTCTGCTCAGGCGTAAATGAACGACCCCACCTCACCCTACCTGGGACTCACGGAATTCCTCTTGTGGATGTCTATAGCCTCTAGACTAAAGAATTGTCTGGATCTCAAAGCCTTCCTTGGGTTATCTTGTTTTACTATTTTTGTCCCTCAGAAAACTTAGAACGCGCTCACGAAAGACCTCCAGCACAAGAAAACACCGCTAGATAGAGCACAGCATACGAAAGCACAAAGGTGGCCATACGCACGTGGGTGGGCGGGGCTCTCGCTTCAGGCACATTCCGCATTGGCTCGAACCCCGCCAAGCCCCGCCCTGCGCGGGAGGCCTCCTCACTGGGCCGCAACACGCATGAGCTCTCTGGCACACCCGTTAACGTTCAGTACTGGAGCGATGGGTGGGTAGGGGAGCTCTGTACCGGAGAAATGGGGGGGCGCTGACCTGGGGCTCAGGTACAAAGGTGCCCACCCCTCGACGCCTCCTCTAAGCCGTGATGCGACCGTGGGCCTTCCTCTCCGCTGTGCTGTACTACCTTAGCGCAGGTGGGGTTCCTCCCTGACCCTCAAGCCTCTCCTCTCTTCCCGAGATGATAATTCCTTGTCCTCCTTCCTGTGCTTAGTCCCTCCCTGCCTGACTCTGAGCCCTGGCTCTTCTTCTACCTAAAAAGTCAGTAATTTTTTTTCCCCCTCTGCAGTTGTGTGGCCCCGTTCTACCTTGTACAGTAAGAGAGGCTTCATTTATGGCAGACAAGGAGACTCAGGTAATAAAGAAGAGCCTATTGGAAGAATAAGGGTGCTTTGGATCTGCTGAAAGAAAAGGAGCGAACATTTTTCTGAACACCTGCTGTGACCCCTGCTGTTAACGAAGGTTGCTTTGTACATCCTTACAGCTACCCTAGGTGTATCACGTGTCCAAAACTGCACAGCTCATTAGGAGCTAGGGTTCGTTCCACATCTCTTTTTCTCTGGTGCCACCTCACTTTCAAGTTTCTTTGCTGCTGTGCAACTCTCAGAGGAGTGATCTTGCATCTCCTTATTAGCTGGAATCACGTATCCTTTAAGGGTCAGCTCAAATACCATTTATGACTCCAGAGAAACTTTTCCCACACTCCCCAAGGAAATCTAGTCACTGATCTGTACTTCTAGAAAACTTCGAGCCTATTTAGAGCATTTGTTATAATTGAGATCCCTCCATGCGTCTCATTGCCCCAGTAGATTGTAGCCTGGCATTCAGAGGCTATAAAATGATGTACGGCAGTTGTTCAAGCATACTGCAGTTGCTTCCACCAAATCCAAAACAGAATCAATAATTGCAGAAAATTACTGTTGTTGTTGTTGTTGTTGTTGTTGTTGTTGTTGTTATGTGCCGTCGAGTCGTTTCTGACTCATAGCGACCCTATGCACAACAGCCCTAAACCCTGATCTATCCTGCGCCAACCGCACCGCCTCTGACACACCCATCCCGATTACCCCAGTCACCGAATCAATCAATCTCATAGAG
>NW_006399827.1:13501818-13545547 GCF_000299155.1 Elephantulus edwardii
GACATCCTCCCACAACTCATCTGGTCTTCGCTCATTAGTGTTCAAGGCCTCAAACCTGTTCCTGAGATGATTCTGAAATTCAGGTGGTATGAAATCAAAATAATATTTTGGCTCCTGTGGGTTTGGTTTAATTTTCCTCAGCTTCAGCTTGAACTTGCATATGAGTAATTGGTGGTCTGTTCCACAATCACATTACTAGTATGGTTAATTATTGCTTTGAGCAGAGAAGGGGTTTTTTGGGGGGTCATTTTTATTAAACAGAAGGTTACCCATTGGGATGACTGACAATGGTCGTCTTTACAATAGATTTACAACTAACAAGTCTAGGCCCTTTTCTGACTGTCTTTTTAAATTGATTCCTCAAACCACGCCAAAAAAAAAATGTTCAAAATGTGCATGTTAAAGTGAACTTCTAATGATCAGGTACATTTTTTAGAAACAAAACCAAAATCACAGTGAAAATTAAAATAGCATGATTTCTAGCCATCTTATTATGAGAAACAAAAATGACTGACATTATAAATTATAATGATATGGCTGTTTTTTTAATTAGTAAAATAAAAACAAAACTAATCAGAAATTCAGGGGGTGGGAAGTGTACTTCATTTAATTTTGCTGCACAATTAGTTACATATTATTTTGTTACAGTGAAAATATATGTAAAATTATACCACAATAGTCCCATACTTGTTTGTATGGACTTAAAACATGCTGGCAGAGAAATAATAGACCCCGTCTTTGAATGGATTGGACCTAATGAAAAGAAATTGACAGGTAAAGTGCTTTCTTTTTAACATCTAAATTTTTCTTAAGGTTTTAACGCTTTAAAACTCTCCGACCTACTGGAAAGTTGTTATTAGGTGCTGTTGCACTGACAATGGCTCATATCAACCCTGTGAACAACAGACTGAAACCTTCTTCTTATCTTGCTCCATTCTCACAGTCTCCACCATGCCCAGGCTTGTTGGATTGTCCTTCCTGTCCTCCCGGTTGTACTCCCTCCAAGATAGATTTGTCTGTTCTTTTGTTCTTTTCACAGGCATGAACGAACTGAATGTACTATGACTTAGCCAGGTGCTCCTTTAACCTTTCAACTGAAATCTTTGCTTTTTAGCCCTTTTAAAAGAGGTTCTTGACAACAGATTTGCTCAATTTGGAAGGAACAAATTGAAAACTAACTACAGTTTCATTTGTCTCATGTTTAGACAAATCATCATGACAAAAACAGATGCACAAATTTGTACCATCTTCCCAGAGCTGTATTAGTTTAAAGCTTTGATTAAAACCTTGGGGAGCTCTGGTGGTGTGGTAGGTAATAATTTACACTTCCAGCCCAAAGGCTGGTCATATCTACCACCCACTCTGTGAGTAAGATGGCCTGTCTTCTCTTACACAATTTACAGCCTCTGAAAACTATGAGTTAGTTCAACAGTAACTAAGTGAGTTTTTCCTTGTAGGACCAGTGGTAGAAGATGAAGCATCTAGTATGTAATTTTTTTCATTATATTAGAAAAGTATCTTTAAATAGAAACATGATTTCTTTTTTCCTTGTCTACTGTTGAGTCAGATCCAGCTTCTTGGCACAAGGCCACCAGAGATTCCCTGATTTCTTATGTAGTCTTTTTCCCTAAATTACTGGTGTAAATCATCAGTCGTATATGACAAGAAATGAATTAAAGAAAATGAATATATATTTTAAAAGTGTACTTATCTTTTCTTAAAAATGTATACTTACCTAACATGGCTTTCCATGTAGTAATATGTCAGAATTTATTGAATTCTTGATGTTAAAATCATCCATTGACCTTTATTCTTTTATAATCCTTTGTTTAGTAAATAATGTTTGATTTGTTGTATACTGAATAATCAAATAGTTTATTCTGTTTAGGAAACAGTCAAATAAATATGACTAACACAGGGAATCTAGAGGTGAAAAATTTTACACCGTCTTCATCTGGACTTTACACATGTAATTTGTCCTTTAAGTCTATCGGAGAAGAAATTCACGAAGAAAAGACGGTAACAAAAAAATATGAATTTTTACTCTTTGGTAAGAATATATACATGTTTTAGTTGGCATATTAGTTTATGTCAAAATGTATTATTTCCTCTTTTAGTGAAAATGAATATTATAAGAAGTCCTTATGACTTCTGGAGAGTTTTTGGTACACATGACTGGACAAACTTTTAAATTGATATTGTTGTTTGTTGTTGTTGTAATGTGCCATCAAGTCACCTGTGACTCATAATAACCATAAGGACAGTAGTCCTGAAACCTGCTCTATCCATTACTATTTCTCACACACCTACCTTTATTACCCCAGTCACTGAATCAGTCCATCTCATCGAGGGTCCTCCTCGCTTTCTCTGTCCCTTCACCCTTCCAAGCATGATATCCCTCTCCAAGGACTGGTCCCTGCTTGCAACATGCCCAGAGTATGTCAGATGAAGCATCAGAATCCTTGCCTCCAAGGACCAGCCTGGTTTCACCCTCTCTAGGACGAAAGTCTTTGTTCTCCTGGCAGTCCATGGTATATTCAACACTCTTCTCCAACACCACAGCTCAAAGGCATCAATTCTTTCTATCATCCCTAGTAATTGCCCAGCTCTCTGATATATAGCAAGCAGTGGCGAAGACTGTGTGACCTGGATCAGGTGCACCTTAGCCTCCAGACTGATGTTGTTGCTCTTCAGTACTCTGGAGCCTTTTGCCAATATTAAGTTTAAAAAGAACCCAGACCTGTTGCTGTTAATTCAGTTTGGTGGCCCTGTTGGACAGAATTGAACTGCCCCTAGGGTTTCCAAAGTTATAGTATTGAATGGAGCATGCTTCCACATATTTTTTCCTGTGAAGCAGCTCGCAGATTTTTTTCAGCAGCTAAATGCTTGAACACTTCATCACTATGCTTCTTGACATAAAGATAATATGTCCTAAATAGCCTTTTTCAGTCTTCTGCTTTCTCTTTTTTTAAAAAAAAATGTAAATTGTTATTTAAGTGAAAGTTTACAGAGCAGATTGGATTTTTATTCAACCCATTCATACACGTATTTTTTTTCCTTATAAAGCTATTAAATTTTTTCTCCCCTTTGCTCTGCCTTCCCTCTCTCTCAGTTCACTTTTTAAAAAATATTCATTCATTGTTGCATACATTTTTTTAAAAAAAAAACACCTTTATTACAACACCCACATTGGAACGTCAGCCTTCCACTTACTCCCTGTGATTCTCAGTTTCATTAATCCTTCTTTCTGACACATTCTTGCTTTCTGAACTTCACTCCTGGGAAAATGTTGCCCTTTTGATTTTGTGTGGTTGATTGCTGTAAGGAATGAGTACCTTCCTGGTGTTATTGTTCACCTTCTAGAGCTGTCTATTGTTGCGGTGAAAGTTGAACCACAGGTTGAGTAGTTCTCCATTCTAATGTCTAGATGTGCAAATATGATCTACCTTATCACATTTTGCCAGGTAATTAAAAAATAATGTTTAATAAAACCAGGAACATAATCTGTGGAGCCCATTCTGACTCTTGGACAGAACAGAATTGTCCCATAGGTTTTCAAGATTGTCATCTTTATGGAAGAAAACAGACGGCTACATCTTTTTCCATTGGGCCAACTGGAAAATTTGATCTGACAGTCTTACAGTTAGAAATTGAGTGCTAAGCCACCGTGCCACCAGTGTTTACTCTTGTCATTGTTAGGTGCAGTCGAGTAGTGACCCTGTGAACCACACACCTGCACCCTGTCCTATCCTGTGTCCTCCTCTTCCTCTCTGTAACACTGGAGTCCATTATTGCAGTCATTGTGTCAATCTGTCTCATTGAGTATCTTCCTCTGTTTTGCTGACCCTCCACCTCTTCAAGCATGATGTCCCTTTCCAAGGAGTAACCTCTCCAATACCCAGAGTATGTGAGACAAAGCTTCGGCATCCTTGCCTCTAAAGAGCACTCTGGCTGCACTTTTCCTAAGACATAGCTATTAGGGTTTTTTTGGCAGCCCCTGGGATATTCAGTACTCTTCTCCAGCAACCACCAGTCAAAGGCATTAATTATTTTTCTATCGTCCTTATTCACTGTCCAGCTCTCAGATGCATAGCAAGCGATTGAAAAAGACCATGGTCTGAATCGGGCGCACCTAGGTTGTCAAACTGACACCATTGCTCCTCAGTAATTTGGAGAAGTCCCTGACATGTTGATGTCTTAAATTCCATCCCTGTCAGTGTGATCTTGCTTAGAAATAAGAAGTTTCAAGATGCTATCAGTGAAGTTAGTATGAGGGCATATCTGGGTAGTTGTTATTGTTAGGTGCTATAAAATACAACTTGTAGTGACCTTATGAACAACAGATCTGAACCCTGTCCTGTCCTGTGGTATCCTCACAATCTCTGACACAGCGCATTGCTCTGTCAATCCACCTGGTTGAGGGTCTTCCTTTTCTTCACTATCCCTCCACCTTCCCAAGCATAATGTCCCTCTTCAAGGAATAGCCTCTCTTGGCAACATGCCTAAAATGTGGGTAGGATCAATCCTGATCCAGGAAGAGTGATGTCTTCATAAAAAATGGGCAAGAGAGAAATGCACAGAGGAAAGGTGATCAAGTGATGATAGAGGCAGAGTTTGTGGGAGGCAGAAGGCTAAACCAAGTGAAAATACAAATGCTGATATAATAAACTACCACCAATTGTACATATAAAAGTTCAGAATAGAAATTGGATCTACTGAATTAAAAAAATGACAGCAAATAATATCACACAGGGACTAAATTATACAGTTCCAAAGAAATAATGTAAGTACTTAAATATATTACACAAGAGCTTTGGTGGCTTAGTGGTAAGGAATTTCTCTGCCAACCCAAAGGCTCACAATTTGGATCTACCAGCAGCTCCTTGGGAGAAAGATGGGCAATCAACTCTTGTGAAAGTGTCCTGTTTCAGTCTATAAAAGTAAATTATAGGCCCCAATCACTGAGCCGCCGCCGAGGACTCAGCTGCCTCCCCCTCAAGCCCCCTCGCTTCCCGACGCTCTGTCCCCCCTGCCCGCCTTCTCCCGCCACCGCCTTCCGCAGGCCGTTTCCACCGAGGAAAAGGAATCGTATCGTATGTCCACTATCCAGAACCTCCACTCTTTCGACCCCTTTGCTGTTGCAAGTAAGGGTGATGACCTGCTTCCTGCTGGGACTGAGGATTATATCCATATAAGAATTCAACAGAGAAACGGCAGGAAGACCCTTACAACTGTCCAAGGGGTTGCTGATGATTACGATAAAAAGAAACTCACTAGTTTAGAAGTTTGCCTGCAATGGTACTGTAATTGAGCATCGAGAATATGGAGAAGTAATACAGCTACAGGGTGACCAGCGCAAGAACATATGCCAGTTCCTTGTAGAGACTGGACTGGCTAAGGACGACCAGCTGAAGGTTCATGGGTTTTAAGTGCTTGTGGCTCACTGAAACTTAAGTGAGGATTTCCTTGCAATGAGTAGAAATTTTCCCTTCTGTCCCTTGTCACAAGTTTAAAACGTCACAGCTTGTATAATGTAACCATTTGGGGTCCACTTTTAACTTGGACTAGTGTAACACTTTCATGCAATAAACTGAAAAGAGCCATGCAAAAAAAAAAAAGGAAATTATAATAATTTCTACTGGATTTTTCTTGACAGTGTTGATATTTCAGTAAACTACTACCGCAAAATATTTTTTTAAATTTTTAACTCACCTCATAGCCAACCAACACAGGTTATTTTCCCTCTTGTGCTAAGTAGATAGTATACAGGATCAAAAGTTTTATTGTTATTTATGTTTTTACATACTTTTGTACACAAACTAATAAAACATTTTATTTGTTTTTTTTCTGGCTTGCAAAATGATGAGATTTAATTGTACATATTGTTTGAAAATTGGAGGAAGAAATTATGCTAGGGTTACTTGTTTTTATTATCTTTTCTTTTTAAAGCCTATCGGGAACCTGATTATTCATATGAGATGTCTGCACGTTTTACCACAATGTCCTGTGATGGAATAAATAGCGACCTGTTTCTTAGGGTCCTGACGAAAGTCTTGGATCATTTAATTTCTAATTTGGCATGCCATGTCATAGAACCATCGTATAAATGTCATGTTAAAATTCCAAAAGATGGCCTTATTAATGAGTTATTTATAACCTTTAAAGGTAAAATTTTAATTTTTTTCTTATTTTTCTGAGTATCTTAGTCCTGACCCATGATAGATGACAAAATTTATTTCTTTATTATTGTGAGGTGTTTTTAAGTTGTTAGGTGCCATCCAGTCAACTGTGACCCGCAGAGACCCTGTGAAGAACAGATCTGAACCTTGTCCAATCTGAGCTGTTCTTACAAGCTCAGATATGTGAGGAAACCATAGTCACTGTCAATCCATCTTGTTGAGGGTCTTCCTTTCTCTGACTCTCCAAATTTCCCGGGATGGGGCAGAATGAAGTGCTTTTCCAAAGGCTGGCCACTTCTGACAACATGCTCAGAGTGTTTGAAATGAAGTTTCTTCATCCTTGCTTCGAATTTGCAGCCAGTTGTCCTCCCTCCAAGAAAGACTTGGTTTCTTTGGCAATCCCTGGTAGTCAGTACTCTTCTATAAAGTGATGATTAAAAGCCATCAGTTCTTCGGTCATCCTTATTCATTGTCCAACTTTCAGATGAAGGGAAAGTAATTAAAAAGACCATAGCTTGTATCAAGTACACATAAGTCCTTAAGCTGACATTGTTTCTCTTTAGCACTTTGGAGAGTTCCTTGCAGCAAATTGCCCAGAGCAATACATCTTGTGATTTCTTGACTGCTGATATGTAGCTGTTGATTGTGGATCCAAGTAAAAGGAAATAATGACATCTTCAATCTTTTCTCCACCTATCGTGAGACTTTGATCTTCTGCAGCAAGCACTTCAAGTTTTCATTACTCTCTGCAAGCAAAGTTGCGAAATCTTCAATCCTGATACCACATCTGTTTTCGTATAGTCTACTTTCTCAAAGAATTTGCTCAGCATACAGAGTTGATAGTTACGGATAAAGGATACAACCCTGATGCACATCTTTCCTAATTTGAAACTATGCAATATTTTCTTATTCTGTATTTTGGTCTAGGTATAGTTTTCAAATGAGTACAATTAAGTATTCTGGAATTTACAGTCTTCTCAATGTTAGCTATAATATATTATGGTCCAGTTTAATACTTTTGCATAATCAATAAAACACACATAAACTTGTTTCTTGTATTCTCTACTTTCAGCCAAGATACATCTAACATCAGTAGTGATATCCTTTGTGCCAGTCCTATTCTGAATCCAGCTTGAGTTTCTGGCAGTTCCCTGTTGTACTGTTCTAGCTGCTTTTGCATTATCTTCAACAAGAGTTTGTTTACACATGATATTAAGGATATTGTTGTTTTATAATTTCCACATGGGAACAAATACGTATCTCCGCCAGTTAGTTGGCCTGGTTATTGTTTACCAGATTTCTTGGCATAGACTAGTGAGCAGATCCAGGGCTGTACCTGTTTGTTGAAATTTGTAAACTGGTACCCTATTAATTGTTGTTGTTATAATCGATTCCTGTCGAGCACGATTCCTAGTGACCCTATGAACAAAAGACCTAAAGCCTTTCTATAACTTTCATTGTTTCTCAGAGTTCATCGAGTTTCCAGAGGCATGTTGTTTAGGTAGTGGATGCCACTCCTGCTTCCAACCCTATTGATTACTGGGGCTTTAAATTTTTTGCCAGTGCCTTCAGTGAAGCTTGATTGCATGTTTAATAAATTTCAGACTGCAGAAATTGGTAGAAGTCCTCAATTTCTTGATTTTTGGCTGTAGTCGTTGGTGTGTATATTTGAATAGTGGTAGTAACAGGTCTTTCTTATATTATGAGTTGCAAGCAACCTGACGGCACATAACAACAACAACTTATATTTGTATAGATGGTATCCTAGCACTCATGGCATTGTTCTGTGGGATAAAGCTTGAAATGTTCTTTTTTTCCCCCACTTGTGCCCTTCCCAGGGCAGGTTTATTGATGTCTCTGAAATGTTCTTTTTTACTATGAATATAGCACTATTCTTAAATTTTTCATTCCTGGTATCCTTAAATATTTATTAATATTGTTGGTCTTAGCCTGGTTATGGTTTTAAAAATTAACACACTGATTATTACTTTAAAAATATCTTGTTTTTCTCTTGGAAGTCATCATCATTTTATAAAATAGAAGTTTTAATTATGCAACTACTGTTTCACATAGAATTTGTGGAATTTTAAGAACTTAGTAAAAGAGGGGGGAAAACTATTTCTGTGTATTCTATATTGTTGTAGTTCCTTCCAGTAGCCCCCAGATGGAGTGAAATGATAAGGTATAAATTATTCCAATTGAGCACTTTACATTTTTACTCAAAACCCCATTGCTGTCACATTGGTTCTAACTCATAGTGATCCTTTATTGGGTTCCAAGACTGTCAGTCACAATGGGAGGTGATTGCACATTTTCTTCTTGTGGATTCATTGGTGAATTGGAACCGCCAGAGACACCTGGCCTTTGGTAACAGCACAACTCACGGTGGTCTGAAGTCAGAGAAATTAACTGCATACACACATGCATACTGAAATCAGAGCACAGACTTTATTGAAATGTGTAGAACATTTTTAGAAGCCTTTTATGAACCTCTCATTTCCCCCCCTCCAGTTAATCCTTTTGCACCAGGATGGAAAGCTACATGCAACCAGTCTGTTGACTGTGAAGATTTCACGAATTACCATATCCTCCAGGTAAGAATGTCAATATAAAGTGAAAGAATTTTAGCAAATTATCAATCTGATAACAATGGGTTTATTGCAAAGAACCTTTAGCAAATTATAAAGGATTTTTTAAACTTTTATATATTATTCATTTTATTGAAAACTGTCCTTAAAAGTCTGTTTCTCCACACTGTGAATCTTTTTTTTTTTAGCAACCAGATTTAAATTAGAAAAATTTCGATATATCCACCAGATGCTCTGCTGAAGAAGGAGGAACAATCGCCTCCTGTACCAGTCAGATACAATTTGACGGTACACACATAAAATAAATAAATAAAAATTTTTAAAAAAAAAAGAAAAATTTCGATATAAAGCTTTGTTGGTTTTTGGTTTCAGCTTTTTAAACTTTGTGAGATTCTTGACTGTTCCAAAATGTGTTGTTTTGGAATAATAAATCCAAGGTATTGTTGTTGTTATTGTTGACTGCTGTCAAGTCGAGCATGACTCTTAGCAACCCTATGAATGAACAGAAGGCCTGAAGTCTTTCTATCACTGTCGTCATTTATCAAAGTTCATGGAGTTTTCAGAGGCATGTTGTTTAGGAAGTGGATGCCACTCCTGCCTCCAAGCTGGGATATGTACAGATACTATGAACAGACCACAGATTACAACTGAAATCCATTCCTAAGTGTATCTTTAAATCTAATTTGTAGGTAAGTTGGATCAAGTGCGTATGGTTTTATTTAATCTTTCTTCAATATAAGAAAAGGGGCCCTGGTGACATAGTACACAGTGGCCTGGCTGCTAATCCAAAGGCTGTGCATCTCTGGTGGTTCAAGAAGGGCAGTCTTCCCCCAGTTCCCACAATGTGTTCCTGTTATTATGTGCTATCAAGTAAACTATGACTCATAGTGACCCTGTTAAGAATAGGCCAAAACTTTACCTGTACCGTCCTGACAATTTCCACCAGACTCAAGCCCATTGTTAGTCACTTTGTTAATCCATCTCTTTGAGGGTCTTCCTCTCTTTCTCTGACCATATACCTTTCCCAGCATAATATGTTTTTCCAAAGACTGGACCTTCCTGACAAAATGCTCAAAATAACATTTTGCCATCTTTGCCTCTAAAGGGCAGCCTAGTTGTACTTCCTTCAAGACAGACTTTTTTATTGTTCTGGCAGTTCATAAAATATTCTGTTCTCTTCTCCAACACCACAATCCAAAGACACGGATGATAATTATTCATTATTCATTATTCAACTTTAAGATGTATAGGAGGCAATTGCAAATATCGTGGCTTACATCCTGTGCACCTTAGTCCTTAAACTGACATCCTTGCTCTTTGGCACTTTGGAGAGGGCCTGAACAGCAGATTTTCCCATTGTCTTTTGATTTCTTGACTGCTGCTGCTATGGGTGTTGACTGTGGATGTGAGGAAAATTAAGTTCTTGATGATTTCCAATGGAGGGTTATTATGAGTTGGAACCAAGTCAATGCAGTGAGTTGTTTAGTACAAGAAGACGAGCTTGGTGTTATTAATGCAGAAAGTATCGAGCTGCTAACTGAAGGGTCATTAGTTGGAACACATCAGCTGCTCCGCAAGGAAAAGATGAGCAGTCTCCTCATATTTCCGTTTACAGCCTTGAAAATCAATCTCATAGCAGTGAGTTTAGTGCAAAAAACCTTTGTTGTTGTTGTTAAGTGCCGTCGAGTCGCAGGCGACTCATAGCGACCCTATGAAGGAGAGTCCTCGACGCTTGGGTGCCTCTCATCCTCTCTCCAGGTTCATAGGGTTTCCAGAGGCAAGCTATTATGGAAGTGGATGCCACTCCTCCTTCCACGCTTGTTTAATCGGGGAAAACCTTTAGTTTGCATTTTTTTCAGTGGTTTAAAAGCTTTGTGTACAACAAAGGCAAGTTCAGTCCTTTTCAAGTGAGGGAAAATTTACATAACCTTAAATGGTTAATACAAGTAGTCTTTAAATCAGCTGTTTGTAGTCTAAGCACTTACTGTAATTTACCCAGATTATTTTTATTTTGTAATTAAGGCATGTTATTAGTGTGCCATCCTAACAAGATCTGGTGTGTTAAGCCCATTTTTTCAGTAACTGTGTCAATGCATCTTGTTGAAGGTCTTTCTTTCCTTTGCTGACCTTCCTCCACCCCCTGCTAGGCCACCAGAGCTCCCTTCCAAAATCTGTAGTGGTCAGAGTAGTTGTGTCATTTCCAGAAGCTAAGAACATGGTCTGAAAAATTGCATTACTCTCTTGGTCTAGTGGTGCCTGATCCCATACCACTCGTTATATGGATAGCATCCACTTAATGTTATTAAGCTGAATGATCAAAAGCTAAAATGCTGTGCATAATTAGTTTGAAATGCTAGTTAGATGGTAATCTGAGTTTCTCTTTGCTTGGCTCTTTTTTCCTTGACAATCACATACATTTAGAAATAATGACTTCTCAGTTAACTACACATGGAATAGGCAATTCATCAATAATTCAAGGCAGTGTTTTAAAACAATCTGTTTCTTTTTTTTTCTTAGCCACTGTATATGTAAATTACCAATAATTGATATGGCCAAAGCTAGGCTACTTTTGGTTTTAAATATACAGCTCTTCAGGAAAGTTCTGTAAAACATAGTATGTTTATAGTACATTTCATTTTCACTGATGTAGAAAAAGAAATTTGATTCATGGTTTAATGATTGTACTTCTTTCTGATATTTTTAACTCTTAGGCAAGAGATCGAATAGAAGAATTTTTTCGAAACCTAGGAAATATTTTCCACCAAGGCCCTAATAAAACTGTACCAGCTATGCGTTTTATTGATCACAGTTTGCAAGTAGGACGTATGGATAGCTGTCGTCCAGGATTTGGAAAAAATGAAGCTGTACACAGTAATTGTGCTACCTGTTGTGGTAATTATAAAATAGAAATATCTACTTACTTACTTATTTAAATATAAATATATCTAATTAGTTAGATGATAGAGTCAAAAGAATAGATGCGTACTTAGGATAATATAATTGAATCTTTACAATAATTCTCTTAAAAATCACTTAACTAAAGAGAAATAAAAAGTCAAAGTCCCATTTATAAATTTAATTATCATAATGTGTATTAATTCTTCCTAATGCCCTTACGGGGAGCCTCTGGTGGCATAGTGATAAGCTGTGCTGCAATCCAAAGGCATACGGTTGAATCCACAAGCAGCTCTGGAGGAGATGGATGGGCAGTCTCCTATGTGATTCACAGCCTCTGAAAACCCACTGGAGAGTCAGCTATGAGTCAGTTCTGACTTGATGGCACATCACCACCACCACCACCACCACAATATCCTTACTGTATTTCGAAATATTTCTATAGTGTTTTGAGTTTAGGTCACAATAAAGAAGCAAACTTAGAATGGTCTTACCTAGAAAATACAGAATGAATAAAAGCTCATAAATGGGGTAATCAAGGGAGCGCTGGTGGCCTACTGGCAAGAAGCAGCACTGCAATCCCAGAGATAAACGGTTCGAATCCACCAGATGCTCTGCCGGAGAAGGAGGCGCCATCTCCTCCTGTACCAGTCAGATCTGATTTGACGGTACACAAACACACACACACACACACACACACACACACACACACACACACAATAATAAAAATTTTAAAAAAATAAATGGGGTAATCAGAGGATACTCAATAATGTTGATGTTAAAGAAAAAAGAATGAGGGATTTTACTTTCTCTTGTTTTACCATCATCAGATTCAAGAGTTTGAAACTTAACATGTAATCTCCCACAACTAGAAATAAAAATTAAGTGGTATTAAAGACAAATTTATACTATTGGTATAAAATGCCTATAACTGAAATTGTTATAATCTTTCCCATATTTTTTCTTCTACAGTTGTTTGTAACCCGGGCACTTATAGTCCTGATGCTGATGTTACTTGTCAGACTTGCGTTTCCATCCATGTCTATGGAGCTATATCTTGCCCATAAATTTCAACAAAAAGTCAGCAATATGGAGACTAGAGATGAAAGTTCTATACTTGCTTATGGAGGAGGAGGATAACACAAGCTGATTGAAAGCGTTGTTTTAGAAAATAAAAAATAGTTGACATGGCATTTATAAGAGGACATTTAAGTCAATATCCCTTGTGTAATTAAAGTTTACATGTTTTGTTGCTTAAAAACAGAATCTAATTCTTGTTCTGTACCTAATATTCTATTAAGGTCACAAAGTGTAGCAAAGTATAATAAAAATTTTATGCTCCCTATATATTAATTTGTTTGAAATTATTTTTGCATGATAAAGGCTTATATATTACTTTGATACTTAGAACCAGAGGAAGTTATTTCTTTTGATCCTTTTGCTTTTAGAATTTTTTAAAAAACAATTTTGTAGAATTCTTTTTTAGTAGTTTTATAGATAGAAAATAATTGAGCCAGTAGTACATAGAGAGAGGTGGTGGTAAGGATTTGCACTGTCAACCCAAAGAACATCGTTTGAACCCACCAGCCACTCTGCAGGAGAAAGATGAGCAATCTCCTCTCATGCAGTTTACAGCCTCTGAAACCCACTAGAAGGTCAGCTATGAGTTGGTTCTGGCTTGATGGTACATAACAGCAACAATGACAACCCCATTTGTATACCCTCTTTCCCTACCAGATACACAGTTTTTTCTGTTAATAGCATCTGTATTAGTGTGGTACTTTTGTACTATTAATGAACAAATATAAATGTATTATTATCTGATATACTCCATAGTTTACATTAAAATTTGTTCTTTTTATTATGTCATTTGTTGAGTTTTAACAAATGCATACTAACATGTAGTCACTGTTAACAATTTTTTTTTATCAGGGTAAATATTATCTGTTGTGTGTTTTTTTGGTCATAAATTATCAGTTAATGAAAAAAAGTACAAAATCTCAAATTCATATGTATATATTTGTGTTTTATATGATACCTCAATGCTTAAGTAAAAGAGTTGTATATAACTTTTGAGTTTACACACTTTTTTTAGCATTTTTCATGGGCATTATTAACTTCAAACATTATAATGATGCTAATAGTTATCCTGTAATTAATCCACGGTTGTACTGTGGTATGTTTTTCTCAGAAAACATACATTTTTCATTATTGTTGTTGCAGAACCATGAAAGCATTTTAAAAATGAATAATTCATTCTTTCTGATCCCCCAAAAAAGTCTATTCTGTAATAAAAATGTGAATAGTGTAAGATGACTGAACCTTAAGACCAAAGGAGGAAGGCAGCAACATTTGAAGATAATTTAGAACTTTGTTTTATTTTTCTCTTTTATTATTTTTTTAAAATGGATTTTCCTTTTCTTCTTTTTTAGCATGCAGTGTAGTTTTGTCCTTTACATATATATTTAGGTGAAGAACAGGGAATATTACCAAGTACAATTTATTTTACTTATTATAGCTGATGAGAACAAAGTAGAGGCTTAAAAAAATGGAGAAGTATGAAGGGAAAGGAAAAAAGGGGAGAGGGAGTTAAAGAAATAAGCAGACTTAAAATCAAACCAAAACAAACCCACCACCAAAAAAACCAAACCAAAACCAAATCCCTCAAACTTAATGCTATTGAGTCAGTTCCAGCTGCCAGTGACCTGATTCCTGAAGCTATAAATCACAGCAGGAAGGGATTGCCCATTGTTCTCCCTCAGCTTCTAGTGAATTGGAACTGCTGGACACACGCAGCCTTCTTGGTTAGCAGCACAGCTTGTTATGGACTACATCACCCAAGTTTTCTCAGATGGAGACCTTTGCTCTATAAGTATCAGCTATCCATTGCTTATAGAATAAAGCATACATTCTCAATTGAGGGAACGTTTCCCCCTAGCCGATGGAAATGAGTTTAAGAGAAGGGATCCTAGCTATTAATACGATCTGTGGTTCTCTAGAAAGTCACAGTACATGAAGAGTATATATGATATTAAAAATTCATGGAAATGGAGGCACTGCATGGGGAGTCTACAACAGTTCCAGGAGATTTTTTAAAAATTGAAAAGTGCTGGAATAAAGGGTCACACTCTTGAATTGGCTTTCAAAGTCTTCTACCTTTTGGTACTAAAGTTTTGTACAGTGAGGATGAATCTCTGTTTAGACAATTCTGTCAGCATAAAAATTTAAGTACACTGAGAAGTGGGTATGAGGCTATCCTAATTGCAAACTATAGCACTTCTCATTTTGAATTAGCAGAATTTTATAAAAATGAAAACTATTCTAAATATTTCAATAAAACTGTAAAGTGAAATGTCTGACCTCTTAAGAACAAAATACTCCCTTTGAGGTAAAGCAATAGCCGTATCCATCCTAGAGAGAAGGGTGCCTAAGAAGTTATATTAGTACCAGACTGTTTTGATAACCATGGCTCTGTGGTAGGTTTTGCTATCAGAAAGTATCAGTTTTCCTATTTTGTTTTTCTTCTTCAGTAGTGCTTTACTTATCCTTTCTGATGTTATATCAAACCTACTTTGACTTTTCTTCCCTATCCATAGAACATTATTTAAAATGTAGATTGTGATGAATTTGTGAATTCTTTCCCACCCAACTCCAGGAAGCTGTTTTTCTCCAGTTTTATTTTGGTTTTTATCTTCTTTTAGTCTTTAAATTACTGCCATATTTGCATCTTAATTTTTCTCAGTCTTGGCAAACTTCCCTTACCCAACAGCTCACTCATTTAATGTCTTTCCTCTTTTTATGCTTCATAAGCTTCAGTTAGGGAGCTTTGGTGGCCTAGTGGCAAGAAGCTGCACTCCAGTCCTGAAGGCACACGGTTCAAGGCCACCAGCTGCTCCACGGGAGAAGGATGGGAAATCTGCCTCTGAAAATCCACTGACGGGCCAGCTATGGGTTGGTTCTGACTCCAAAGTATACAACAACATCAAGAAGCTTCATTTGTCCCTCTGAAGGGAGATCATAGATAAACTGATAGATTAGTATGATACCTTTAGCTCCAAGAGGAGAAAAATGCTTAGCAATCCAAATCGAAACTTGATCTCAAGAAAAAAAATTTTATTTTGTGTGTGTACTGACTGTCAAATCGGATCTGATTGGTATAGGAGGAGATTGCCCCTCCTTTTCCAGCAGAGCATCTGGTGAATTTGAACCATGTACCTCTGGGATTGCAGTGCAGCTTCTTGCCACTAGGCCAGCAGAGCTCCTCAAGAAAAAATATTTTAAAAGTTACATTAATGGGAGAGCATACTTATATCACAGGTTATGCACACATCAGTGGCCTAAAGTAGAAATCTTTTTTTGCATATTACAGACATGATTTTTGTCAGTAACATTCTTCAGAACTGAACTTTCAGTAAAGAATTCAGCTGAAGCTTTCAAGAAGTAATTTAACTTCAGACAACTGTGGCACAATGGTGAAGTATGTAGCCCTGAAGGCCCCTGAGGCTGCAGAAATATGATTAGCCCAAGTACAATTTCAAATGATTGTTGATTTTGAAAACTGCTAGAAATGGATTTTACTGTAAGGTGAAGTTTAGATAAACAAATACTACGTTGTCATCCCAGGAGGTGCATCGACATCTGGCATTAGAATCTGGAAGTAAATAAGGAGAAATGAAAATGTTTGGAAGACAAAGAAGAAAACAGGAGGCAAAAAGGAGAAAACTCTGAGTTTAAGGACCAGTCATAGAAAAGAAGGGGTTACGAACAGTGCAGAAAAGAGAAAGACACACTTGAGTTCAAATGAGGTTGAAACCCTTGCCTTACAGCTATGAGTTACACAGCTTTGTCTGGACAGCTCTCATTTAGATTCCTGGATCCTCCCTCATTCCTGAAGAAGTCAGCTGAAGTCTGAAATTTAAAGGAAGGTCTAAATTGAGGGTGGAGGTGTGAACATATGCTTCCCTCCTCTATAAACTAGCTCTGAGTTTTTCATATCCATGGTTGTTAAGTATTTTCCAAAGCATGGCTCCCATGAATGACAGAAACCAAGACATCTACAGTCTATACTGGAAAGACCCTGTCTAAAGAATTGTCTTTTTTTTAAATTCTTTTGTGTGCATACCGTCAAATTGGATCCGACGGTACAGGAGGAGATTGCCCCTCCTTCTCCAGTAGAGCATCTGGCAGGTTTGAACCATGGGCCTCTGGGATTGTAGTACAGCCTCTTGCTACTAGGCCACCAGAGCTCCCCAAGAATTCTTGTCTCACTCCATTACTTTCTAGTGGATTTTATGTTTGGATACTGACAGAAGTCAGTGGTTTTAATCTACAAGGTGAGTCAGAATAGATTCATGGCATTGGATTTGGGTTTTTGGAACATCTTTGGCAAAGGCTACTTTCCCCTCTCTGCTGTGGGAGAATGAATATTAGCTTCACTTCTCTTATGAAGGAGTTTTGGTGGCCTAGTACATAGGGTATTGTGCTGCCAATTCAAAGGCAGGCAGTTCAAATTCACCAGCTGCTCCTCAAGAGAAAATGAGCAGTCCCTTCCTATGTGATTTACAGCCTCTGAAAACCTGCTGGAGGGTCAGGTAGGAACTAATTCTGATTTGACAGCAATGAATATGTTGTAAACGATAATGTTTTAAAGTATAATGAAAAATACATCAAACATAAAGGTATAGCTTAAAAGATAATTGCAAAATTAATACCCAAGCTACCATCTACCAAGGTCAAGAAATAAAATACGGCTAACATCTTAGAAACACCTACTTCTTTCCTACATGTGTTGCCCTGATAACAACATAATTCCTCTTACAAAGAAGCTGGTTTTTCAACATTAATTTTCTTGCTTTGTTTCAGAGTTTTACCACGAAAGTATAGATTACTATACAATAGAGTTTCTGCATTTATTTTTACCTTTTACAGAAATAATAATTTTGAATATATTATTTTGTGTCTTCATTCTTTCAAAGAGTGAATTTCATGTAGCTTTAGTTCATTTACTCCCATTGTTATAATTCATGTAATCGTTGATTGGCATTGAAGCAGATTCCTATTTTTGGCTGTTACAGCATTGTACTGAGGAAATTCTCTAGCATTTATACCTAGCAGTGGAGATTCTTTATCTTGTTAGAGCATCATCGAGCCTGTTCTGACTCCTAGCAACCCCTTTAAAACAGAAGGAAACACTGCCCTGTCCTATGTTATCCTCACAAGCATTATTACTATGTTTACAGCTGTTGTTGCAACTGCTTTTATCAGCCCATCCTTTTGAAGATCTTCCTCTTTTTACTCGTACCTCATAAGCATGATATTCTGTCCAGAGATGGTTCATTCCTGATACCATCACCAAAATACCAAAGATAAAGTCTTGCTTTTTAAATCATTTTTTAAATGAAAATTTACAGAGATTTTGGATTTCCATTCATTCATTGTTGGACCTTTTTTCCCTGCCCACACTTCCTCCCCCCTCCCCCAGCTTTTCCCCTTTCTTAGGAACATTCTGGCTTCATATCTTCCAGTTCACATTTGTTTGTTCCTTTGGCAGTCCATGATTTATTAAGTGCTCTTTGCAAATATCACAATTCCAAGTTTTCTTCAGGCTTCTTTGTTATCCAGCTTTCACAATTGAAGCACCATAGTTTGGATCAGGCATACTTTAGTCCTCAAAGTGACTTCTTTGTTCTTTAACTCTTTCAAAAAGCCAATTTCAGGCTGATTCTGGAGGAGACTGCCCAGATTTCTCCTGTGGAGTGACTGGTGGATTAGAACAACCAACCTTTTGGTTAGTAGCTTGCCACATTGCACATCACACCTTTTAAATCCTTTCAAGAAATATTTTCAGCAGATTTCCCCAAGGTAGTATGTGTCATTTGATTTCTTGACTGCTGCTTCCATCCTTGTTGCTTGTGAATCCATATAAAATTAAATCACAAGTTCAGTCTTTTTCTCTGTTTGCCATGATATTGCTAATTGATAAAGTTGTGAAGATACTTCTTTTCATTCTGTTGAGGTTACGCAACCTGAAGGCCATAGTCTCTGAGCTTAATCAGTAAGTTTCTAGTCCTTTTCACATTCAGTTGCTTAATCTGTGTATTGCAGCTTGCTAATGGGTCTTTCTCCAATCCTGACCCACATTCTTCTTCATAAAGTTCAGCTTTTCAAATGTGTCATCATACAGATGGTATAATTTTGATGGAAGAATATAACACTGACACATGCTTTTCCTGATTTTAATTTTAATATGATGCCATATTCCCTTGTTCTCTTCTAAAGACTATTGGAGGAAGTTTTTGAGAAGATTTTTTTCTGCCCTCCCAGATCTGCAATAAAATACTTTGGATATTAAAAACAAACAGACAAACAAACAAATGAACAAACAAAAACTTGTTGGTCTTAATATACAAGTTCTTCACAGTTAACTTTTCTAGAATTCCTCTTTTTTGCAGTGTTGCCCATAATTTTTTTAAGAATCACATAGTCAAAAAATATTTGCATGGACTGCCAAGAGAAAAAAAAACCAGATTAATCTTGGAGAGGGTTAAACCAGGCTACTCCTTGGAGGCAAGGATTCTGGGGCTTCGTCTGACATACTTTGGACATGTTGTAAGGAGGGACAGGTCCTTGGAGAGGGACATCATACTTTTAGGAGGGTGGAGGGACAGCGCAGGAGGGGAAGACCCTCTATGAGGTGGATTGATTCAGTGACTGGGGTAATCGGGATGGGTGTGTCAGAGGCAATGCGGTTGGCACAGGATAGAGCAGGGTTTAGGGCTGTTGTACATAAGGTCACTATGAGTCGCAAGCAACTCAATGGCACATAACAACAACAACAACAAAAGATTAACATCCTTCTGGTATTCTCTGCTTTCAGCCAAGACCCATCTGACAGCAACAGTTATTCATTCCACATCCTCTTCTGAATCTTGCTTGAATTTCTAGTAATTTCTGTCAATATACTGCTCCAACCATCTTTGAATTCTCTTACTTGCTCCAACCATCTTAGAATTCTCTTGCTTATGGTATTAATAATAATTTTCTGTAATTTCTGAATTCTATTGGATTATCTGTGCTCTGAATTTCTTAGCATAAATGAGTTAGCATCTCTCAACACTGCATTAGTTTATTGAAACATTTCCATTGATATGTCATTAATTCCTGGAACCTTGTTTTTCACCAGTGCTTACTCTGTTGCTTGAATTTCTTTCTTCAGTGCCATCGATTCTTGATCTTGTGCTCCCTCCTGAAAAGATTGAACATTGACCAAATCTTTTTGGTAGAGTGGTTCTCTGTTTTTCTTCTGTCTGCTTTTGATGCTTCCTCGGTCATTCAGTATGTTGCCCATGGAATCTCAGTATTGTAACTTGAGGCACAATTTATTTCTTCAATTCTTGAGCTTGAAAAATGCTGGACATGTTCATCACTTTTAGCTTTGTAGCTCTAGCTCTTTGCATATTTCATTATGAAATTTTCTTTTCTTGAACCATTCCTTTGATATCTTTTATTTTGCCTATGATTTCCTCAAACTTTTTCTCAATTTGAGGAAGACTCTTAACTATCATTCTTTTCAATCTGTTTTTTTTAAGGTTTTGTTTTTTAATGGGAAGTTCTAAATGCATCTTTTATCTTCAAGAAAAAGGTAGTGGTGTTTTTTCTTTGTATTATTTTGTTTTAACATATTTGAAAATGTATGCATGTGCTGCATGCATAGTATGGCAGTTCTTAGTGTTTCACTTCCTGCTACTTCCTGGGGAGAGTGATGGAGAATGGAGGTGTATGTACTATTCTTCTTTCATGAGAAGTGAGGACCAGTGGGCTGGTGTTGATTGCAGCCTTTGTGAATCCAGTAGCTATTCTTTACTCCGCCTTAATGGGTGATGCTCCATGAGGGGTGTGTAAGGGGTTGTATCTGAATGGTGTGGAAGCCATTGTGATCTGTTACCAGGTGGGACAAGAAAAAGGCAAACAAGCAAATAGAATGCCCCAGAACAAAACCAAGATGGAATGGTAAAAAAAGGAAATCTCAAAACTAAGAGGAATACAAAAGGAAAACGTATCAGGAAAGGAAGTACAACAACACCAAAACAGGCAAGGGTAAGAGAAAAGGCTAGAGAAAATAAGAGAAGGTAGGAGAAATGGGGGGGGGGACCCTCAAAAAAAACACCACATGGTGGGTGGTGGAGGAGCAAGGGGAAAACGCACCTTTCTTGTAGTTTAGTTCCAGGTTCTTACACTGACTGGAAAGCCACCTGCAATGGGCCAAAATGGCCACTCCCAAAGTTTACAATCCATTACAGCATTTGTCTCCTTATCAGTATTTTCATTCCACGCCTTCTGTTGTGCTAGGGTATATTTCTTTATCTTTTTCTTGGAAATCTGGGGTTGTAAAATTATAACCCATGCCTGTTATCTTTGTTTTCTGACATCTGGGTTGAAGAGACTGTAATCTGTCTAGTCCGCCATCTACCCAGATGTCCTTGAACCTCCCTTTGATGTTTTCTGTTCAGTTCACATCATCATTTGATTCTCTGCCACTATCCTTATTTTAGATCATACACTACAGTTAATAAATATTGTCCAATGTTAATAATTATTTCAGCCTGGAGACTAAGGTGCACCTGATACAGGCCATGGTCTTTGCAGTTACTTGCTATGCATCAGAGAGCTAGACAATGACTAGGGATGATAGAAGGAGAATTGATGCCTTTGAGATGTGGTATTGGAGAAGAGTATTGAGTATGGACTGCTAAGAAAACAAACAGGTTCGTTCTAGAGAGGGTGAAACCAGGCTGCTCCTTGGAGACAAGGATTCCAAAGCTTTGACTGACATACTTTGGACATGTTCCAAGGAGGAACCAGTCCTTGGAGAGGGATGTCATGCTTGGCAGGGTGGAGGGACAGTGCAGGAGAGGAAGGTCCTCATGAGATGGATTGATGCAGTGACTGAGGTAATGTGGGTAGGTGTGTCAAAGACAGTAAGATTGGCACAGGGTAGAGCAGGATTTAGGGCTGTTGTACATAGAGTCGCTTTGAGTTGCAGGCAACTCAACAGCACATAAAAATAAGGTTAATAATTAGATATAAAACTCATTTTTCTTAAAATAGTAACAGGAAGAAAGAGTTTTTAATAGGATCATTTCAGCAGGCATATAAGCTATTTCTGGAAAAGGGGAGTTGATTTTGGGATACTGGGATGTAAGAGGAGGCTTTTATGTTTAATAATTTTCTATAGTAAAAAATGATCTCATGCTTGTTTTTAATTAATTTTTTAATTTATTATTCATTTAAATGAAAATTGACAGAGACTTTGGATTTCCATTCATTCATTATTGTATTTTTCTCCCCTCCCAACCCTCCCTCCCAGTAAGCTATCCTCTTGGAAAAGTGAAAGAAAAATTCTTTCATTGTTTTACAATCCCTCCCCCCAGGTCCACTCCACTATTCAGCCTTTGCTCTGGACTCCTGTCATGACAAAAATACCTAATCACATATCCCTTCTAAACAGTTTTCTCCCTCATCTGTTTCAATGCAGTATACATTATTGAACCCATCTTTCCCAGTCTCCCCCCAACCCTGATGCCAGTCCTGTTTTACAACAGTGGCACCATGCAGTATTTCCCCTTTTGTGGCTGAGATACTTCACTCAGCATAATGTCCTCCAGAGTCACCCATTTTGAATAACATTGCATGAGTTCCTTGTTTTTTTAATATTTTTTATATTAAATTGTATTAATTTTAATGAACATTTACAGAGATTTTGGATTTCGTTCATTGTTGCACTATTTTCTCTAATCCTCCCCAGTTCGTTCCTTTCCCCCCCCTTAAAAGTCTGTTTTAATTGTCCCATTGCCACAGTGCTTGTCAAAACCAGTTCTGATTAATCTCCTTTGTCAGTGTGTCCTTTGTCATTCCCTATCACTCCTCCCTGAGAGAGACTTCACCCTGATTCATAAGGAAAAGGGGATGGCGCATTCTCTTAGTTACTTCCTGCTGAAAAGGGACGCTGTAGGTTTCAGGGTGAAGATCTTCTCTCGCTACTCTAAAGGGCCCCTTTGACAATAGGAAACACATAGACTATTGTGGAGATTGATTTTGGAATTTAGATGCACTGTTATCAATTGTGCTTAGCCATACGTGTTCATATCCTTAAAGATGTATCATGGAACTGTTGCAGCCTAGAAGACACAAATTTAACTAACAAGTTAAAAGTACATGAGTCAAAAATTAAAAAGTAATAATATTCTGAGTAGAGGTTCTCATAGTGGCACAAATAAGTTACAGAGGGAAGGTAGTTCTTAAAATAAAAGGCTTATTGACTAGCACTTTGTCTATTATAGTATAAAGGTTAGGAACTACAAGATGTAGAGGCTCAACTATGTCATTTATTGTTCTTAAGTCTTGGACCAAATTCCATCTACCACTGGGTTCTTTTACAGCTCGGAAGTCTGCATGCAAGGCAGAGGTGAAGTAAGGAACTGCTTATGAGGTTTTCTGTCAATTCCAACAACTAAAAAATAGTGAGAAGAGTTGAGACCTCACAAGGCTTTTAGGACCAAATAATAGGCTCTTGTGTCCAGGAGAAAATGAATATACTTACCAGTAATGTTAATGCTCACCCACAACTCTTCTGGGAGGATCTAAATCATTGAAGCGTCCTCCTTTGTTTCCAGCTGGGAGCTGGGACCTGTCAGTCCTGTCAGCCACGAGGACCTGTGGGCAGCTCTTGGCCATGTGTCCTTCAAATCCACACTTGAAGTGAGTGGGAGCTTCCTCTCTACTCCTTTGCCTATCTGTGGCTCTCATCTGTGACACTGTCTACTGAAGTGGCCCAGCTTTCCACAGTGGAAGCAATTCTGACCTTCTTTATTACCTTTGGGTGGCACTGTTTATGAGTAAGACTTCCTTTTCCTGACACAGGCCCTAATCTGGCAGCAATAATTGCCCCAATAATTTTGGCCATTCTCTGGTCTTTTCTCTTCCCTCTAGATCCCATGCAATATTATTCAAAATGGTTGACTCTGACAAGCTCTGGTGGCCTAGTGGCAAGAAGCTGCACTGCAATCCTAGAAGTACGTGGTTCGAATCCACCAGATGCTCTGCTGGAGGAGGAGGAAAAATCTCCTCCTGTACCAGTCATCTGATTTGACCGTACACACACAAAAAATAATAAAAATAAAATTTAAAAAATGGTTGACTCTAGAGAACATTATGCTGAGCGAAATATCCCAGTCACAAAAAGACAAATGTTGCATGGTGCCACTGTTGTAAAACAGGACTGACCTTGGGGTTGGGGTGAGACTGAGAAGTATGGGTTCAATAAGGTATACTGCACTGAGACAGATGAGGGAGAAAACTGTTTAAAAGGGATGTGTGATTAGGTATTTCTGTCATGACAGGAGTCTAGAGCCATGGCTACATGGTGGAGTGGACCTGGGGGAGGGTTTGTAAAACAATGAAAGAATTTTTTTCTTTTTCCAAGAGGGTAATGTTCTGGGAGGGGGAGGCTTGAGAGGGGAGAAATGTGCAACAACAAATAAATGGAAATCCAAAGCCTCTGTAAATTTTTACTGAAATTAATAATAAATTTAAATTTTAAAAAATTAAGTTTGAGTAAGGAAGGCAATGGATTTATAACTGCTCATGCTAATCACACTATATCATGGTATGGAGGAGAAATAGTGGAACTTTATCCACATTTACAATATTCTTCTTACCAAAACCATTTATGAAAAATAGGAACTGCATTGGAACATGTATCTCTGGATTGGAAATTATCATATTGCTAATATCTCTAGCCTTAAACTTAAAATATTATATTGTTCAAAATTATTTGTTATATATTTGTTTAAATTTTTCCCTCTTTTAACAACTGGGAGTTCCTTGTTTTTCAATACAGCATAGTAGTCCATTGTGTGAATATACCACAGCTTCTCTAGACATCCGTTTGTTGATGGGAACTTAGGTTGTTTCTAACTCCTTGCTATTGTGAACAAAACTGCAATATACATGGATGTGCATATATCTGCTTGGGTATCAATTATAGTGTCTTTAGGGTATATTCCCAGTATTGGAATTGCTGGATCAAATGATATCTCCATTTGCAACTTTTTGAGAAAGCACCATATTGCCTTCCACAGTGGTTGCACCATTTTACACTTCCACCAACAGTTGAATAAGGGTTCCAGTTTCTCTACAACCTTGCCAGCTTTTGTTGCTTGCTGTTCTGTTAAATTTTGCTATTCTGACTGGGGTGAGATGATATTTTATAGTTGTTTTGATTTGAATCTCTCTAAGAGCTAGGGATTTTGAACATTTCTTCATGTGCTTGTTGGCCATCTGAATGTCTTCTTTGGTGACGTGTCTGTTCATATCCTGTGCCCATTTTTCAATTGGATTATTTACCTTTATCTTGTTGTGGTGCTCAAGTCCCTTATCTGAGATGTCATTACCAAATACTTTTTCCCAGTCTGTGGCTTCCCTTTTTACCCTGTTGGAAAAGTTTTTGGATGTGCATTGGGATTTGATTCTTAGAAGGCCCATTCATCTATTTTATCTTCTGGTTGTAGGTTAATTAAATTTTTTAAAGTAATACTTGTAGTAAAGCGTGTTGTTGTGTACTATCAAGTCAGAACCAACTCATAGCTGACTCTACAGCAGGTTGTCAGAGACAGTAAATCACACAGGAGTCAACTGCCCATCTTCTTTCATGCAGCAGCTGATAAATACAAACCACATGCCTTGGGTTAGCAGTGTGGCTCCTTACCAGGTAGTGATCTTAAATGCCTTTTCCACATGTAAATATACATGTGACGACTTGCCAGATAAAGATAGAAATTCTTTCCAGCACCCCAAAAGAGTCTATCATGGGCTATCCCAGGCAGTAATCTGCCCCTGACAATTATTCTGACTTTTGCCAGTCACTTCCCTTTGTATGTTTTCCCACTTCATTTACCCAAAACCATAGTGTGCACTTTTAAGGAGCATTTTAATAGAAATGTAATACTTAAGATGTATCTTAAGTTTAATGCAATGAACATTTGCATATATATAGACCTCTCCCCCCCACACACACACACACACACTCACACACTCTGGTGTGGCTAAATGGTAAGGGTTGGGTTGCCAACTCAAAGGCAAGTGGTTCAAATCAGCCACTTTGAGGCTGTCTCCTCCTGTGCAATTTACAGCCTCTGAAAACCAGCTGGAGGGTCAGCTATGAATCAGTTCCAACTCAATGGCATATAACACCACACACACACACAAACAATGTAATCACCACCTATAAAACAATAATAAAGAACATTTCTAACATCCCACATGATTCCTGTGTGCCTTTTCCTAGTCCATACTGTCTCCACTAAGATAACCACTGCTTTTGGTTTCTACCACCATTACATAGTATTGCTAGTTCTTGAACTTTGTACAATAGAATCATGGAGTATTAAGTGTCATCAAGTTGAGTACAACTCATAGTCAATGGACAACAGATCTGAACCCCGTTCTATCCTGTGTCGTGCTCATTATCTCTGGCACAATTGAGCCCAATGCTGCAGCCACTATATAGTGACCATCAAAACTCAGATATCCTTTAAAGGAATCTGCTTTGGAGAGCTTAGTTTACTGAGAACCTTCAGCTGTTGCCACACCTTTAAATCTTACTTACCAAGACCCAACATCCCCACACTTCCTTTCAGCCAAAGGCTTACGCATGGGCATTGCCACCTCACAGGGACTCTTAGTAAACAGACTGTCTGGAGACACCCTCCTCCTCTACCTCCACCTCATCAGCTTGGTTGAGACTGTCAGAATGGTGCTGCAACCTGAAGTTCTTCCTACTCCATCCATTCCCTCCTTTTGTTCTTTCACAGCTTTCAGGTCTCCATTGTGGTTTAAAGGTTCCCTCTGCAACTTCCTTCTTTATTTTTCACAGAATTCCCCCACATAAGTCTCTGCCTATCTAAACCCATCTTGGCATCTGCTGCTCAGAGGACATGAACACTAATATGCCTTCACTGGCTCACATTATATCGTAAGAGTTATCCATAATTGTGTGTGGCTACAATTTAATTTCTCTTATTTTTATCTTGTATATTGATATGTGAGTTTAGTACAGTATATGTATCTATCCTAATGGTATAGGACAGTACAGTAGTTTCAGTTATTTAGAATAGTAACATATTACTCTTATAAAGTTTCTGTTACATGTCTTTTAAGGAATATATGCACTCATTTTTATTGGATTTATGCCTAAGAATGGAATTGCGAGGTTATAAGCCTATGTTTAGATTTAATAGGCACTATCAGACAATTTTTCAAAGTAGTTGACCAATATGTACTCAAGCAGCACTATATATATATATATAAATATATATTCCTCTTACATAGTAACATAGTTGAAAATTAAGGGTTGGAAGAAAACCCTAATTTAAAAGTCAAAAAGAGCAATCTCTGTCACATCATTCTAGCATAGGTATTTAATTACCATTTTACAAAGAAGTAAATGTTGACTTAGCCCATGATGCCGATGGTAGACATACTGGAAGGAGAAGTGTAGCCCACAGAGTATCTTTACCATCTTAAATTTTGAGAAATGTTTGAAATGTTTTATAATATGTATACATTTTACTTTAAATGACATTTTACTTTTTAAAAATTGAGTAGAATTATAAGCCTTATGATGAGAAGTATCAGCCTCCTCTCCCACTGTTTACAACCTCTTAATTGTTTTCAAGCTTTGAAAGATGTGTTGGAATCTCTTATCAGCTACCTCATTCTTTTTATCATTGTGGGTTTATACCTTTAAGAACTTTACATACAAATGTAAAAAAAAAATCAAACTGCTTTACTGTAATTTACTGTAGTTTCAAGAGGAAGAGGAAATAAACCACAATTTTTAAACAGGGATAGGTATATTAAGATGATCAGTCTTTTGGTTAGAAATCGATGCATAAAATTCAGGCTGAGTTTGTTTCTGGAATGACTTATTTAAAAATCTTATTATGATTTGAGTAAAAGTTTACAAAGAAAATTAGGTTTTCATCCCATTACCCATATACATTCTATTTTGTAACATGAATTAAAGTACTCACTTTTCTCTCATAATTCTCACTTTCATTAATGTCTTCTGAACTTTATTCTTGGGCAAATGTTGCTCTTTTGATGGTATATAGTTGATTATTCTAAGGAGTGAATGTCTCTGTATTTATCTTATAGGCTTGTCCATTGTTTGGCTGAAATTTGAACTGCAGGGGTGAGTTTTATTCCAGGTTCAAAGGGTGACTAAAGGCCACAGTCAGGGATTTTTCTTCCATTTTCTTTGTTCCATACATGGAGAGACCAATGGAAGGCTTAGATATAGTACCTTAGATAGCTTACTAGTCGCTACTTGCCAAAGTAAGAGGTAGAATATTGTCTTTGTTCACTATGCTATACCAGTTGATTTTGCTGTCCCCTCAACACTATGATCCCAAGGTGTGAGAACCACCAACTCATTCCTCAGACTCACTTTGTTGAAGTTAGGTGCCGTCAAGTTGAATATGACTCACAGTGACTCTATGAACAAAAGATCTGAAACCCGTTTTATCCTACACCATTCTCACACTTCCTGATACACAAGAGTGCCCATTGCAACAGTCACCATGTCAGTCTACCTGGTTGAAGGTCTTCCTCTCCTATGTCAACCCACCACCCTTCCAAGAATCATGTCCTTCTCCAAAGAATAGCACCTCCTAGCAACACGCCCAAAGTATATGAGGCAAAGCCTCATTATTCTTGCCTCCATAGAGCTCTCTGGCTGCACCCTCTCCTGTTTGTTCTCTTGGCTGTCCACAAGATGTTCACTGCTCTTCTCCAACACCACAGCTCAAAAGCATCAATTTTTTTCCTGTCATCGTTATTCATTGTCCAGCTCTTAGATGCATAGCAAGTAATCAGAAAGACCATGGCCTGAATCAGATACACCTTAGTCCTCAAACTGACATCATTCCTCCTCAATAATTTGAGAAGTCCCTAACTGCTGACTTTCCCAGTGCAGTCAATGCATCTCCTTATTTCCTGACTGCTGGTACCAAGAGTGTTAATTGTGGATCCAAGCAAGATAAAGCTGTTGACAGTTTTGGTCTCCTCTCCATCCATCATCACACTGCCTATTAGTCCAATGGTAAGAATCTTTTTGTCCTCAACATTGAGATGTAATCCATACCAAAGGCTGCATTCCTTGATCTACTGCAACAAGTGCTTCAAGTCCTCCTCACTTTTCAGCAAGCAAGTTTGTGTCATCCACATAACACGGGTTATTGATGGGTCTCCCTCCAATCTTAATGCCACACTCCTCCTCATAGAGTCCAGCTTCTGAGATAATCTGCTTAGCATACAGATTGAATAGGTATGGGGAGGGCCTTTGTATTTAAAAGTCAATTGGATCCTGCCTGAGGGTGAGTCTCCAGCTTGGATCAGTTGGATTCTGGAGGATAAGTGTTTTATTATTTACTTGAAAGCTAGCTGTAAGTTGTTTTGGCATTTTTTTATTTTGTTAACCATCAAGTGTAAGCTGATTGGCCATTTTTAATTTAGTTAACAATCAGCTGTGGGCTGGAAGCCTCTTGTTTAAGCAATCAGGACCTCTGGATGGGCCATCGTATTTAAAAGTCAGTTAGGCCCAAGGGCCACAGTCTGAGGGCCTGGTGTTAATTGTGTTTGGAGAGAACATTTTTCTAAGTGGTAAAGCACTTGCCTGTAAGTTCGCTGTACTAAGGTAACTTGGGGTTGCTGTTGATACTGAAATCTGTGCCATTAGTGTGTCAAATTCTCTAAGGGTTATCCATGGTGGACAGGTTTTGGTGGCGCTCCCTGATTAAGACAGATAGGAAGCAAGACAGACCATCTACTTCCTTAATAACAGACCTTTGAAAACTCTATGAACACTAAAGAAAGAGGATAGTAGTGTAGTGATAGAGTTCAAATTGGAAGTGAATTGAAGTGAGGAAAAACAATAAGAAACATCGTTTAACAATTGAAACATGAAATGTATGTAGCGCGAATGTTAGGATACTGGAAATTGTTAAAAATGAAATGGAACACATGAATATCGACATACTAGGCATTTGTGAGATGAGGTGGACCAGCTTTGGCCACTTTGAATCAGGTAATCATATGGTATACTATGCAGGGAATGATAAACAGAAGAATGATGTTACATTCATAGTCAAAAAGTCAATTTCAAGTTGTATCCTGAAATACAATATAGGCTCACTTTATACATTATCAATTAGGGGATAGGATCTGTCTGAGAATGACATGGTGCTCATATAAAGCAGGGCTTTGATCTGCTTTGTTGGTGTTCAACCTCCTGCTGAGAATTTTAATTTCTACCCCCGATACAGTGAATCAGAATCTATACCTTAACGATCTTGTTAAAATGTATATTCTGATTTAGTATATAGCTGGGGTAAGAATGCAAATTTTTAGCAGTGGACAAAACCCAATAAGCCAGTTCAAAGCACTGGTTTAAAGAAATAAGAGTTATAGTAGTGAGGCTGGACTGGGAAAGTGGGATGAGAACTCGGACACCAGTGGGAAGAATGGTTAAAAGGCTTGTATGGTTAGGAAGTGGCAGAATTAGCCTTGTCATCCAGCTGTAACAGGATGGAGAGAACAACATAGAAGGCACAGAGGGATTGTGCCTCAGCATCACAGCCCGTGTCAGGGGGGTTGTTGTTGTATTCATTCCAGTTCTTCTCCAGGGCATTCTCCACCTAGAAGAAAAGCTGCCAGACTGTAAAGCCTGGAATAAGAACAAATACCAGAAATGGCATTGATCCTTAACTCAATTCTGAGCCCATGGCAGACATAAGAGTCAATCATTGACACTTCTCTGCAAAACCTAGAGAGTGTCATTCTCTGTTGGGTAACGGCAGGCACGACTTTGAATTAGTGTTGCCAGTAAAGATGTTATCCATTGCTTTTCTAGGACTAACAATTTGTCACCCCTCTCTTGCCCATAGGTAAGCAACAGAGACTAAAGAGTCTATCCCAAATTTTTAACTGTGTCCAGATACTTTACCTTCCTTAAAACAGCTGCATGAGCATGAGCTGGCAAAGAACTCGAGTAGGAAAAGACTTTGCCCTCGAACTTCTGCGTCCCTTGACCACATATGCAACATCTTTCATTGTGACCCTAACCCATTGCCCAGGCCATCTTACCTGTTTCATCAACAGGGGCAGCATCCCCTCCTCCAGGGCCTCATGAACAAGCTGCTGATCATCTTCAGACAGCGCTGTGGGTGGAGAAGAGGGTGGTTGGCAGAGAGGCAAGATGCATGGCAAGGTAGGTGTCCAGTATCTCCGATGAGGCCCAGGACTGGTATTATTAACAGAACATTTCCGAGAGCCCCTGGGAACACTGTTATTGTTAGGTGCTACGGAACAGGCTCTGACTCCCGGCAACTTTCTTACACCGGAATGAAGCACTGCCCAGTCCTACATCCTCCCGGTTATTGCTGTGTTAGAGCTCATTGATGCAGCCGCACTGTTAATCCATCCCAAGGAGCTCTTCCTCATTTTCACTCACCCTTTGCATTACCAAGCATGACGTTTTCAAGACTGGTCACTCTTGAAAATATGTCCAAAGTACATGAAATGAGGTCTCTCCAACCTCGCTTCTCTGGAACATTCTGCTTGAACTTCCCCTATGACAGATTGGTTCACTTTTTTTTTTTTTAGACTATGATATATTTGATATTTTTTACCAATACCATAATCCAAAAATATAAGTAAAAGAAGTTATTATAAATATTGTGGCTTGAGTCAGGTGCACCAGATACCTAAAGTGACATGACAGCTGTTTTTTTTTGACATTGTACAAAAGCAATTTGCAGCAGTTATCCATATAACGCTTCATTTGATTTATTGACTGCTGCACTCATGAAGATTGGATCCTTTGTTGTTGTTGTTATGTGCCATTGAGTCGTTTGCAACACATAGCGACCCTATGTACAAGAGCCCTAAATGCCATTCTATCCTGTGCCAACCTCGCTGTCTCACACACACCCATTCCCACCAATCCACTCACAGAATTGATCCATCTCATTGAGGGTCTTCCTCTCCTGCGCCATTCCTTCACTCTCCCAAACATGATGTCCCTCTTCAAGGGCAGTCCCTCCTTGCAACATGCCCAAAGTATGTCAGATGAAGCTTCAGAATCCTTGACTCCAAGGAGCACTCCGGCTTCACACTCTCCAGGACAAACCTGTTTGTTCTCCTAGCAGTCCATGGTATGGTCTACACTCTTCTCCAGTACCACAGCTCAAAGGCATCAATTCTCTTTCTATCATCCCTATTCACTGTCCAACCTTCTGATGCATAGCACGTAATTGCAAAGACTATAGCCTGGATCAGGTGCACCTTAGTCTTCAGCCTGACATCATTGCTCTTCGGTACTCCCTCACAGCTGACTTTCCCAATGCAATTTGTCTCCTGTTTTCCTGGCTGCTGTTACTAAGAGTGTTGACTGTGGAACCAAGTAAACTAAAACTGTCTTTTAGGGAAGCAAAACTATATGGCTCTATCTATATATCTCTATCTCTATATCTGTATCAATATAGATGTGTGTGTGTGTGTGTGTGTGTGTGTGTGTGTGTAAAAAGATTTGATATATATAAAGTTTTGCTTCTCTAAAGGACCCAGTCTTCATGAATGCAGCAGGTGGTTTGAATCCACCAGCTGCTCTTAAGAAGAAAGATGGGAAAATCTCCCCTCTTATTTAAACCCGCTGAAAACCTGCTGAAGGGCCAGGTATGAGTCGATTTTGAGTTGATAGCACATAGCAACAACACGGTGAGAAGCTTTGCTGCAACCCCAAGGTCACACAGTGTGAATCCACCGGCTGTTCCGCAGGAGAAGGATGGTTGATCTCCTCCCTTGTGATTAACTGCCTCTGAAAACCCACTGGAGGGTCAGCTACCTGGCCAACTAATGGGTGTGTCAGTAAATGAGAGGAAGACTCTTAAGGAGATGAATTGACAACAGTAACTGCAACCTTAAGCTTAAGCACAGGGGAGAGAGATTGTGAGGATAATTAATGCAGAACAGGGCAAGGTTTCAATCTGTGGTTCATAAGGTGACTATGAGCAGAGTGGACTTGACAACACCTACAACATGTCTCAAAAATAAGAACACTCTGTGTGCACATGCATACACCCCTCACCCCCCAACAAGGTTTGGCTCCCCAAAGGCTCTTCTGTCGGCATTTCCTGCACCCAACCATACATCCAGATCCCTACTTACCTGTCAGAGAGTACAGGAGTTCCTGAACAGCTTCTAAACGTTCCTCCACCAAGATCCCATCATCGTTAAAAAGGCAATTTATGAGAGGCCCTGCTGGGTCCCCCAGCGGCAGCTCACCAGAGATCAGGGCCTCCGAAACCTGGGCCCAGAAGATGGGGTACATGAGCTCAAGTTCCCCTCTAACAGATTGTCCTCAGCATGCCAGCTGTCCTCCCCACTGGCTCTTCCTGCTCTCTGACCCAATTCTTTCTCTGGGTCCTTACTCTTTCCTCTAGGTGCTGTAGAATGCCGTCATTGTTGAGGACTTTAGTGAGGCAGCTTAGCAGGTCTTTTCTGTCCTTCTCAGTCAGATCCTGGAGACCACTCCTCAAGTCCTGTACCTTCTCTTTTATGCTTCGCAAATCCTCCAAACTTGAGGACTTCCCTGGAAAGGCAATTGTGAAGACTCAACCCAGGTGGCGTAACAGGTTGTTTCCAAGGCCCCTTTAGACCATCTTTTCTCCATCCTTCTAGAGAAGACCTCTCCATGTTTTCACTTTTAGTCTTTTCTTATGAAAATGAATTATCCTGCCTCCCAGGTACCCACTATCTTTGGTTCCTGCTGATTTCACTTCTGTCTGCCCAGTTCAACTCTAGTCTGTTCTCAACCACAAAGCTTCTCCACTTATTTAGTCCTTGTTATTGTTGTTGGTTACCTTCAAGCCAAACACTACTCATAGTGACCCTATGAATAAAAGGCTTGAAGCCCCTCTACAACTACAGACATTTATCAAAGTTCATAGAGTTTCTGGAGGCATGTTATTTAGGAAGAGGTTGCCACTCCTACTTCCAATATTTAGTCCTTATCAAGACTAAATTAAGGTTTATTTAGTCCTTGCTATTCAACATGCAGCAGTTGTTATCAATCTTGCTAGATACTACAAGATTATCACCCAGGGAAATTGACTAAAAATCTTGATGCCTAGCCCACACCTTATGCCAAGTAAGAGTTTTTTGGAGGTGGAACTCATCAGTATTCTTAGTTTCCCATATGATTTCAATGCACAACCATGTCTGAGAACGATTGTTTGGAGGAGGAGACAGACATAATCCTCAGATTAAAATGAAAACCTTCTACTAGCACTACCCTAACAGTACTGATTATCCCACAGACTGCCAAATGAACAAACAGATATATCTTGGAGAAAGTGTAGACAAAATGCTCCTTAGAGGCAAAGATTGCAAAGCTTCATCTCACATATTTTGGACATGCTGTAAGGAGGGGCTACTCTGGGAAAGGGCATCATGCTTGGAAAGGTAGAGAAAGGTCTGCAAAAGAGAGGAAGATCCCTGAGATAGATTGACATAGTGTCTGCAGCAGTGGGCAGTGAGGAGACGGTGCAGGATCGGACAGGGTTCAGATACGTTGTTTGCCGGGTCACTCTGAGTAGACTTGACTCACAACAACAACAAGGAAACTCTGCTGATCTAATGGTAAGGAACTGCACTGCCAATCAAGAAGCACATGGTTTAAATCCATCAGTTCCTCCAAGGGAAAAAGATAGGCAGTCTTCTCCCATGTGATTTACAGTCTCTGAAAACCCACAGGAGGGTCAGATGTTAGTCGATTCCTACTTGATGGCACATAATTAGCACTGCCCTCGCCTTTCCTCTCTACCTATCCATCGTTGGCTTATCCCACCCAAGCTACAGTCTTTGATCCAGGAGACAGCCACCTTTGACACAGTTCCCATTCTTACCTATGACGGATGAACTGCCATCATTTTCTGCAAAGAGAGGGAGAATTATCTCAGAGAATCCAGGTTGCCTCCAGCTCCCTTACTGCTTGCTCATGTCCCGTAGCCTGTGTCCTTATCATTAAATGTATATAGGAGAGCTATACATTTGCAGACCACTTTCTACATCCTCAGAGACAGGCATCCATAGGATTCTGGACATCTTAAGGACTAGTCAGGTAAGTAAATTATGCTTGCTAAATCAGTGTCTTTCTGGTAAGCACTGTGAGCCCAAGGTACAACACAGTGTTCCCTACAAAGCAATAAAATGATCCTGAGAGGAGCTTGGGACCCCAGAACCAACATACAGTACAGCCTGCTTCTTTAACAGATTTTTCTCTGGTCTTTATTACCACTGTCCCCATTCTTGGGCACCAACTACTGCATTATCAACCCTAACAGTTCTACAATGTCAAACCATTTGTTACCCTCTTCTTAAAAGTGGCATCGTTACCCATTCTGGAATGAGAAGTTGGAGGCCAGCACTCACTCACCTTCTGGAAAGGATTTTGTATTGCCTGATAAACAAATACCTAGACCAGAGGGAAAAAGGAAAGACCAGTTGTCTCTCTGTAATGTCCCTCCTTCAAGGCCCTCTCTAGCCCTCATACCGTGTTGCTACCAAATTTTCTCTCTCTCTGTGTGTGTGTGTGTGTATGATGTATATATGTATATGTATATGTATATGTATATGTATATGTATATGTATATGTATATAACTGATTCCTTACCTTCAAGAGAGATGGATGTCATAAGAAATAAGGCAAATCTGGGTCAGGGGGCTCCTAGCAAAGAATGCAAATCCTGCTTTCCTATCCTGGGCCCTCCCTCTTCCCTGGAACCCTCTCCACCTCCAAGCTCACCTGACCCCAGCCAGTACTCAAGTGTTCCATATCCCGCCCTTACCCTTTTCCCTCCTCCAGGATTTCCTTACTCATCCTGTCCATGCTGGAGAAGATTAGCTGCTTTATTCGATATCCCAGGACCCACTGCGAGGGGATGGTCACTGTCTTTTGGTGCTAGGAGAAAGGAGCTTACATTAATAGATCCCTAGGTGCTTTACATAGTTATCGTGTCTACTCTCCCAGCCAATCCTGTAAGGTGAATGTTTTATCTTCATTTTACAGATTCAAGAAGGAAGGTCCAGTGCTATCTACTCTCAAACATAGAGTTAGAGCTGAGATTCAAATCCGTATCTGACTCGAAATTTGGCTGACTGCACTATTCATACAACAAATGTCTGAGGATTGACTTTGTTCCAGTTACTGCTTAGAAAGAAAGCAGGAGGGGGTGGGGGATAGGGATAGGGTTGCTGAGCAAGAGAAAAGCAAAATGCCCAAAATGCCTATCAAAACAGACTCTGAGACAAAACCAAGGGCGTTCTGGTAGACTAGTGTAAGGAGCTGCTCTGCCAACACCAAAAGCACTTGGCTTAAGACCACCATTTGTTTCATGGGATAAAGATGGGCGGTCTCCTCTCATGATAAGGAGATGGACTGTCAAGGAATGGACAGTGCTGCACAGGGAGGTCTGAGCTGAAGAACCTGGAATTGGGTCCTCCTGCCCAACCTGCAGCAGGTGGGCCAGGGCTGGTTCTCCTCCATCGTTGCTCTGTGAAATCCTAACCTTGTGCTCAAAACTGGGTATCCAACCATTCATCCAAGTCTTAAGTTTAAATTGCCTTTCACGTCTCAGAGTTTCCTCATTTGCTGTCACCAGCGTTTCTGTTACCAGATAAAGGTTTTCTCTTCTTGCATGAATTGTTTCAAACGTAGGAGGTAATTTCCGCTTCAGCTTCCTGTGGGGTGCAGAGAGGGAGAACTTAGCATCTCAGGGACTCCACCTCCCAGGGACACTTCTCCCTCTCCATCAGCTAGTTCTATGTGAGGTTCCTAAAAGTTCCTATGACGGCTTCTCAGGCTGGAAAATGAAAGGATTTGGCATGACATCATTTACTTTTTTACTTCTCGGGGCAGGGGAAGGGAAAGAAATGGAATAAACTAGAGACTGAAAGAAGTGAGCTAACACAGATGTGTCATATTTCTTTTCATTTAACCTTCACCATGCCTCTCTATAAAACTTCATTCGTTTTTCAAATGAGGAAGTTGAGACTTAGAATGAAGTTATGAATGGTTCCTGATCTAGATGACTCCAAAGTATGTCTCCATCCCAGGACACATGGGGTTCGACAAGAAACCCATGATTCCATAAGAGAATTCATTCTGTGACTTAAAATAGCCTCATGGACAGGAACTCTTGTGGCATAATGTATAGTGTATTGTGCTGCTAACCAAAACAGCCTCAGATTATTAGAGGACCTTCTATTTGCAAACAAATGATCCTTAAGTAAGACATACATTTCCTCCCCTTAATGGCAAACTCACTAGAGTACTTTCAATCCCAGCTCATGGCTCCATTGTCCCATTGCCCCATAGCATTTCCAAGACTGAAATCTTTACAGATAGGACAGGGCTAAGATCTATTGCTCATAGGATTGCTATGAGTCATACTCTACTGTTAGATGGCTCCTAACAAATTAACAAACTTCACAAAAGCAGATGGCCACACCTTTCACTAGTAGGCACTAGTGGCAGTTGGATATTTGACCACTATACCACCAAGACTCCTTTCTCAATGATTTTCTCCAAGCGCTATACATATATATATATATATATATATATATATACACACGCCCATCTCACACACACACACACACGTTACACATTATATATACACACGCATTATATATACTTTATATATACACATGCATTTTATATATATATACTTTCTCAAACAATCCTCTGTGTATGTGTGTGTAGATACACACATATATGGAGAAATAGATATACATACACAGAGTGTATGTGTGTGTGTACACACACATACATGTAAGCTCATTACCATTGAGTCAGAACAGTCTCATATCATGGGAGGAGATGGTCCATCTTTCTCTCGCAGAGCCATTAGTGGATTTGAACTGCTATAGAGATGTGCCCTTTGGATTATCAGTATAACACCCTCTGGTCTCACCTGTCCACAAGGGAATCCAGATGTTGCTGGGGTATCTGATTCACCAATATTCTAATTTCCTGCTTTTGAGTTCCCTGGGAATTCTCAGCCATCCCAGCCGTTGTTATTGCTTTGGGTAATTCCAGGGTAAGCTCTCCTTTTGTGTCCACATCATTCAAAATTGGGAACTCTGTCTTTTGATCTGTAAAGAAAAGAGTAAAGTTCTGACTGAGGTTGACACAAAAGATCTCTTCACAAAAATCCTTTCTGGGGACCCCCACCCCAAGGTGGGCCTCCTGCTGTGGCTCTCAGGAAATGCCACTCCTTCTCACCAGGAATGATCCTGGCATCCACAGCCCTGGATTTGAGCCTGCTCTGGCCCCTTCTTCCCAAGTGACCTTGAATCATCTCATGAAATTGTTCACTTAGCTTCTTTGAACCTCAATCTCCTCATCTATAAAAGGAGGATAATTATAGTACTTACTTCTTGTGTACTTGGGAAGATTAAATAATGCCATTAAGTGCTGAGCTAAATGCCTGGCATACATCCTGACACCTTAACAAACATTTGGGGAAGAGTTAAGTCTTCTATAACTATTTCAACAAGTCTTACTTAACTATTTGAGAGCCTGAAATGACAAGGAAAAGTAAGGCTAAAGAATCCAAACTCTTGCCTACCAGGAAATAAAAATATATTTCACACTCTGGTGTTGGCATGAGCTTTACAGGTGTGAAGTGAGGGAACCATGGAAGGTCGCCCATCCTTGTGAACTCCGCCCTGACCAAGCAAATGCTAATAAAAGCCCAGATTGTGAGCCAGCTGCTGCCCTGAAGTTAGTGGAAGGTGTGTGGAAATGTTGTTTTTATGTACTGCCTTGTTAGAACTGACTCACGGCTGACACTCCAGCAGATTTTCAGAGGTACTAAATTGCACAGGAGGGGATTGTCATCTTTCTGCCACAGAGCAGCTGATGGATTCGAACTACATGCCTTTGTGTTTGCAGTGGGACCCCTTACTACCAAGCCATCAGAGGAAAGAAATTTCCTATTGTTTGGATATTATGACCAGCAGGGGCAGATTTCCCAGCAGGCAAAGCAAGCACAGGTGTATTTGTGTTAATTTATTGATCCATTGTGAACTTCTCACCAAAGATCAGCAGAGAAGCTCAAGAACACCTACGTTTGCCTTGTTTCCTGCTTCGCCTACTGCTGTCAGAAGCTGTCGTTTGAAAAGAGGATGTTATTCTCTAGGATGGTGCTGTGGGCCTAGAGGAAGGGAGCCAACCATACCTAAAAGCAGAATCTCGGATGTGGTGAAAAATCGTGAAATTGTTCACCGCAGGTTAGTAAATCAACTCATACTTCGCTTGATAATTGAGTAATTTCAAACCTGGGGGCAGGGCTAGATTACCAGAGGGAAAAAAAAGATGTTAGAACTGCAGGAAATGGATGCGACAAAACTGGAAATAGTGCCTGAAGTCACCCTGTACATGTGACATGACACCTCAGGGCCATTCGTTTCCTGGGCACTGCAAAGTTCTGTCTGTATGTTATCAGAAAAAAGAGGAGCGTATTCCTACGCACAGAAAGAGTGCAGTGTGGAGCGTCAGCAAAAGAGTAACTTAGCCTGAGAAAAACTCCCACAGACATGAACAAGGCCAACATCAACAGTAATAAATCATGTTAGTATCACATACACTCGGCATCATGAGAATGATCTTTGCCTGTGTTCATTTCCTAAAAGCCCATAACTCCAATATGTTGTTGTTAGGTACCTTTGAGTCCTACCGTACATATGCATAGCTGCCCCTCCAGTGGGTTTTCAGAGGCTGTAAATCACATAGGAGATTGCTCGTCTTTCTCCCCCAGAGCAGCTGGTAGATTCAAACATGTCCATGCCTTTGGGTTGGCAGCATAGCCCCTTACCAGAGAATTCCTTAACTCCAATATACTTATATATAAAACATCAGAAAAATCCCAACTGATAGACATTCTACAAAATTCCCGGACAGTATACCTCAAAACTGTCAAGTTCATAAAAATTAAGAGGAGTCCAAGAACAGCCAAGAGACAGGACAGCTAAATATATGATGATATCATATGTAGGATCCAGGCACAGAAAACAGACATTTAGTAAAAAACTATAGATATGTAAATAAAGTATCAAAACCACAACTCATTGCTTTTGAATCAGAACTAGTTCAAAGCTGACCTTCTAGCAGGTTTTTAGAGGCACTAAATTACGTAGGAGGAGATTGCCAATCTGCCTTCCTCGGATCAGCTGGTGGATTTTTACTGCATGCTTTTGAGTTAGCAGTGCAACTCCTTGGAAAAAATAGGCTTTAGGAATAAAACAAACTAAAGGCAAAACCAAACTAAATGCACAGCCCTCTTATTATGTGCTGTCAAGTCAACTCTAACTCATAGAGAGCCTATGTACAACAGCTCAATTTCACATAACCCTATATATACTTTAACCACATCATCAGAACTAGAGTTAAAAAATAAATGCCGTAATCCATTTGAAAAGTGGACATGTGTTTTTGTTGAAGCCAATCCAAATTACCAATCTGTTCATTGTTATGGATTTCTTCGAAAGTTTGGTTTCACCTTACCTCTGATTTTTTTATGCAAACACATGATCTTTTCCTTAAAAGAAGTTAACTGACTTAATAATTTTTTTTCTGAATTTGTACTTTGCCTCTGCCCCTGGGGAGTAATATAATCATGGCAAAACATTCTAATCCTAGTTTAAATTCTTTTTTCTGTTTGCACTGAATCGATCATTTAACAAACTGATTTTTTCTGAGGACTGGCTAAATGTGAATTGGGTCTTGGCAATTTGCAGGGAATTGGCACAGAATCTTTGAAAACTGCTAACCTGAAATATTTCCTAAAGTGTTTGCTTGAATGAGACTCCACTTGTGGACAGCTTGCCTCTAAGTAATCTGTGCGGCCTATTCCTGTATAGTCACATGGTCACACTACACTAGTGCCTCGCCGGTCCACAATTAGATGCCTTGAAATTATTCAGTGGTATTGTCTGAACTCTACCATGTCTTGATAAGACCCCAACAGGACTGGCCTGAAGCATAGAGATCTGAGTTATAAAAGTTACCATGATCTGAGCCAGCATTAGTTGACTTTTTAAAGCCTTTGTTAACCGTGCTGCATGAGCTGACATTTTCTTGTAGGGGGGAAAAAAAAGTCACAATGAGGCAGTGAAACTCTAAAACAGGCCTGCAATTAAAGGTTCAACAACACTTTTCCTGGATCTTCTGAAACCCAAGATGAAACTAGGAGTAGCTGAGTGTAGAGGCAGGGAACATAAAATAATCAACTCTTCTATAAATTTCTGTAAGCCCATAGAGATATGTGATAACCAGTAACTTCCCTTTTGGTCATGCTCTCCAAGGGATTTGGAGAGATAATAATATCTGCTACCACTGGAATGATTTGGCACTAATTTAAAGAAGTGTTCCTTCCATGCCAGGCACTGTGCTAAATGATTTATGTCTTTTACCTCATCTCATTCTTTAGAAAAAAAAAATCATTTTGTTGTTGTGAATAGCCTGGCAAAGCACACATTGCTTCAACAGTTAGTACACACATCATTTAGTGGCACTGGATACATTCTTTGAGTTAGGCAGCCATTCTCCCTCTCCTTTTTCTTTTTTAAAAATAATACTTTTTTCCCATTGTTGAACATTTTCTTCCTCTCCTCTCCCACCCTGCTGCCCCCCAATGCACCCCTTGTTCCAGATTGTTTCATACATTTAGTAGCTAATCATATATTCCTTTCGGACTGTTCTACCCTTCAAATGTTCTAATGCAGTGTTCGTTATGTCTGTCCTGTTTTATAACAGCAATGTTATACAGTATTTGTCCTTTTTAAAAAAATTAATTTTAAGGAAAGTTTACAGAGATTTTGGATTTCCATTCATTCATTGTTGCACTTTTCTCCCTGCCCACCCACCCCCAATTCGTTCTTCTCTTTGAAAAGTAAAAGTCTTTCATTGTTATACAACCCCTCCCCCCAAGTCGACTATGCTGCCTTCACTCTTGACTCCTGTCATGACAATAGTACATAATCATGTATCCCTTTTAAACAGTTCTCTCTCTCATCTGTTTCAATGAAGTATACATTATTTATCTCCTCTTTCTCAGTGTCCCCTCAACCCCTATGTTAGTCCCCTTTTATAACAGTGGCATTATGCAGTATTTGTCTTTTTGTGACTGAGATGTTTCACTCAGCATAATGTCCTCCAGGATCACCCATGTTGTATATTTCATGCATTCCTTGTTTTTCAATGCTGCATAGTGTTCCATTGTGTGGATATACCACAGCTTCTAAATCCATTAATTTGTTGATGGGCATGTAGGTTGTTTCTAACTCTTTTCTATTATAAACAAAGCCTCAATAAACATAGGTGTGCATTTATCTGCTTGAGTGGCAGTTATGGTTTCTTTAGGGTAATGTTTGTCCTTTTGTGACTGAGATATTTCACTCAGCATAATGTCCCCAGGCTCCCCCGTATTGTGTATTATTTTATGAGTTTGTTTTTCAGTGTTACATAATACTCCACTGTGTGAATTACCATAGTTTTTCTATTCATTAGTTTGTTGAAGGGCACTTAGCTTGCTTCCATCTCTTTGCTATTGTGAATAACACAGGAATAAACATGAAAGTGAATATATCCGTTTGAGTGGTGGCTCTGGTTTCTTTAGGGTATATTCTCAGTAGTGGAATTGCTGGGTCAGATGGTATTTCTATTTTCAACTTTTTGAGAAAGTGCCAGACCGTTTTCCATAGTGGCTGTACCATTTTATATTCTCACCAGCAATTAATACAAGTTCCAATCTCTCCACAACCTTGTCAGCATTTGTTATTTGCTGTCCTGTTGAACATTTGCTATTGTTGCTGGAGTAAGATATCTCAGTTGCTTTGTCTCCTTTTTCTTGATGTTGAGATGTAATTAATATCGAAGACTGTGATCTTCCATGATCTACAACAGGTACTCCAAGTCCTTCTCTTCACTTATTTTGGTTCTTAAAAAAGCATAATGCTCAAGGCAGACATTCTTTACTGTTGTTAAGTGCCGTCGAGTCATAGGCGACTCATAGTGACCCTATGAACAAAAGACCTGGACACTTGTATAACTTTCGTCTTTTCTCCAGGTTCATAGGGTTTCCAGAGGCAAGCTTTTTCAGAAGTGGATGCCACTCCTATTTCCAAGCTTGTTTTAATCGGGGAGCTCCACCAAACACTGTCCACCATAGGTAACCATTTTCACATTTGACACATCAGTGTCACAGTGTTCAGCTTCACAGCAACCACGAGTTACCTCTCTGCACAGCAAGTGGACAGACCAGAGCTATAAGACCTAGAAGAATGTTTCTTTACTAGTTAATCTAAACTATTTGTGTTTAAGAAGATTGGGGGTGATCTTTTTGGTTTAAGATTTAACCATTCAGGAAGCCTGGAATCATGAAATTTACAATTCTGTTTCTTTATTTCTCCTTTTTATATCAGGACTCTTTCCTAGAATCTTTGATTGAAATACACAGTAATAGTAACTAGGCACCTTCTAGTTCTTCTGATCACATGGCAAATTAAGATGTTTATGGAGACAGTTAGCTCTGGTGACTTGTTGTTGTTGTTGTTGTTATATGCCATCGAGTCAGTTGTGACTCATAGCGACCCTATGTACAACAGCCCTAAACCCTGCTCTATCCTGTGCCACACACCCGTCTGACACACCCATCCCGATTACCCCAGTTCTACCTCGTTGTCCTCTCTATTAGTCTGTTCTGTTGTACATAGGGTTTTCAGAGGCCTGCTATTTCAGAAGTGGATGGCTAATCCTTCTTCCTAGTCTGTCTTAATCTGAATGTTCAGATTTAGAGAAGTATTAGACTATATACCATTTTTTAAAAATTTTAAACCACACAATTTCCCCTGCTTTGTTTGAACAACAGCTTCCTGATCCATGTAGGT
>NW_006399827.1:13547122-13595318 GCF_000299155.1 Elephantulus edwardii
GGGTGTGTCAGAGGCAATGAGATTGGCACAGGATAGAGCAGGGTTTAGGGCTGTTGTACATAGCGTCGCTGTGAGTCGCAAATGACTCGATGGCACATAACAACAATAACAACAAGTGAGGTCATCTAATATTTGCCCTTTTGTGACTGACTTATTCACTCAGCACAGTGTTTTCCATGTTCATACACATCATATCAAGACATCTTTTCTCCTGTTGGTTAGTAGTATTCTGTTGTACCACATTTTGTTTATTCATTCATCTGTTGATGAGCATTTAGTTTGTTTCCAACTTTTGGCTCTTGTGAAGAATGCTGCAAGGAAGGTCACCCTACAAGTATGGTTTTGTGTCTATTTTCAAGTTTTATGAGAATCTACCTAGGAGAATTGTTTTCCAAAGCTGTTGTTCCTTTTCTCACTCCCACTAGTAATAGGTAAGTGTTCAATTTTGACACATCTTCCCCACCATTTTTTCTTTTTAGGTTTTAGTTTTTTAGCTTATCCATTCTCAACTCAACTCATTGCATGGAGTTGGAACCACTGATACATGACCCTCCAATGGGTTTCAAGGTTGTAAACTGGATGAGAAGAGACTGGATTGTCCATCTTTTCCCCAAGGAGCAGTTGGTGGGCTCAAACTGCCTGCCTTTGGGTTGCCAGTGCAACTTCTTACCCACTGAGCCACTGAAATGGTATTTCTCTGTGGTTTGATTTGCATTTATATGATGGCAAATGATGCTGAGTATCTTTTTATGTTGCATAGTCATTTAAATGTCCTCTTTAGTGAAGTATCTATTGAAATTATTTGTCTATTTTATGACTGGGTTATCTGATATTTTCTTGTCAAAGTTTTGTATGTATTTTGATAATTAGGTTTTTGTCAAATATACGGCTTCTACCTCATTGGATCCTTAAAACAGTCTTTTGGAGTTAATAGACAAGGAAATGAATACTCAGAAAGATGAAGGAACTCACTCATAGATCATCTAAGTGGTTAGTGGTAAAGTTGGACTTTTAAGTTAATGCTTCAAGCTTTAAACTTGAGTCCTTTCTTAACTTCTAAGTAAACGGACTCTTATTTATTTAGCCACTTAATTTATGAACATATAAAATTATCTCACTTTAAAAGTAAATTATTTGCAAAAGAAATAATGACAAAAGAATATTTAGGGATTATTTCCAATATAAATATATCTCTGCATCCCCTGTACTCTTCTTCCCATGTGGCTCTGCTGAGCATTTCTTCAATGAGATACCAACATGGCCATACAAATCACACAGCTTCTTTGTTGACTGGTGGATGACCAGTCAACACAGGCCCACTCAGTGATGGGGTTATAGGGTGTAGGAGACAGCCAGGCCTTCTGTCTGTCCTCTCCCACCCACCTCATACTGACCTGAAGACATAGAATCCACCTCATTGATCGGCCTTTCACCTGCTTCCCTCTCCAGAATGTCCTTCAGAGTGAGGGCTGTCTTGTAGTACTGGATTCCCAAGATAGTTCTCTTTTCTCTCACCAGACAGTAGCAATGGAAACTGTCAGCATTGGTGGCACTTTTGACAGCAATCATATCCCCTCTAGAGTCCAGCTTTTGGATCACAGTTCTTGTGATTTCCTCGAATATGCTAGGCATTGTGCCTGGATCAACTAGAAAAAGAAAGCCAATTTAAACTTGGGAGGGTTAGGTTTGTACTCAGCATTGTTTGAATATTCCACCTTTGGCTACCTGGGGTCAAGAAAGATCCAAAGGTTCTAGAGAAACCAAGACCTGGGATGTATTGTCTTTCCTACTTCTAGAGTGTGAGATGGTCAAGACATACAAAGAAAGGCTGGACATCACAAATTGCGAACTCTCCTGTGGTCCTCCAGGAATTCATCTGAAAATAAGATGATGCTGATCACCTCAGGCAGGGAGAATGAAGACCTTTTTTGCTACATCTTCAAGCTCAGAGGGAATTGATAAATGGAAAAGCCCACTGTCCCCCAGCCAAATCCTCAGCAATGCCGATTAATGTAGAAACCAAGAAGGGATGAGGGACATGGCTGCCACCCCTCCTATTGCCAGCTCCAGTAAGTTCTTTCTTCCTGTACCTCAGTTCACCAGGCTCCCTCCCTCTGTACTACCCTGACTGTCTTCACCAAGACAACAGGCTCCTCCCCACCAACAATTACCTTTCTTATCTCACATTATGGTACTAAATTACCTTTAAGAGAAAGCAAATCACAAAGGACAGAGTACAAAAGCAACATGGAGCTGGGTACCCCGGGCAAACCCCACAGGTTGTTTCTTTTCAGTTTCTGGTCCCCTTCTGAAGGTGACCCTTTCCCTTGATAACATAAAATTAATCCTACCAGAAAAAATGTACACATTCTCTCCTTTACATTCTCCTGGTTTGTTCCTGGCCTGGGTCCTTGCCTTGGCAAGACTCACCATAGACCCTCAGACCAAATAATAGGGCTCAACTGGCCCTTTGCTGTTTCTTTTTTGCAGCAGATCTTTGTCCCCAGCGCAGTGGCTATCTCAGCCTCTCTCACTTCCACGTCCTCTTGCTTCTCTCCCGTTGAGTAATAACTGAGATTATTCTTTCCTGAAGTCTTTTTCTTTCCTCTGGTGCTAGTTATCAGGCCATCAGACTCCTGGGTTCCTCCTCCACATCCTGTCTCTAGCTAGTTTTAGCTAAATCCCTCCACCCTGGCCCAGGCGTCTATCCTCACACTATTCCCTCTGTTGCCCTGCCCGCTTCATGGTGCCCAACTCTCAACTCACTCTCAAACTGGAAATTCTTCTAGGTTTTTGAAAAGCAGTTCCCATGCCCCCCAGACCCATCTCAGAGCCTACCCACCTCCTCCCTGGCCTCCCACTCACCAGTAGCTGAAATTGGAAGAATCCTTTTCAGTCAGATCTCTGTACAATTCCCAGCTACTGTGCCCCAGAAAGCTATAATAAGGTAATTAAAAATTATCCAGATTGAATAATTTCTGGAAGGCTGGGTAGGGCTGGGTGCTCCACCTGCCAGACGTTTAGATAAACCAAAATGATTGGGTTGAAGAGAAATGAGACCAGAGGTCAGATTCTCCCCTTTCTACTTGTACTCAGGAAGCAAGTAGTGGGTATTGATACATTCTAGGTGAGTCTGGGCCACAGGATGGTAAAAATCATACAAGATATTACAAGGCACACCAAGCCATGAAATCAGGACTGTGAACAGTTCAGCCCAGTTCAGACATGGCTGACAAAGTGACTCAATTTTTAAAAATGTAGATGAACTGTAACAACAACCAGAATGGGAAAAGTCAAGGATTGATGCCCTGCTTGAAGCTTAATCTTCTTCTCAGAAAACAAGGACAGTGTGCAGATTGAATAGTAACCACATCTCTTGACTAATTGAGTTGAAAATAATGGTGCCCGACTCAAACATGGCAGAAAACGGCAAAGCTTTGAAAGTGCTATTGCCATTATTAGGAGCTGTCAAGTCAATGTTCAACTCCCAGTGATTACATGTAACAGAGTGAAACTGCCCCAAAGTGTCTTCTAGGTTGGGATCTTTACAGGAGCAGATTGTCAGATTTCTCTCCCGTGGAGCCACAGAGTGGGTTCACACCTCCAATAGTTTGGTTAGTGGCCAAGGAATTAACTATGTATACTCCTACTACCATGATTCCTTCTATTAGGAGAGTAACCTAACTGAAACCAGCTACTGAAATACCAAATTAAGATGGAGAACATTGTATTTTAAATTGTTAAATGCTATCAAGTCAAAACTGACTCATAGCTGAGGAAGTTGCTCATCTTTCTCTCACGGAGCAGCTGGTAGATTTGAACCTCTTGCCTTTCAATTGTAAGAATATGTTTTTACCAATAGACCACGAGAGCTCCCTTCTTGTTTAATGTATCTTGCTTATCTGGTGTCTTTCCAATCAAGGTGGTAATCAGTTTTATTCCAGTCTTTAAGGAATAATGATAAGATCTGGATCAAGATTGCCTTAAATCTGCACATTAGTTTGGGTAGTATTGACATTTTCACAATGTTATTCCGTATTGAGGGTACCATGGACTGCTAGGAAAACAAACAGATTTATCCTGGAAAGGGTTAAATCAGGCTGCTCCTTGGAAGCAAGGATTCTGAGGCTTCGTCTAACATACTTTGGACATGTTGTAGGGAGGGACCAGTCCTTGGAGAAGGACATCATGCTTGGGAGGGTGGAGGGACAGTGCAGGAGGGGAAGGTCCTCTAGGAGGTGGATTGATTCAGTGACTGGGGTAATAGGGGACAGTGTGATTGGCACAGGACAGAGCAGAGTTTAGGGCTGGTGTACATAGGGTTGCTATGAGTCACAAGCAACTCAATGGCACATAACAACAACAACACAATATTATTAATTTAATCACAACAATAGTCATATTGGTAAAAGAATTACTTTGGGGTGGTTTTTTTTTGTTTTTTTGGGAATTTTTTTGTTTGTTTGTTTGCTTGCTTGTTCCCCTCCTCTTTCTCTCCTTTCCCCTCCCTCATTGGACAGTTAGACATAACCTGTTGGCTTATTACAATAGCCATTTTGGCCTTTTGTCAGTTCTTCCCAGGTTGATTCTCCCTTGCCCTGATTCTTTACAGAGTTCATTAACTGTAAATTCTATTTCTGTTCTCTCAATCCCACCCACCCCTCAGATATTCTCCTCTTTTCATAGTAGTGATCTTGTGCAGTATTTGTCCTTTTGTGATTGTTTTATTTTGTTCAGCGTAATGACCTCTAGACTCACCCATGTCTTGCAGTATTGTACAAATTCTTCCTTCTTTAGTGCTGCATTGTGTGAATGGACCACAACTGAGAGAAATACTCTTATCTTGTACTTAAATTTCTAGAAATGTTAAAAATTATTTATAGCAAGCATACAGTTATTTCAATTTTAATTACTTTTTATTTGAAAGAATCAGAAAAGGCTTTTATTGGAAAAATAGCAGTCTCCTCTTACACTCTTTCCATCCCTTCTCATTGCTTTCTCATTTGGAAAGATAATTATAATCCTTATCTTCTGCCTCATTCTTTCTGTCTTTGTGGATTTCCATCTTCCCCCCTGCCCCTTGACTGTCATTTAGTAAGGTTTCAATGGAGAGAGGAAATGTAAATATATGGTCTATCTGCCACTTTTAATTAAGTTCATGGATGAAATCCAGCTGATTTTGGAAATTATTATGTAGAGAAAAAGATGAATTAGAAGATTAAAAGAGGCTAATTTTAAAGAGAACATGTTGGTGATTGGGGGGGTGGTAATGACTGGGATTAGGGAGGAAACAGAGATTAGTGGGATAATCATTAAAAGGCTTGTGAAGTTAGGAGCCATTGGTAGACTTTTCGTTCAGCTGCGACAGGCCAGAGAGAACAACATACAAGGCACAGAAGACCCGTGCCTCAGTGTCACCATCAATGTTCTGAAGGTTATCGAAATATTCACTATGGTTCTCTTTCAGGGTACTCTCCACCTAGAAAGAAAGTCATCAGACTGTAAAAACTGAGAATAAGAAAATAAACAAGCAAGCAAACAAAATTGGAAATACCCAATAATATTCTTTACATAATAGTAGATAATCATGGAAATTTTCCCTGCAGATAGAGAGCCTTACACTGCTAATCAATAATTGTTTGCTCAAGATGATAATAATTATCGTTCTAGGACTAACAATTTTCCACCTTGGTTTCGGCAATCTTCTGTCCAAAGACGTGCCATAAGCCAACTGAATAAACAGGAGCTAGTAGGGAAAAAACTTGGCCCTGCAATTTCTGGGTTCTTTGAGAACACTTCTATTACAGCTTTCAGCCTAGGATGTCTCACCTTTTCCACCAACAAAGGAAGAGTCTCCTTTTCTTCTATGAATTTAACCACAAATTGTTGGCCCTCCTCAGGCAGCTCTGTGGACAAAGAAGAGGTTGGTTTGCAGAAAGCGAGAATATTAAAAAAGGACAGTTGTTCTAGTTGTCTAGTATCTGATCAGACCTTAAACAGACTTCAGAAAAAAGCTCCCTCCTAAGGAATGGAGGGCAAGGGAGAGAAAATTACTAACTAAATTGTAGAAATGTATTAACTTGGGAAAACGAGAAGGCAATACACAGTGAAGGGGAGATCAACACAACATGGTCAAGGCAAAGGAATACAGTGGGAAGTACATGAAAGGCAGCAATCATCCTGCAATAACAGAAACAACAAACAGTAATTACAAGTAGGTACATAGATACACAGGAACATAAATGTGTTGTGTGTGGAATAATGTAAGAAAAGTACACTATGAGCACATCTAAGTTTGGCAGAGGACATTTCCAGATACATATTTGCATGTACTGCAAATGTATCAAATAATTACAGTGAAGTGCTTAGTGGGCAAATTTATACCAACTTCTGAGCATAACCAAATACCTTGAGGCATTGGGTCGATGAACGCACTTGAGGATTTATGACTACAGTTTTGGAGACCATCCAGGTCAATTGACATAACGATGATGTTCTACATTCTACTTTGGTGAGTAGTGACTGGAGTTTTAAGAACATACACAGTAGTCTAAAATTCATTTATTTGTATCTTCCTATTGAAACAAAGAAGAATGATGAAAGCAAAAAGCTAAGGGAAGGAATTACTCCAAAGGACTAGACCACACAAACCACAGCCTTCACTCCTGAGCCTAGAAGAACTACATGGTGCCTGGATACCACTACTAAAAACTCTGGAATCACAGCAGAAGGCCCTGGGAAGAGTAAGAGAAAAATTTTAAAACAAAAGTAAAAATCCTAAAGAAACCAAACTTGCTGGTCTGATAGAGAATGGTACAACTCCTGAAGCTGTGGCCCTTAGATTCTTCAAACCTGGAACAAACCCTTTCTGAGAGACCACCTGGAATGATACACATTCCTATAAAATCAACCTCAAACAATCAACCATAAGGGACCAAAACGGCAACATTTTCACAAAAATACAAAGTTCAGGAGGCAACTGAGAAGCGAGGGAGAAAGTGGGCAAGTGAGAAGACTTAAATTGAGGGAATTGCAATGAGTGTCCTGAAATAAATTGTAGTATATAAATTGTTGACTGGGAAAATAATTTGTACTGTAAACTTTCATCCAAACTACAATAGAATGTTTTTTTTTAAAAAGTAAATGGGGGGGGGAGGGGAGGGGAGGGGGAAAATGTAAATGAAGGAGGAAGATGGGAGTGATTCCAAATGAGCTCCTTCTAAGTCACTTGTTCCCTCTTAACCTTTTAGTAGAGAATCATAGACCATCCCAAGAAGAGGGAACAGCCCCTCAATACCTGACCTGGGGAAGACTTATTTTTTTCTGAAATACAAAGCCTACTCCTCATAAAGGAATAAGGGTAACGTGTACCTTGTTTCCCCACAAGATCCTTGGCCAGCATTTCCCCCATCCAACCATATAGGTAGACCCCTCCTTACCCATCAGGGCGTCCAAGAGGTCTTGAATGGCTTCTGCACATCCCTGATTCCAAACCCCAGCATCATTAAAAAGGCATCTTATGAGAGGACCTGCTGGGCCATCCATCTGCAGCTCACCCGAGATCTGGGCATCAGACACCTAAGGCCAGGAGATGTGGGAGTTGAGAACCGGTTTCATGATAGTAGATTGTCCTCAATATGCCAGCTGCCCTCCCCATTGGCTCCTCCCACTCTGCCTCAGTTCTTTCTTCCCGCCCCTTACTCTGTCCTGTAGTTCCTGCAGGTGACCATCATTGCTGAGGAAATGAGTGAGGCAGCTCAGCACATCTTTTTTTTCCTTCTCAGTCAGATTCCGGAGGCCACTCTTCATGTCTTCCACAATTTCCTTCATGTTTCTGGTATCCTCATTTTCCAAGGACTTCCCTGTAGAAGACTCAATGTAGTTAGTTCAACATACACCTAGGGTCACTTGGACCCCATCCTTTGTCCACGTTTCTTCTGAAGACCCCTCTCAATGCCTTCTCTTCTTTAAATCTTTTCTTGTTAGAAGGAACCATACTTCTGGCAAGGCAGTCACCATCATCTTGCCTGCTGGCTGCACTTCCCAGTTCATCCCTAGTCTACTTTCAACCTCAACATCGTCCTCATTTCCAGGAAATAAAGACTTAGGTGTTTAGTCTTTGCCATTCAAAGTGCATTTCTTGAACTACGCAGGAATTGAAGTTCTCAACCTTGAGTGTATGAAAATCACGGGAGGACTTTATCAATGATCTTAATGCCTTAGACCACACTGTAAACCAAGTAAGTCAGAGGGAACCCAAACATGGGTATTTTTAAAGTTATCTAGGTGATTTCAGTGTACAACCACATTAAAAGAACCATCGTTTTGAGAAAACACATGCAACCTTTAGACTAAAATTAAAGCCTGTAATCAACACTATAGAGGGCTCTGATGGCCCAATGGTAAGGAATGGCGCAGTGGTCCTGCATGAGACCACCAGCTGCCCTGCAGGAGAAAGATGTACAATCTCCTCCTGTGCATCTTTCAGTCTGGAAACCCGCTGGAGCGTTAGCTCTGAGTCCATGCTACATAGCATAATAAATACTAAGAGGAAGACCCTCAACATGATGGGTTGAAACAGAAACTGTAGCAATGGGTTACATCATATCGGAGATTGTGAAGATGGCACAAGATAGGACGAGGTTCATAAAGTTAGTTTGTTTATAGGGTCATAGTCAACTCAACATAGCAACAATATGAACACTGCCCTTCCCTTTCCTCCGTACCCATCACCAATTGGCTGGTCCCACCTGAACTGCAGTCCTTGAGGCAGGAGTTTAGGCAACCTTAGTGCAATTGAGTTCCATTCTTACCAATGGAGGATGAACCATCAATCTCGGATGAACCATCAGTCTCTTCTAAAAGAGAAGAAGAATAATCTCAGAGAGTCTCCAGGTCACCCCCAAACTCCGCGTGAATATGAATATTCTCTCTCTACTTTTCAGTCTTGGACTCTAAGCCCTCACTTCCCATGTGAAGGAGCCTGTATCCTCATCATGGCCTGAATTCAGCAGAGCACCGCATCCCATATTCTCAGAAGCAGGCTGCCACAGGATTCTGCCAGTGCCACTGCTGTCAAATTCAAGGATGCTTTCTCAGTCACTATTTCTCCAGTTATGTGCTCAAGCAAGATACAGTACAATATGTACACAAATCAAATCAAGATCATCCTAAAAGGAGCCTGGGAACTCCAGGCCAGCACACAGTGCAGCCCGCCTCTCCATCAAGGCAGACTTTTCTCCATCCCTTACCACTTGGGTACCTCTTACCACATTCTCAGCCCTAACACTACAATTCCAGACCACTTATTGTCTGCTCTAAAAGTGGCATCTTTGCCCATCTGAAAAGAGAAAGGGGAGACCCAGAGGTTCACTCACCTTGTGGAAAAGAATGTCTTTTGTCTAAGAAGCTAATATCTAAACCAAGACAAAAACAGAAAGAGAAAGAAAGAGATCATTTCTCCTTCTAAAATTCCTTATTTGAAGTACCTTACCAACTCCATACCTTATTGCCACCTAATTTAAAAATAGGATATTGGGGATACTGAATTTTTACCTTCTCTGAAAGGAATGGTGCCATAGTGTGCCAAAGCTGTATCATCAGGGTGTGAGGAGGGATCCCAACTCTTCCCTCCCAAACCTGGACCCTTTTGTTTTCTCTGGTCCTTCCCACACCTTCAAACTCAACTGGCTCCACCCAGCCTGTCACAGAGCAAGGCTGAATTGACCCCTATCCCACTTATGTTCAGTGTCCCCTTTACTCATTACCCCCCCTTCAGGTCTTACTTACTCATCTCATCCTTGCTGAAGACCAGTGGCTTGATTCTATATCCCAGGACCCACTTGGGGGGGATGGTTACTGACTTTTGACTCTAGAAGAAAAGGTGCCGGCCGTGAAGGATCCCTGGTTACTTTACACAATTATCTTGCCTACTTGCCCAAATAATCCTGTGAGGTAGAAACATGAATCCCTAATATACAGATAAGAGAGGGAAGGCTGAGAAAGAGCAAGTGGCTAATCTACTTCCAAAGCTACAAATAATGGCCGAAGTGAGATTTGAAGCTACAGCTAACTCCAAAGCTGTCTGACTCCACTGCTAATCCAACATGTTGGTTTTGTTCTAAGCACTGTCACTCTGACTTTGTGCTTCCTAGAAATTAGGCACACAATGAACAAGCAAAAACATTTATGTAATTATAAACAGTGGAATGTTATGAGGAAAATAAAAAACAGGCATCACTGGAAAGAGCTTGATTACTGATATGGGGTGCAAGAAAGAAGAGGGCTAAGGATTCGGAAAAGTTGCTTACGAGTGTTTAGGAATGCACACCCATGTTTATCGCAGCTTTGTTCACAATAGCAAGGAGTTGGAAAAAACCTAAGTGCCTATCAACAAACAAATGGTAGAGAAGCTGTGGTATACATACAATGGACTACTATGCTACAATGAAAAACAAGGTACTTATGCAATATTATTCAGAATGGATGACCCTGGAGGACATTGTGCTGAGTGAAGTATCTCAGTCACAAAAGGACAAATAGTGCATGGTGCCACTGTTGTAAAACAGGACTGACCTCGGGGTTGGGGGGAGACTGAGAAAGGTGAGTTCAATAATGTATATTGCTTTGAAACAGATGAAGGAGAAAACTGTTTAAAAGGGATATGTGATTAGGTATTTCTGTCATGACAGGAGTCCAGAGGGAAGGCTGCATAGTGGAGTGGACCTAGGGGGAGGGATGGTAAAACAATGAAAGAATTTTTCTTTTATTTTCCAAGAGGGTAGTGTACTGGGGGGGAGGGTTGGGAGGGGAGAAAAGTACAATGAATGAATGGAAATCCAAAGTCTTTGTAAATTTTCATTGAAATTAATAATAAATTTAAAAATATAAAGGGGGGGGGAAGTAAGGAAAATGCTGAAGAGCCTGGAGTAAGAAGGACACCACTAGCCTACCCTCTGTCCCTGCCTTCTGGAATTCTAACCTTGTACTTGTATCCAGGGAAGAACCAAGTTAACCAGATCCAAAAATCAAATTGCTTCTCCCGTCTCAGGGTTTCCTCATTGGCTGTCATCAGAGTTTCTGTTACCAGATTCAAGTTATCTCTTTTTTTACGAATTGACTCAAAGGAAGGAGGTAGGTTCCTCTTCAGTTTCCTGGAGGGGCATAGAGAGACAGAGTAGGAGATCAAGATCTCAAAGGTTCCATTTCCCAATAACAATATGATATTTATATGCTTATTTATTATATCATTTGCTCAAATGGGGATGGCATTTGTCTGTCAGTTTGCTGTACTGTGGTGACTTCAAGTACTTATTGATGAAAATTTAAAAAAAAAACAACAACCCAACAAATAGCCTGCAGTATTAATTACAGCTTAACATCAAGAAATAAAAAATCTTCACAAATGGACCAATAAGTGACATCGTAATAAGTGGACAAAAAAAAAAAAGAAAGAAAGAAAAGAGATTTCCAAAAATTTCATTTTACTTTGTTCCACAATCAATTACCATAGAAGTAACAATCGAGAAATCAAGTGATGGCTTTAGAAACTATGGTAAATTCACACAATGGAATACTATGCAGCACGCAGGAGCAGTAACTTTGTAAATTATTGCCTAACTTGGGAGGCACTGGAGAGCATTATGCTGAGTGAACTAACTCAGTCCCACAGGGATAAGTATTATATAAGACCTTTATTGTAGAGTAAGTGTAAGGATCCAGAAGGGGTGGGAGAGGCTGGAAGCAGAGGGATGTGAATGTACAGGGGTAAGAGGGGATTTATCATTGGATTGTACAATTTGATGGGTGGGGAGGTGAGGGAAATTGAAAGAATTTATTTGAATTTGCATTAGAATTTTGTAAATTAGTAAAAAAAAAAAAGAAATCAAGTGATGTGTTGGGCAAATCTACAGCAAAGGACTTCTTTAAACTGGAAAAAAAGCCAAGGCATTACTTTGAGGACTAAGAAACGCCTGACCTAAGCCATGGTATTTTCAATTGCTGTTCATATGCACAATTAGCTGGACAATAAATAAAATCAAAGAAAAACTGGTACCTTTGGGTTATGATATTAGCAAAGAAAAAGGAATATATCATGGACTCACCCAAAGAGCACTGGTGCCCTAGTGGCACCTACCACCAGCCTAAAGGCACATGGTTCAAATCAATCTGCAGCTCTGTGGGAGAAAGATGGGCAATCTCCTCCCATGCAATTTAGAGCCTCTGAAAATTTGCTGGAGTGTCAACTATGAGTTGGTTCCAACTCAATGGCACGTAACAAAACAACAGGAAAAAAATTAATAAACCTGTCTTGGGGATAGTATAGTTAGAATGCCCCTAGAAGCAGGATGGCATATACTCATATACTTTGGACATATCCAGTACCTGATGATAGACTTCATGTTTGGCACAGTAGAAGGTCTCCAAAACAGAGTAAGGTCTTCCAGTGAGATGGATTGTTAGTGGCTACAACAGTGAGCTCAAAACAAGACACAAACTCTTGTGAAGATGGCACAGGACTGGGTGGTGTCTCCTTCTCTTGACTCAGGGTATTTATGAATCCAAGCTGGCTCCGTGTCACCAAACAACAACAACCACACACGTATCCTCATTCACACATACACTCACTCTCTCCCTAGAAGCAACAGACATTCTGGGGAGGTGGGGGACAAAAACTGAGCTTCCCTAGAAAACCTTGGAAGATCCTCCCTAACAACAGTGTGAGTGGAGGGTAGTTCAAGGGACCAGCAAACATGTACCAGAAACTTTTCATTTTTAATTTAAAAAGAAAAACAAAAAGCCCTCCTTCCACTCAGAGTCATGTAGCCCAGGAGAAGTGTGGGGTGTCTTCCCCTAAGCTACTCACTCTTTCCTCTCCAACAGTCTCAGAAAAAAAAAAAAAAAAAGACACACCTCCATCACCAACAGCAACAAGAGAGCTATTCCTGAGAGGGCAAGGCTTGGAGGATCTCCATAAACTGAAAGTGTTGTGCCCTTCAGTTATCAAAACCTCTGTGGAATTTGATTGGAATGGGATCCCCAATAGAAAAGACAGATACCTTTCTGCACAGGAGATATCCTACGAGAGATTAAAACTGATCTTTTGCTAAGTAAAAGTAAAAGTAAAATGGTCTTTTACTGTTGCTAAGACTCAGTGAGGGTGCTCTGGTGGCCTAGGGGATAGGGAGTTGTACAAAGGGTGATTTGAATCAACAAGTTGCTCCCCAGGAGAAAAAATGGGGAATCCCCATCTATGCAGTCTACAGCCTCTGAAGACTCACTGGAAGATCAACTGTGAGTCAGTTATAACTCCACAAAAATGAGTTAAAATCAGCTGAAACTTCCAAAGGCTCATGGTTCAAATCCACCAGATGCTCTGCTGGAAAAGGAGGAGCAATCTCTTCCTGTGCCAGTCAGATCCAATTCGGTGGTACAAAACAAGGGGGAGGAGGGATCAGCTGAAAACTCAATAAAGAGGTTAGTTCAGTCAGTCGTTGGTCATGAGTTGCTCTCAGTCCAGTACAGAATTACTGTCACTGTCAGATGCTGTAACTCCATGTAACCCTATGAACAACAGAATCTTGCCCTATCCTGGGCCATTGTCACAGTCTCCACCGTACTCACACCCATCATCACAGTCACTGTGTAAATCCATCTCTATTTCTGTCATCTTCTATTTTTCTCAGCTTAATGGTAACGGAAAGAAGTATGGAAATGGCTGGTTCTTGAGCAAGGCAAGGTGAAGCAAACACAAAGAGCAGGTTTAGAAAACACAATGTCAGAGGAGCTCTGGTGGCCTAGTGGCAAGGAGCTGCAACTACAACCCCAGAGGCACATGGTTCGAATCCACCAGATGCTCTGCCGGGAAAAGGAGGAACAATCTCCTCCTGTACCAGTCAGATCTGATTTGATGGTACACTCACACAAAAATTTAAAAAAAAACAACACAATGTCAGAGACCAGAGGAGAGTGACCTCTTAAAACCAGTAAGTCTGGATCTTATCCAGAGTCGTTTATCACCCTGAACAGTAACAAGCATGTAAATGAATTGGAGCCATCAGAAGGAGGCTTCTGGAAGTGGTGGATCCTGAGAGAAGACTTCTTAAAAGTGCAGAAAAGGAGAGTATATTCAAATAAAGGGAGTGTGGGAGGGTTGGCTGGGACTAGAGAGGAAGAGGTTGCATGAGCCCGGGGGTGGTCCAGCGCTCAAGATAAACGTCTTCCTTGTCCCCCTCTAACCTCACCTGTCCACAAGGGACTCCAGATCTTGCTGAGGTATCCGTTCCCCTAATATCTTGATTTCTTGCTCCTTGGTTCCCTGAGACACCTCAGATTGTCCTTCAATTTTTATTTCTTTGGGTAATTTCACAGTAAATTTTCCATTTGAGGCCACATTATTCAAAATTCGGAACTCAGACTTTTGACCTGAAAAAAAAAGAACAGTGAAAATCATCTTGGGCCTGGTCCTAAAGATCTCTCCCCAGAAAATCCTCTCTGAAGCAGTTTCATCCTGGACTTCCCTCAATGGTGGCCTAGTGGAAAGGAGTTGTACTGTCAACCCAAAGGTGCCCGATTCAAATCCCTCATCGAGAGAAAGATGGGCAATCTCCTTCTGTACAATTTACTGCCTCCGAAACCATGCTGGAGCATCAGCTATGGGTCAGTTCCAAACCAAAGGTAACTGACAACAACCACCACCCCTAGATAGCCCTCTAGCTGTGGCTGTAAGGAAAGACCATTCTTTTTCAGGAGGAATCATCCCAACATCATATATTGCTGGGTGTGATGATGCTCTGCTGGCCCCTTCTTATCAAGTGACCTTGGGACATTGAGCTAAATTGTTCACTTAACCTCTTTGAATCTCAGTGTCTGCATTTATAGTGGAAAAGAACAGAACTTCCTGTGCTTGGGAAAGTGAAAATGAATAAAGCAATTAAACACTAAATGCCTGGCACACATCCTAAGTACTAATAAGGAGTAGAGAGGAGTTGAGCCTTATAAAGCTATCTGAGAGGCTGAAAAGACACAAGGAAAAGTGAAGTTAAAGAACTAGAAGCCCCTACCATTTGGAAAATAAGAATGTAGTCAAGGTCAATGAACTGGGCAAATGTAAAGTAAGCAACCCTGAAAAGCTGTCCATCTGTGGACTCTGTCCCGACTGAATAGGTGCTAATAAAAACATGAGTTCAAAGTCAAAACTGCTGCCCTGGAGTAAGTGGAAATTGTGTGGAAGAACAGAGGAGGGAAGGCTCCTATTGCTGGGATATTGGAGCAGTCAGGGAATGACCACCCAATAAGCAAAATTAATTTCTCTGGCTTTCTGGATAACCCATCCCCTTGCAAATTTTAAAATAGGCTTAAATTCTTTAAGAAAGTAATGTGAGGTTAAGAAAGAAAAAGATGCCCACCATATCTAGGAGTAGATTCTTTGATGTGATTAAAAAGTATGAACTTGCTCATTATAGATTACTAAATTAACTTGGACTAACCTGTACTCAACGGTACATAACAACATCAACAACCTGTACTTAGCTTGTTTACTGAGTGATCTGAGACTGGGGACAGGGCTAGCGTTTAGGGAAATTTACAGTTTGGAACCAGAGGAAGTGTGAAGGAACTGGAACTCGTGCCTGAAATCATCAGCCCTGTATGTACATGCGGACATCTACGTCCTGTTTCTGGAGCAGTGCAAAGGTCTGCTGATAAGTTATCAGAAGAAGCAAAACAAAACCTATGCACACAACACAGTCAACAAAGGCTGTGTGCTGCATCATATTTTGTTGAGAAGCAAGCGAGGTCTTGAAAACTTTTGAGCACTGCAGGTGGGACAACGTCTGACCAAAGAGGTGTGGTTGGGGTTCCCAGAGAAGAAGGACCAGCTGGTCTCATCCTCTGTGTCCCCTCACACCCGTCTTGTACCTCTCAAGCACCCCTTCTTGGACGTGAGCTTACGCCTAAGACGTGTATGTGGAGATGCACCAGGAACTTGCACACCTGGAAACAGAACAAGTCAGAGGTCTATCCCTCAGTGTTCTTGTGCCCAGTCCAGACTAAAAAATAGTGTGTGTGATGTCAAAAAACAAAAGAGAGAGAAAAGTTTTTGAGCTAAGGTACAATTGTTGATCTCTCCCTGTCCAGAAATAAGGAGAGGGAATAAAAGCAAAGGTATACAGACACAATCAGTCTAATAGACTATGAAACACAACCTCAACTTCCAGAGACCAAACAAAGACGTTGGTGCCCAGATACCACCACTGACCCCTCTAAAAAAAGGATCGCAGTAGAGGGTCATGGATAGAGTGAGGGAAAACGGGGAGCAAAACCCCAAACCATAAAAGTGGCCAACCTTCCTTTCTACGAAGATGGCGCCAAAAGCGAAGAAGGAAGCCCCTGCCCCTCCCAAAACTGAAGCCAAAGCAAAGGCATTAAAGGCCAAGAAGGCAGTCCTGAAGGGCATCCACAGCCAAAAAAAAAAAAAAAAAGAAGACCCGCATGTCACCCATCTTCTGGCAGCCTAAGACGCTGAGACTCCGAAGGCAGCCCAAATACCCCTGGAAGAGCGCCCCCAGGAGAAACAAGCTTGACCACTATGCCATCATCAAATTTCCCCTGACCACTGAGTCAGCTATGGAGAAGATAGAAGATGACAACACACTTGTGTTCATTGTGAATGTCAAGGCCAAAAAGCACCAAATCAAACAAGCTGTAAAGAAGCTCTATGACATTGATGTGGCTAAGGTCAACACTTTGATTAGACCTGATGGAGAGAAGGCCTATGTTCGACTTGCTCCTGACTATGATGCTTGTTGGATGTTGCCAACAAAATTGGGATCATTTAAACTAAGTCCAGCGGGCTAATTCTAAATATAAATTTTTCTCACCAAAAAAAAAAAATGGCCAGCCCTTACTGGTCGAGTGGAGATTGGTGGAATCCCTGATACAATATCCATTAATAGCCCTTTGATTCTGAACAAAACTTACCCTTGTGGGTCAGCTTGCAGTCTAGTAACAGGCAAACTAAACTGGTAGTACCAGAAAGGCATTCACTTCTTAGAATAAACTACCAAAGGAAATCAAAAGGAACACCTGTGGCCAAAGATAAAAGCCCAGAAGGCAGGATAGGGTAGGATAGAAGGATTAGTGGAAACATAAATCACAGGGAAGAAGCAGGAAGGTATGGTTACATTGTAGGTATGGCAATTAATATTATAAACCAAAATTTAGTTATCTTGGTTTATTGTAATACAAAAGTAGATCATTTTTAAAAAACTATACACAGGAAGAGTACAAACAGGGAGAGCTAGTAACTTGGACTGACGCAGAAGTTTTTGGTTATATGTAAACAGCCTTGCTATCCATTCTTCCTTTTTTTTTTTTTTGTCTTGTTATAAATTTATCAATCACACAACTTTTTCCAATTAAACTACTTAGAGATGTAATAACTTCTTGACAGCAATCACAGTAATTGGCTATGTAATTTTTCATCACTCTTAACTCCCACTAACTACTGGTCAACTATGTTCTTGATGTATTTGCCTTTTCTTGTCATTTTATATAAGTAAAACTGTGAAATGTTAGTCCTTTTGTGACTGATTTTTTTCACTTGGCATGTCTTCCACCTCCATCCATACGATGGAGCTGAAAGATCATCCCCATGACCCAGCAGGTATGAATGTAGAGCAACGGGCTTTTGCTGGGCCATATACGGCTCTATACAACCCTGCTTGCTGCTAATTCACTTCTGCTTACTAAGCATGCAATACTTGCTAGACTGGCCTTGGAAATCCACACCACTTCTTTACCAGAGAGGTAACAAATCCTTGCCTCTCTCTATAAGGTATGGAAATTCAAGTCTGCCCATGGCATTGCCTCTGTAAGTAATCCTTGACTGGATTGTGGAGTTTCTAGCATCCTTCCTTGGTTTCTCAGCACGGTAGGACAAATTTCAAGTAACCAATCCAAAGCTTGCCTCAGTCTAACAAAGATTTTATTTCTCCTGCTCGTTGGTAGGAGTTGTACTGCCAACCTAAACATAGAAGATACCAATCAACCAACTGCACCCCAGGGAAAAGATGGACAGTCTCCTCCCATGCAATTTCTTGCCTCTGAAAACCTGCTCACTAGAGGGTCACATATGAGTCAATTCCGACTTGATGGTACATAACAACCCCAACGGTGTTAATAGTATTTTTTTTATTGTATGTATACACCGCGTTTTCTTTCCCTATTCAGCAGTTGACAGGACTTGAAGTTCTACCTATTGGCTTTTGTGAATACTGCTGCAATTAACACTGGAACTGTTGGGTTACATGGTAGTTCTATATCATTTTTTGTCATTCATAACTCCTAGTTTTCATACTCATCAATAAATAGGTAAAAGATGCAATTTTGTCACATCCTCACTAGTCTTTGATATCTTCCATTTTTTTTCCACCCTTAAATCCCTAAGGCATAGGGTTTGAATCTACCCGCTGCTCCTGGGAGAAGGATGAGCAATCTTCTCCCATGTGATTAGATGCCTCTGAAAACCTGCCGGAGGGTCAGCTACTGGCCAGTTCCAACCCAATATACAACAGTACAGCAATCATCTTGGTAAGAGTAGAAAGGTATCTCTTTTCAGTTTTTATTTACATATCTTTGAGCATTTTCTCAAAGGTTTGTGATCATCTGAAGGTCTTTCACGGTGAGAAATGTCTACTCAATTTCATTACCTATTGTATGATTGGCATATCTGTCTATTGTTATATTGTCCAAGGTTTGTGTATTTTGCTGAATATATGGTTTTAGAGTTGATAGGTGCAAAAACTGAGAGAGATTTAATGGGCAAAGCTGAATTTTTAACTTGATGCCTCCAGCCCTAAACCTGCAGTCTTTCTTAACCATTAAGCAAAATGTTTCTATATACTTATCCACTTAAGTGGCAAGCATACAGAAGCATGAGAAGAGCTCAGCTAATCTGAAAGTGAATTATTTACAAAGGGAATAATGGAAAAGGAAAAATAGTTACTGTTTCCAATATAAATAAATCTCTATATCCCCTGCTCACTTCTCCCTATATAGCTCTATTGTGTATTTCTTAAATTGAGGCACAAAATGACTCTACAAACCCCACAGCTTCTTTGTTGACTGGTGTCAACACAAACCTACTTGGTTGATGCCAAGAGAGAGTTGAAAATGGTCATACTGACCTTCCGACCCAGAATCATACTCCTCTAGGATATCTTCCAGGGTGAGGCCCGTCATGCAGTGCTGGGTTCCAAAAATCGTTTTCTTTTCTCTCACAAGATAGTGGCACTTGAATCTATCTGCATCAATGACACTTCTAACAGCAATCATATCCCCTCCAGAGACGAGCTCGTGTACCACAGTTCTTGTGACTTTCTCAAATATGCTGGACATTGTGCCTGCGTCAAGTAGAAAAGGAAGTTAATATCAAGTTTGAAGGGGAGAGGAGACAGAATGTGCTCTCAAGGTTTTTAAATCTTTTCTTTTTATCTAACTGGGATAAAAAAAAGAGCCAAGTGTCCCAGGAAAACCAGTAGCTGACATAATTTCTAGAAACATGATTGTTTCTAGAAGGTGAGGCATAGAATCATTTCAGGAAGTAACTTATGATCAAGAACCAATGGCAATAAGAGAAGACGTTTAAGCTGCACTGAAGTTATTGGCATAAAATAAAACCTCAGGAATTGGAGGCCTTAGTGGAATTAATGGAATACCAATTGATATGTTTAAATAAATAGATGTACCCTGAATGTGTTTGCCAGCCTGTGACAGGAAATTTGGAAAACAGCTACATCGTCAACTGACTGGAAGAGATCCATGTTTGTTCCCATTCCCAAAATAAAGGTAATCTAACAGGATTGGAAATTATCAAACAATTTTATTATTACATGCAAGCAAAGTATTACTAAAGATCATTCAAAAATGGTTAGAACAGTACGTCAATGGAAAAATGCCAGAAGTTCAAGCTGGACTTCGAAGAAGCTATGGCACCAGGGAAATCATTGCTGATGTCACATAGATCTTGGCTGAAAGCAGAGAACACCAGAAGGATGTCTATCTGTGATTTATTGACTATGCAAATGCATTTCACTATGTAGATCATAATAAATTATGGGTAACATTGAGAAAAATGGGAATCCCATAACACTTAATTTTTCTCATGTGAAACCAATAAACTGTTGTCCAAACAGACCAAGAGAATACTGTATGGTTTAAAAATCAGGAAAGGTGTGCATCAGAGCTGCATCCTTTCTCCATGCCTACCCAATCTGTATGCTGAGCGAATCCCTAGAAGAGGTTTCCGAGGAGAAGGAGAAGAGAGTCCTCTTCTGGGGCCCTTAATTATATGTTTTGTTACTTCCTAGTTCTGTCTGGAATACGGGCACCATCTGCACTGGCAAAGTTTTTGATGAAACTCCCTTGACCTTGGCCAACTGGTTGATTGTTGGCATGCACCGATTGACTCCCTCGGCAGCTGTTTGGTTTCATTTCCTAGTTTTTCTCCAGGCCCTGTTGCCATCTTCCTTTTATTCTTCCTCTGGTCCCTATCACCTAATACCCGCTTCACTTCTTAAATCAAAGAGTTAGAGATAAATTGGCCTCAAGGAAGCAAAACATAAAAGAAAAAGCACAAAAATTATTTAAAACTGGCCACTCTGGGCAGCCACCTTAGGCTCTTTATCTTCACTTTCTAAAGGGGCTCATTGCCCTTGATGAAATAAAATTAATCCAAAAGCTCCACAAGAAACAATTTCCTCCACCCATTTTCTCCTTTTACCTTCTGTTCTGCTCCTGACCTGAATACCTCTATCTTCCCTGACTGTGCCATACCCACATAAGTCCAAAGCCCAGATAAGATGACTCATCCTGTCCTTTTCTATTTCTATTCTACAGCAATTCTTCATCCCCACCACAGTGGATCTCTCGGGATCTGTCATTTTCAAATCTTTGTGGGTAAGGAGCTGTGCCAAAGCCAACACAAAGGTACTTGTTCAAATCCACCAGCTGCTTCATGGGAAAGATGGACAATCTACTTCCATGCAATTTACTTCTTCTGAAAAACCACTGGAGGATCAGCTATGGGTCAATTCCAACTCAACAGTATACAGCAACAATAACTCCCTTTCCATTAATAACTCTGATTCTCCCCTCTTGAAACCTTCTTCAGGCTCCTTTGCTTGCTTCCTGGTGATAGATGTCAATTTATACCCTTCCTGGGCTCTAATTCTACAGCCCACTTCTGGCCACTTTCCTCTAAATCCCTCTTACCAGCCCAGGAAATTATCCCCTCCTTAGTCTATTTTCTGTTCCTGCTGCCACCAGTTCTCAGCTCACTTCCAAACTAGAATTTCTTCCAGGTGTCTGCAAAGGCAATGCCTGTGACCCACAGGTTCGTTTCAGGGCTCACCCACCTCCTCCCTGGGCTCATATTCACTGACCTCCTCCCCTCAACCACTCACCAAAGTAGAGGTAGCAGGAATTCTCCTTCTCTGTATAGTTCCTGGCTCTTGTGACTCAGGTAATTAAAATGAAAGAATTGAGAGTTGTCCGGGTTGAGTGCTTACTGGGAGCTGGGTGAGGCTAGTTGCCACACCTTCTCACAGACAACAGTACAGAAACTCTGCCTAACCCTGTGTCATCCTCAGAATTTCCATTGTACATAGTCCACTATGTCAATCCATCTAGTTAAGAGTCTTCCTCTCTTTCAGTGATCCTCTACTTTCACGAGCATTATTATGTCTTTCTCTGGGGATTGGCCTCTCTAAATAACAAACCCAAATTAAGTGCAAAGTGAAGTTTTCACTATTTTTTGCTTCTAAGGAGTACTCTAATGGCATTTCTCCCAAGACAGATTTATTTATTCTTTTCATTACAATCTAAAGTCTTCACACTTGCTTGGCAGGCATCAGAGAGCTGGACAATGACTAGGGATTGAGAAAGAAGTAGTAACTAAAGGAAAAGACAAAAAAGAAAAATAACTTTTGCTCAGTTACTAATAATGTTATAATTCCATGTAGAAAGATTTTATGTAGTAATTGTGTTAGTATTCATATAATCCAACAGATAATACATTTAATCAATTTGCATCTATATGTATCACATATTATTCTATGACTAAATTTATTATAAATATTACTAAAGAGGCAAGGCTAGTGAAACTTTGTTTCTTACTTAGGGTATATTTTCAGAAAAAAAGAAACAGTCTTTGGAAAGAAAATCATGGTGGGCAAGAGAAGAAGACCCTCAAGGAGATGGATAGACACAGTCACTAGCCACAATGGGCGTGAGCAGAAGAAAAATCATGAGGATGGCACAGGACAGGACACGGTTCAGATCTGTTGTTAATGAGTTGTCATCAATTTTATGGTGCCTAACAATAAAGACTGACACTGAAAAAATTCAGGAAGTACCATATGGACAGGAGCCAATGGTAATGAAGGAGAAAGTAGAAGCTGAATTGAAGGCATTGGCAAAAAATAAGGTCCCAGGCAACGACAGGATACCAAATGACTTGTTGCCATTAACAGGTGAAGCCATGAATACACTCACCAGTCTATGCGAGGAAATTTGGTGGACAGCTGTCTGGCCAACGGATTGGAAGAGGTCCATATTTATTCCCATTCCCAAGAAAGGTGATCCAACTGAATGTGGAAATGATCTAATGATATCGTTGATACTACATGCAAGCAAAACACTGCTGAAGATCCTTTAAAAACAGCTGGAACAGTACATAAATAAGGAACTGCCAGAAGTTCAAGCAGGATTTAGAAAAGACCGTGGAACCAGGGATATGATTGCTCATGTCAGATGGATCCTGGCTGAAAGTAAGAAATACCAGAAGAATGTATATTTGTGTTTTATAGACTATGCAAAAGCTTTTGTGTGGGTCATGACAAGTTTGTGGCTGACACTGAGAAGAATGGGAATCCCAGAGCACTGAATTATGTGCATCTGGAAACTATACCCAGATCAGGAGGAGGTTGTGCGAACAGAGCACAGGAGCATTGCAATGGCTTGGAATTGGGAAAAGAGTGAGTCAGGGTTGTATTCTCTCTCCATACCTATTTAATCTGTATGCTGAGAAAATTGTCCAAGAAGCTGGACTCTCTGAGGAGGAGTGTGGCATCAGGATTGGAAAGAAACTCATCAATAACCTGCATTATGCAGATGATACAACCTTGCTTAAGGAAAGTAAAGAAGACTTGAAGTATTTGTTGTAAAAGATCAAGGAATACAACCTTCAGTATGGATTGTGTCTCAATGTCAGGAAGACTAAGATTCTTACCACTGGACCAATAAGCAGTGTTATGATGGATGGAGAGGAGATTGAAACTGTCAATAGCTTCATCTTGCTTGAATCCACAATTAACAATCTTGGTATCAGCAGACAAGAAACAAGGAGACACATTGCACTGGGAGAATCTGCATGCAGTTGAGGTACCTTTCCAAAGTATTGAGGAGAAGTGATGTCAGTTTGAAGACTAAGATACATCTGATTCAGGCCCTAGTCTTTCTGATTATTAGCTATGCTTCTGAGACCTGGACAATGAATAAAGATGACAGAAAAATAATTGACGCCTTTGAAGTGTGGTGTTAGAGAAGAGCACTGAACATCCTATGGATGGCCAACAGAATGAACAGATATGTCTTGGAGATGGTGCAGCCAGAGTGCTCTTTGAAGGCAAGAATGATGAGGCTTTGCCTCACATACTTTGGATATGTTGCTAAGAGGTGTTATTCCTTGGAGAAGGATATGATGCTGGGAAAAGTGGAGGGTCGGCAAAGGAAAGGAAGAACCCCCCCCAACCAGGTTGATTGACATGGTAACTGCTTCAATAGGCTCTTGTGTATGTCAGAAAGTATAATGATGGTGCAGATAGAACAGGGTTCTCATCTTTGGTCATAGGTTGGCTGTGAGTCATGCTCGACTCAAAAGCACCTAACAACAACTACAACAATAAAGATTCTATATTGATCTGGTTGGAAGGAGGCCCAGTGGGAGAGGGCAGGGAGTGACACCATAAATTACTCCACCCTGTGGCACTAACCCAACTAACACCACTGTGAGGTCCACATTGGGATGCTGGACTGGATAAAGGCCCACATCTTCCTGATGCCCACTCTAAGAATGTTGTGATAATGTACCAGGACTAGAGGGGAGCGTCTGTCCTACACCTTTGACTTTGTACCCACCCCAGGAGTGCCAGGAGAACTGCAGCGAACATAATCCAAAGCAAGCGCCCTTGAGAGAGAAGGTTGCTTTCACTGTAGGGATCCTCTCTCTTGTCTGATCCTATGTAAGACTAGATTTGGAGGTTTGTCACTTCCCCTCCAATTCTGGTGGCATAGCCCCTAAGGAGTTACACTGCTAGCCCAAAGGCTACAACTCTCCAGCAGTTCAAATCCACCAGCTGATCTGTGGGAGAAAGATGAGTAATCTCCCATGTGATGTACAGTCTTGGAAACCCAAGGGGGAGTCAGTTATGAGTCATTTCTTATTCTATGGCAAAGACAGAGAGACCTCCAACTCAAACTTACGACAGGGAAGAGGAAGAATGAAGATAACTCTGGCAACATATCAGGAAGAAGGGCAGCCCTCCCAGGGCAGGAACAAGAGAAAGAAGACTTTAGGATAAGGAACTGAGAGGGACAAAGGATTCTAAGGGATGAAAGGACAGCATATTCTGGTAGCATCCCTCAGGACCCAAGCCAAGGCTCACCAGCCTGTGGAATTGGAGGTGGGAGGCCCACCAAAGGAGCAGGCAAACAAAGGCACCCCCTACCTCCCCACAGGACCTCATTCCCCCTAAGCAGAGGAATAGATAGACTTGCAGTCCTTTCGCCTGATGCTTCTACCACTGTCCACACTAGCATCATCCAGGAAGCAGAAGCCTTATGGGGGAAACACGAACATGTTGGGGGTGGAGGGTTTGGGGAGGGGTTGTGTCGTTTTTTATTAATTTTAATGAAAGTTTACGGAGACCTAGGGTTTCCAGTCATTCATTGTTGCACTTTTCTCCCTCCCCCCACCCAATTCACTCTTCTTGAAAAGAAAAACTCTTTCATTGTTATGCAATCCCTCCCCCTAAGTCCACTCCACTGTGCAGCCTTCACTCTGGACTTCTGTAATGACAAGAATACCCATTCATATATCCGTTTTAAACAGTTCTCTCCCTCATCTGTTTAATGCAGTATACATCATTCCTCCCCCCCTTTTCTGTCTTCCTTCAACCCTGATGTCAGTCCTGTTTTACAACAGTGGCCCTATGTAATATTTGTCCCTTTGTGCCTGAGATATTTCACTCAGCATAATGTCCTCCAGGGTCATCCATTTTGCATAATATTTCATGAGTTCCTTGTTTTTTCAGTGCAGCATAGTATTCCATTGTGTGAATATACCAGAGCTTCTCTATCCATTCATTTATTGATGGGCAGGCACTTGGGTTGTTTCCAGATCTTTGCTATTGCAGACAAAGCCACAATAAAGAACATGTTGGGTTTTTGTATGTCTCTCAAAAAAGGAGTGAAATTCCCATTCACACTTTGAAGGATTTCGAGGTGAAAGTTCTGTATGTTACTACATAGGCTGGGAGGTGTTGGACTGGGAGGCTTCTGCCTCTAGTGGGGCCAGTGCCCCTGGCCCAGGGCACAGACCCTGCAGATTTCCTAAAACAACTAACCCCCAGTCAGACTGAGGCGAGCAGAAGGATCCTGTCCAGGCCTCTGTTAGGCTCCAGCATCCTTTCCTGTCTCTCAGGTTCCAGGATCGGTGCCTGCAGGCCACCCCTTGCTCCTTCTATGGCTCTGCACACTCACCCAGAAAGGGGTGACCACACCAGAGAGGCCCTGCCCAGTACCATCTGTATGAGCAGGTTAAGAAGTGAGGGGTTGGGTGAAGACTGCAGCATCTGTCATGTCCCAGCTTCCCCACACACCTCACCCTGCAGAAGGCAGTGTCAAATAAGACCTGGGAACAGGAGGATTCAGGAGCCTCTTTTTTTTTCTATCTCCAAATCTTCAGTCGAGGAGCTTCAGACCCACCACAGCCTCCCTTCCCTACTGTCACCTCCGCTCACCAGGTACCTTACTCTTCTAAATTGGTAACTTACCTGCCTTTAAAAAGGTCATATCTAGCTATGTGATCCCAAATCTCCTTCCCATCCTCCCATCAATTCCTGCTGCTCTGTGTCTCAGTTCTTCCAAATGTCAACTTACCGTCCGTCTTTCCTTCCCTCTCAACTTGCACCAGGGACAGGATGGCAGTCAACCTACTTCTCTTCCTAAATCCATGGCATCCACCCCCAACCCCACCACCCTCTACTAAGCTTTCCAAACCTCATCCGGTTCCCAGGGTGGGTGGTAGAGGAGCTACAAAAAGCTTGAGATTTAAATAAGTTCTCTACCTGGAGAGATGAAGTGTTAGCACGTGCCTGCTCTCACATACACAAGCCCAATGAGTAGCATACTGAAGATTTAATACTCAGCTGGAGCAATCTGTAAATTGTACTATCCCGCCGTCTCCTTCATGGGAGTTAAAGTGTTCCAGCCTCCTGAGGATGAGCAAATGAACAGAGAGCTTCCATTTCCCAGCCTGTGGATCCATGTTCAGATTGAGAGCTTAGATCATTCCATACATAATCACCCCCATCTCAACCCACTACAAGCCACTCTCTAGGATTTATACCTATTTCTAATGAAGTAAGTTCTCTGTCAATGTACTGTTCCAGTTGTTTCAGGATAATCTTCAGCAGGATTTTGCTTGCGTGTGATAAGAGTGATGCTGTTGTTGTTGTTGTTGTGTGCCGTCGAGTCATTTGCAACTCATAGCGACCCTATGTACAACAGCCATAAACTCTGTCCTGTGCCAATCGCACTGTCTCTGATACACCAATCCCGATTACCCCAGTCACTGAATCAATCCACCTCCTAGAGGGCCTTCCCCTCCTGCACTCTCCTTCCACCCTACCAAGCATGTAATCCCTCTCCAAGGGCTGGTTCCTCCTTACGACATGTCCAAAGCATGTTAGACGGAGCCTCAGAATCCTGGCCTCCAAGGAACAGCCCAGGTTAACCCTCTCCAGGATGAATCTGTTTGTTTTCCTAGCAGTCCACGGTACCCTCAATACTCTTCTCCAACATGAAAGCTCAAAGGCATCAATTCTCCTTCTACCCTCCCTAGTCATTGTCCAACTCTCTGATGTATAACAATTGATTGCAAAGACCATGGCCTTTATCAGACGCACCTTAGTGTCCAGAGAGATACCATTGCTCTTCAGAACTTTGGAGAGGTCCCCAACAGCAGACTTTCCCATCGCAATACGTCTTTTAATTTCCTACCTACTGGTACCGAGAGTGTTGACTGTGGAGCCAAGCAAACTAAAGCTGTGAACAATCTCAATCTCTTCACCATCCACCCTGATGCTGCCAATTGGTCCAGTGGTGAGAATCTTTGTCTTCTTTTTTTTTTATGTAATTAAGTAACATTTATTTTACACAAAACAATCTGCAAAGAATACATTTAAAAACCATCTAGATACTGATTTTATTGCATTACAAAAAAATTGAGAGGCACAATTGTATTCAAATACCTTGTGGGGGTGGAGGTGGGGGCTATGACTGCTATTCCACATTGTTCTTCGTCATCTAATGGCTCTGGGTACAGGTGTCCTTACCATGAGGCAGTAGTGCACTTTCATTTAGTAGGAATACATCACAGAAAAATATATACTTTAATACAGAAAGTATTATTGTATTGTCACTTCCGATTACTTAAAAAACTTCACTTTGAATTGGAATCTTTGTCTTCTTGACATTGAGCCTCAATCTGTATTGAAGGCTGTAGTCTTTGACACTGTACAATAATTTCCACACTCTGAGGGGTCACCATTTTTTGGAATGGGAATAAGTGTGGATCTCTTCCAGTCAGTTGGCCAGGCAGTTGTCCTCCAGATTTCTTGGCATAACCTGATGCAGCATCTGTTTATTGAAATATGTCAATTGGTATTCCATCAATTCCTGGGGCTTTATTTTTTTTTCCAATTCCTTCAGAACGTCCTGAAATTCCTCCTTTATTACCATTGCCTCTTGATCATATGTTGTTTATTGAAATTCTTCTGGGTTAGCCAATTCTTTTTGGTACAATGACTCTGAATACTCCTTCCATCTTCTTTTACGACTTCCAGAATCATTCAGTATTCTACCCATAGCATCCTTAAATATTGCAACTTGAGGTTTGAATTTGTTCTTTAGTTCCTTCAGCTTAAGAAATGCTGAGCAAGTACAGCACTTTTGATTTTCAGACTCTCCAGATCATTGCACATTTTATTATAATACTTTTGTCTTCCCATCCTGTCCTTTGAAATACAAGCTGGTTTTAGAAGAGGCCATGGCACTTAGAGGCATTATTGCCAATGTCAGATGGAGGTTGCAAAAAGCAAAGAATACCAGAGCGATATCTATCTGTTTCATTGACTTTGCAAAGGCATTTTACCGTGTAGATCACAACAAATTGTGGTTAACCTTGAGGAGAATGAGAATCTCAGAACATTTTATTGTGATTATGCAAAACCTATATGTGGACTAAGAAGCAGTCCTTAGAACAGAGCAGGAAAACTGCATGGTTCAAAATCAGGAATGGAGTATGTCAGGGATGTGTTCTGTCTCCATACATTTTCAATCTATAAGCAGAACAGATCACTTGGGAAGCTGGGCTTTATGAGGAGGAATGTGGTATCAGAATTGGAGGAAGACTCATCAACAACCTACATTATACAGATGATACAACTTTGTTTGCTGAAACTGATTAAGACTGGAAGTGCTTGCTGCAAAATGTCAAGGACTATAGTCTTCAATATGGATTGAAGTTTAACATCAAGAAAACAAAGAGTCTTACCACTGGGCCATTTGGCAACACCATGATGAATGGAGAAGAGATTGAGGTGGTTAAAAGTTACAGCTTGTTTGGCTCCACAATCAACACTTTTGGCACCAGCAGTCAGGAAATCAAAAGGTGAATTTCATTAGGTTAATCTGCTGTCACAGTACTGAGATGCAGCAATATCAGTTTAGAGACTAAGGTGCACCTGATCAAGTCCATTGTCTTCACATTTACTTGCTATGCATCAGAGAGCTGGATAATGACTAAGGATGATAGAATTAATGCCTTTGAGTTATGGTGCTGGAGAAGACTCCTGAACATGTCATGGACTGCCAAGAAAACAAAAAGGTCTGTCTTGGAGTTTCTCCTTAGAGACTAGAATTTTGAAGCTCCGTCTCACATACTTTGGGCTTGTGGCTAGGAGGGACCAATCCTTGGAGGAAGACATCATACTCAAAAGGGTGGAGGGGCAGCATAGGAGAGGAAGATCCGGGATGAGATGGATTGATTCAGTAACTAGGGCATTGGGGATAGGCATGTCAGAGTCAGTGAGACTGGCTCAGGACAGGGCAGGCTTCAGAGCTATTGCACATTGAAGCACTATGAGTTGCAAGGGAGTTGAGGGCATACACCAACAACTAATGAAGTAAAGCATCCTTTCATGTTTGATGGCCATCCAGGTTTTCTTTTTTTTCTTTATTTTTTGTCTGTGATTGACTCTTCTTTAATTTTCTTAATCATGTATGTTACTGTTTTACTTAGAGGACTGTGGCCCCTGCTGTCACTGGATCAGCATACTGAATGTGACCTGACCAGAGTATGACATGTTCAAGCCTATGGGGCCATCTAGCTTATGAGGGTCACCATGCTCTTGCACACTGGGAGCATGTCACTTGTCTATGTGGTACAGCTGTTGCTGCTAGACCTTGAGTTGGATCTGCCAATGGGCCTCCACCACCCTTGGGTGGATGGGGAAGAGGGGAGACCTAGCAACTGGGTGATGGATTTCTCTGTGGACTGTGGAGTGGGCTGAGTCAGGGCCATACTGGGAAAGCTAGCTAGTGACATACACACAGACGAGGCATGGGAGTGGGCAGGGGGCTGCAGAGCCTAAGACATACCTGCATGTGCTAAGGTAGAAGGAAAGCTTGACTATGGCACATTGTGGATGCTTGTTCCATCCTGTGATGGTGTAGGTACAAGACATGCTGCAGGCGAAACTGCTGGATCCGCTGCTGGCAGAGCTTGTGTTTGATGGTGAGGCGGAAGAACATGGAGCATTTGTTCTCAAGATAGTATTTAGCATGGTGGTAGCAGCGGGCGATGAGCTGCTTGCAGGCAGGGCAGCCACCCCAAGCTTTCAGCTTGCAGCCTTTGATGTGCTACACTACTCACCGCATCTTCTGCAGGGTGGCAAGAAGCAGTTGCTCTTTCGGCGCAAGTAGGCATGCACCAGATCCTGGACGTGGCGCTCGGTATTCTGAAACGTAACTCGTGGAGGCCTTTTGGTTTCGGCTAGCACTGAATGCTGCATTTGTTACCCATCTTGTGGCTGTAGCTCTTGTAGAAGTTGATACACAGATATAGTCCTTGGGGATGCTCACCATTTCCATCACTACACACAGCTCTGAATGTCAACCGCAGGCCAGAAACGCCTAGAGAAATGCAGAGTTGGAGGGCATTGCACATGTGCACAGAGGCCATTGAGCCCTTACCCAGGTTTTCTTTTGGGGAAAGTACCGTTTATATCTTCTATTGATTTCTGTTTGATTCATCCTTTTCTTTTTGATGTGTTTGAACTCCTTGCATGCTTTGGTGGTAGTTTCTTGTAAGATCCATATATTTTAAGTATCTTCTTCTACTCCAGGATTTGTTTGTTTACCCTCTATATGATATATTTTGATAAACAAATGTTTTTATGTTAATCTATTTAGAGTTTTGCCTTAAACATTTAGATACAAAATATTTGGCCTTAATTTGTATGTATAGTATGTGCTAGAGAGAGTCGCAGGCATTTATGTGGATCACAAGAAGTTGTGGCTAACATTGAAAGAATGGGAATCCCGCTGACCTCTGGTGGCCTAGTGGCAAGAAGCTGCACTGCAATCTCAGAGGTGCACGTTTCAGATCCAGCAGAGCATCTGGAGGAACAATCTCCTCCTGTTTCAGTCAGATCTGATTTGGCGGTACACACAAAATATAATGAAATAAAATTAAAAATTTTAAAAAGAAATAAATAAAAGCATGGGAATCCCAAAACACTTGATTGTGCTCATGCAAACCCTGTACCTAAACCAAAAAGCTGTTGAGCGAATAGAGCAAGGGAACACTGCATGTTTCAAAATCAAGAAAGCAGTGCATCAGGGATGAATTCTTTCTCAATACCTTTTCAATCTATGCGCTGAACAGATAGTTTGGGAGACTGGATTTTATGAAGAAGAAAGTGGCATAAAGATTAGAAAAAATCAATAATCTGGTTTATGTAGATGATACAACTTTGCTTGTAAAACTAAGGAGTACTTGAAGTGTTTGCTGCAGAATATTAAGGACTATAGCCTTCAATATGGATGGCTTCTCAACATCAAGAAAACAAACTCCTCACCACAGGGTCAATAGGCAGCATCATGATAAATGGAGAAAAGATTGAAGTTGTTAACAGTTTCATCTTACTCAAATCCACAATCAACGCTCTTGGCACCAGCAGTCAGGAAATCAATAGATGACTTACATTGTGAAAATCTGCCGTCAAAGACCTCCACAGAGTGCTAAAGAGCAATTATGTCAGTCTAGAGACTAGGGTGTGCCTTATCTACCCCATGGTCTTCTCAATCGCCTCCTATGCTTGTGAGAGCTGGACAATGAATAAGGATAACAGAAGAATTGATGCCTTTGAGTTGTGGTGCTGAAGAAGAGTATTGAACATATCACAGACTGCCAAGAAAACAAACAAGTTTGTCCTAGAAAAAGTGAAGCCAGGCTGCTCCTTGGAGGCAAGGATTTTGAAACTCTTTCTCACATACTTTAAGCATGTTGTCAGGAGAGACAAGTCCTTGGAAGAGGACATCAACTTGGAAGGGCAGAACATCAGAGCAAGAGAGGAAGACACTGGCTGAGATGGATTGACACAGTGACTGTGGCAATGGGGTCAGGCATGTTGGAGATGGTGAAGTTAGCTCAGGATAGGACAAGGTTCAGAGCTATTGTTCATTGCATCGCTATGAGTCATAGTCAACCTGATGGCACAAAACAACAACAATGTGTGCTAGAGATAAAATATCCTTTTTTCCCATGTGGTTACCCAATTGTCCTGGCATAATATTTTTAAAAACCTATCTTTTCCCAAATAATCTGCTCTGGTACTTCTCTCATATATCAAGTATCTGTTTATGTTTAGGAATCAATTTCTGAGCACTGTTCTAAGCTGGAAAATCCAAGTCCAACCCACCAAACCCGCTGCCGTGAAGTCAATTCTGACTCATGGTTACCCAACGTGGGATCTCTAACACTATAAATCTTTACCAGAGGAGATTGTCCCTCATTTTCCAACTGAGGAGCTGATATATTTGAACTTTAGCTTTTTAGTTAGCAGCCCAAGGTCATACACTATGTCATCAAGTCTCCTAAGAGGAAAAATGTTGTTGTTGTTAGGTGCCGTTGAGTTGAGTACAACTCATAGCAACCCAATGAACAAAAAGATCTGAACGCTGTTCTCTTCTGTGCCATTCTCACACATCATGACACACAAGAGCCTGTTGCAGCAGTTACCATGTCAATCCACCTGATTGAGGGTCTTCCTCTCCTTTAACGACCTCCCCCCCCGCCACCCTTCCCAACATCATATCCTTCTCCAAGGAATAACCCCTCCTAGCAACATGCCCAAAGTATGTGAGGTGAGACCGCATCATTCTTGCCTCCAAAGAGCACTCTAGCTGTTTGTTCTTTTGGCTGTCTGTGGGTGTTCATTGCTCTTTTTGAACACCACAGCTCAAAGGCATCAATTCTTCTTCTATCACCATTATTCATTGTCCAGCTCTCAAGGAATTTGTCTCAGTTCTTCATCTGGTGTGTCGAATGCCATTGGGATTACCCGTGGTGGACAGGTTTTGGTGGAGCTCCCTGATTAAGACAGACTAGGAAGCAGGATTGGCCATCTACTTCTTAAACAATGGGTCTTTGAAAACACTGTAAACACCAAAGGAATGAGGATAGTTATTGTAGTGTAGTGGTAGAGCCCAGACTAGAAGTCAGCTGAAATGAGGAAAAACAAGAAGAAACATCATTCAATAATTTGAACATGGAATGTACATAACTTGAATGCTGGAAAACTGGAAATTGTTAAAAATGAGATGGTACACAAGAATATTGACATATTAGGCATTAGTGAGATGAGATGGACCAGCCTTGATCACTTTGAATCAGATAACCATATGATACACTATGCTGGGAATGAAAAACGAAAGAATGGTGCTGCAATCATAGTTAAAAAGTCAATTTCAAATTCTATCCTTAAATACAATGTTGTGAGTGATAGGATAATATCCATATACATACAAGGAAGACACTCGTTAAATGATTATTACTCAACTATACACGCCTACATCCTCAGCCAAAGAGGAAAAAATTGAGAATTTTTACAAAATCTTGCAGTCTGAAATTGTTCTAACATGCAATTGTTGTTATTGTTGTTATGTGCCGTCAAGTCGTTGGCGACTCATAGCGACCCTATGCACAACAGCCCTAAACCCTGCTCTATCCCGTGCCAATCGCATTGCCTCTGACACACCCATCCCGATTACCCCAGTCACTGAGTCAATCCACCTCATAGAGGGTCTTCCCCTCCCGCGCTGTCCCTCTACTCTACCCAGCATGATGTCCCTCTCCAAAGACCTGTCTCTCCTTACAACATGTCCAAAGTATGTCAGACGAAGCCCCAGAATCCTTGCCTCCAAGGAGTAGCCTGGTTTAACCCTCTCTAGGATGAATCTGTTTGTTTTCTTGGCAGTCCATGGAACATCCAACACTCTTCTCTGGCACCACAGCTCAAAGGCATCAATTCTCTTTCTTATCCTCCCTGGTCATCGTCCAGCTCTCTGATGCATAACAAGTGATTGCAAAGATGTCTTAATAATAATTGGTGATTGGCATGCCAAAGTGGAAAACAGTGAAGAAGGAAGAGTTACTGGAAAATACGGGCTTGGTAAGAGAAATGAGGCTTAAAACAGAATGGCTGGATTTTGTATTTACAGTAATTTATTCATGGAAAATACGTTTTATAAAAGACACAAACGATGACTTTATACATGGATCTCCCCTGATGGGCTGCATAGAAATCAGATTGACTACATTTGTGAAAGAAAGCGTTGGATAAACTCAGTATTGGCAGTCAAAACTAGGCTCGGGTGGAGTGTGGATCAGATCCTCAATTACTCATATACAAGTTCAAATTGAGGCTATTGTTGGGGATCTTCAAGTCAGAAACAACTCACAACTAAACCCCCCAGTGATTTTTCAAAGGCAGTAAATCGCATGGGAGGAGACTGCTCATCTTTCTCCCATGGAACAGCTGGCGCACTTAAACCATGTTCCTCTGGTTGGCAACACAAGACCTTACCACTAAGCCACCAGAGCTCCTGTCTTATCGTTGTTGTTTTTAAATGAGGTGTCTTCAAGTCCAGTACAACTCGTAGTGACCCTATGAATTTACTGAAAAATCTGAAAAAGGGTCTAAACCTTGCTCTATCCTGTGACTCTATGAACCTTGCTGAAAGATCTGAAAAAGAATCTGAACTTTTCCCTAACCTGTGCCACCCTCATCTTCTCTGATATACCATCTCTGATATACTTGAGGCTGTGGTCACAGTCACTGTATTATTGTGAAATAATAATACATCCTTGAAGGTCTTTCTCTCTATCACTGACCCGTCACCTTTCTGAGGATGATGTCCTTTTTCAAGGACTGGCTTCTCCCAACATTCTGAAAGTATGTGAGATGCCTGAAATTTAAACAAATTCTATGGACACACTTTTCTTAACAGACTTTATCAGGGAAAGATATGACAGAATGAGGGAAACTGAGTGTGTGAAGATGGCAGAGCAGGTGCAGAAGTCCTTGCTCTTTGTGTGTCTGGGTAACATCTGTCGATCACCCATTGCAGAAGCAGTTTTCCTTTCAGATAAGTGGAAAATAAACAATACAGTGACATCTATTTTTGAAATAGGAAACCCTCCTGATTAACAAAGGCAAAACTGGATGAAGCACCATGGTATTCCTACGAATCACATTGCCCAGCAGTTTACCAAAGTAGATTTTGCCACTTTTGATTATATAATATCTATAGATGAAAGCAGTCAGAGAAAACAGAATAGAAAATGTAATCAAGTTAAAAACTAAAAACCTAAAATTTAACTACTTGGAAGCTATGATCCACAAAAACAACTTCTTATTGAAGACCCCTGTCATGGGAATGACTCCGCTTTGAGACAGTGTACCACAGCGTGTTAGGGGCTGCAAAGCCTCTTTGGAGAAGGCTCGTTAATGCTGTGTCCATTCCTTGCTAAAAGACAACCAAGATGAACACCTTTCTAGTGATGCTCTATATCTTTTAAATCAGTGAATGTGTTAGAGTGTACTAATGTTCCATATCTCAAAACCATAACTATAATCTCTTCAATTAATTTTCTGTTTCTTACCTTAAAAAATAAAATGTGGATGGAAATCAGTTGGAGTTGGAAGCAGACTTGGGGGGAGGGATTGCATAACAACGAAAGTTTCTTTTACTTTTTAAGAAGAGTGAACTGGGGGAGGGGTTGGGCAGGGAGAAAAATGCAACAATGAATGACTAGAAACCTTAAGTCTCTGTAAACTTTCATTAAAATTATTTTTTAAATTTTTTTTAAAAAAATAAAGCCCATTTTGGCATATGCATGTCTTTTGGTGAACATATGCATTCGTTTTTCCTGGGTATGTATCTAAGAGTGGACTTGCTAGGTTATAAAGGCATTGTTTATATTTGTTGTTAGCTGCTATGGAAACAACTACAACTCACTGTGACCCTATAAATGACAGATCTGAACCCTGCCCTGTCCTGTGCCATCCTCATCATCTCTGCCACACTTGAGCCCACTGTTCCAGTCAGTACATCAATCTATCTCATTGCAGGCCTTCTCCTCCACTGATCATTTACTTTATAATGTCCTTTTCCAAGGACTGACTCTCCCTGACAACATGCCCAAAGTAGGTTATATTCCATGTTCCAATTAATAATGGGTGTTTTCAACTGGTTCTTTTTTTAGTATCTTCTACTGTAAGTGCTCTTTTTTAATTACTTTTTTCTTTTATACTGATTTATTTATAAAGTTTTAACACATTATTTTTCACACCAGATCATTCCTATTTCATTCACCTCCCCCAATCAAATTCTGTGACCCTATGGTTAACAACCCCCAACATGACCCATTCTCATCCCTTTGCTTCCACCCCCCCGCCACCCACCTTGGATTATCATACTCATTCTACAATAATGATTTTAAACAGTATTTGCTTTTTGCGGATGGGACTGAGTTGGTTCACTAAGCATAATGCTCTCCAGTCCCTCCCAAGTTAGGTAGTAATTTACAATGTCATTGTTCCTGTGTGCTGCATAATATTCCATTGTGTGAATGTACCATAATTTCTCAATCCATTTAATTGTGATTGGACATCTGGGCTGTTTTCATGTTCTTGTGATGGTGAATAATGCTGCTATGAACACTGGTGTACAAGTCTCCGTTTGAGCCTCAGTTCTCATTTTCTCAGGGTATATTCCAAACAGTGGAATAGCTGGATCATATGGGTCATATCAGTTTTTTGAGGAAACGCCAAACTGCCTTCTGGAGTGGTTATACCATTGTACCATTGTACAATCCCACAAACAGTGTATACCTATCTAATGTTCATCTATCTCGCTACATCCTCTCCAACATGTATTACTTGCTGTCTTGTTAAACTTTGTCACTGTTACTGGAGTGAGATAGTATCTCATTGTGTTTTTTATTTGAATCTCTCTTATTGCCAGTGATTTTGAGCATTTCTTCATGTGTCTGTTGGCCATTTGAAAATCTACCTCTGTGAAAACAGGGCTCTGACTCTTTACTATGTCTAACAGTGTTCTTCTATTGCTCATAGGATTTTCAATGGCCAGTTATTTCAGAAGTGGCTGGCCAATCCTTCATCTTACTCTGTCTTAAACTGGAAGCTCCTGTTCACCATGTATGAGCTAGTGGTATTAAAATACCTGTGGCACACCTTCCAGGGTCATAGCACATTGCAAGTTACTTTAGGACAAAAAATGACAGACTTTTTTTTAATTATTATTAAATTTTATTCATTTTAATGAACATTTAGAGATTTTGGGTTTTCATTCATTCATTCATTCATTGTTGCACTGATTTCTCTACCCTCCTCCCCAGTTCATTCTTCTCCCCCCCCCGAATGTCTGTTTTAATTATCCAATTGCCACAGTGCTTGTCAAAGCCAGTTCTGATTAATCTCCTTTGTCAGTGTGTCCTTCCCTATCACTACTCCCTGAGAGAGATTTCACCCTGATTCATAAGGAAAAGGGGATGGCAAAAATGACAGACTTTTAATTCAGCTGCTCCAAGATAGAGGAAGCGACATACAGAGCATAGAAGGACCGTGCTTCCAAGACACACTCGAGGTTGTGAGGGTTGTTATACTGTTGACTATAGTTCTCCTTCAGTATAATCTCCACCTAGAAGGAAAGCCATCAGAATGTAAAACTGAGAACAAGAAAATTAACCTAAATAAATGGCAAATACTTGACAAAAATCCTTAATCTTGAATCTATAGCACATATAGTAGTCAATCATGGCACTTTTTCCATGCCTAGGGAGCCTCGTAACACTTTCACATAGTGATAAGCATTGCTAATCAACATTGGTGCTCAAGATGTTCACAACTCATAATCTGAGCCTAACAACTGTCCCAGATTACCATTCTCTTGCCCACAGGTCAGCAACACAGTCTACTACACCCTGCCTCCCACCAAATGCTTCTGGAAATTGTGTATCCAGAGACTTGTCATCAATCAGCTGCATAAACAGGAGCTGGCAAAGACCTCTTGAGTAGAAAAACAACTTCACCCTGAAACTTCCAGGTCCTTTGAAAACATAGACATCCACTTCTACTATAACTTTCAGCCCGAGAAATCTCACCTTTTCCATCAATGTGAGAAGTTCCCTCTTCTCCGAGGCCTTAACCAGAAGTTGTTGATCTTCCTCAGACAGCTCTGTGAACAAAGAGGTGAGCTGGCTGAAAGGAGAGGCACATGATAGCACAGATGCCTAGTATCTGATCAAACCTTGGATAGGCATCAGAAGAAAGCCTCTACCAAAAATAGGGGGGCAAGGGAGAGAAAAATTATTGAATGGACAATAGACATGCATTAGCTTGGGTAAAAGGAAAGGTAATATACAAAAAAGGGAGATCAACACAACATGATCAAGACAAAAGAACATACTGGGAGGTACAGAAGAGTAAAAGATAACAATAATAAATACCATCATGTATACAATCCTGAAATAACAATAACAATAAAAACAGTAATTACTAGTGAGTACATAAGTATACATGTGAGTTCAACATGTCATGTGGGGAAGATGGTACAAAAGAGTCCATGAGCATACATAGGTTTTGTTGCTACTGGAATCTTAAAAACATACAACCAGCTATCTAAAATTCAACTATTTGTTTCTTCTCATTGGAGCAAAGAATGAAGGAAATTTAAAAGCCCAAGAAAAGGAGAGCTCTGGTGGTCTAGTGGTAAGGAGTTGCAACTACAATCCCAGAGGCGCACGGTTCGAATCCACCAGATGCTCTGCCGGGGAAGGAGGGGCAATCTCCTCCTGTACCAGTCAGATCTGATTTGACGGTACACTCACACAAAAATAATAAAATTAAAAATAAATAAATGAATGAATAAATGGATAGGTAGGTAGGTAGGTAGATAGATAGATAGTCCAAGGAAATAATTACTCCAAAGGACTAAAGGATGAAATAAACCACAGCCTCCACTCCAGAGCCTAACTAGCTGGTGCCTGGCTATCATTATTAATAGTTCTGGTTGGGATCACAGTAGAAGGTCCTGGACAGAGTTGAAAAAAATTTTAGAACAAAAGTAAAAGTCATAAAGAAGACCAGATTTACTGGTCTGATTGAGAAAGCATGGTGCAACTCATAGGACTATGGTCCTTAAACTCTTTGAACCTGGAACAGTCCATTTCCAAAGATCACCTTTTATCTCAATGATAAACATTTCTTTTAAACAAACAACAGAGGATTTCAAAGATCAGCATGGGGAGGACAAAGCCAAGTATTATAATAAAATGTGCAAAGAGATGGAGTTGGAAAATCTAAAGGGATGAATTCGCTCAGTATTTCTTAAGCTGAAGGAACTGAAGAACAAATTCAAGCCTCAAGTTGCAATAGTTAAGGATGCTGTGAGTAGAATGTTGGATAACCCAGGAAGCATCAAAAGAGTACACAGAGTCACTATACCAAAAATAAAAAAAGAAAATGGGCTAACAGAGAAGAATTTCATGAAATAACATATGATCAAGATCCTGTGGTAATGAAGGAGGAAGTTCAAGCTGTTCTGAAGGAATTGGCAAAAAACAAGGCCCCAGGAATTGATAGCAGACCAACTGACACATTTCAGCAAACAGCTGCTGCTCTGGGTATGCTTGCCAGGTTGTGCCGAGAAATCTGGAAGACATCTACCTGGCCAACTGACTGGAAGAGATACATATTTATTCCCATTACAAAAAAAGAGGTTACACAACAGAGTGTAAGCAAAATTCTGCTGAAAATTATCCAAAAATAAGTAGAACAGCGCATCAACACAGAACTGTCAGATATGCAGGCTGGATTTAGAAAGAGGCTGTGACTCGAGGGTCATTATAGCCAATGTTAGATGGATCTTAACTGAAAGTGGAGAGTACCAGAGGAATGTCTATCTGTGTTTCATTGTCTATGCAAAGGCATTTGATTGTGTGGATCACAACAAACTGTGGCTGACATTGAGAAGAATGGGAATTCCCGAACACTTGATTGTTCTTATGTGAAACCTATATTTTATCCAGGAAGCATTAATCAGAACAGAGCAAGGAAACACTACATGGTTCAAAATGAGGAAAGGTGTAAACCAGGGATGCATCCTATCTCCATACTTTTTCAGTCTATCTGCAAAATGGATCACTCAAGAGCCTGGGCTCTATGAGGAGGAATGTGGCATCAGGTTTGAGGGAAGACTCATCAACAACCTACGTTATACAGAAGACACAACCTTGTTTGCCGAAACTGAAGAGGACCTGAGGCATTTTCTGCAGAAGTTCAAGGACTACAGCCTTCAATATGTATTGAAGCTCAACATCAAGAAAACAAAAATTCTTACCACAGGACAAATTGAAATTGTTACAAAGAAGAGATTGAAATTGTTAACAGCTTCCGTTTTCTTGACTCCACAATCAACATTCTTGGTACCAGCATCAAGAAAATCAAAAGATCACTTGTGTTGGGAAGATCTGCTGTCAAAATCTCTCCAGAGTACTGAAGAGGAATGATATCCATTTAGAGACTAAGGTGTACCTGGTCAGGCCATGGTCTTTGCAATTACTTGCTATGCATCAGAGTGCTGGACAATGACTAAAGGTGATAGAAAAGTTATGGTGCTGGAGAAGAGAATTGAATAGCTCATAGACTGCTAAGAGAACAAACAGATCTTACCAAGAAAGGGTAAAACCAGGTTGCTCCTTGGAGGCAAGGATTTTGAAACTCTGTGATATACTTTTGGCATGTTGCAAGGAGAGACCAGTTCATGGAGAGGGGCATCATGCTTGGAAGAGTGGAGGGAGAGCAAAAGAGAGGAAGACTCTGGATGAGATGGACTGACTCAGTGACTGGGGTGATCAGGGTAGGTGTGTCAGAGACAATAAGATTGGCTCAAGACAGAGCAAGGTTCAGATCTGTTGTGCATATAGTATCACTATGAGTTGCAGACGACTTGAAAGCACATAACAACAACAATGTCCATAAGGAATGAGATCCTCAAACATTCAACCATATGAAACTGAAATGGCAACATTTCAAGAAAAACAAAGTTCAGAAAGCTAGAAAAACGGGTGAATTGAAACTGGAGAGAGAGGAAGTCAGCGAGTGGAAAGACTGATGTTACACAGAAAGGATTGCAACTCATGTCATGAAACAAAATATGTATAAATTATTGACTGGGAAAGTAATTTGTTCTGTAAATGTTCATCCAAACTACAATAGAATGTTAAAAAAAAAGAAAGAAAAGGTGGAGGAAGATGGGAGTAATTCTTAACGCATTCCTTCTAAGACTCTTGTTGCTTCCCAAGCTTAGAAAAGAATCATAGACCGTCCCAAGAAGAGGGGGCAGCTCCTTAATGCCTGACCTGGAGAAGATTGCTTTCCTCTGAAATGTGAAGCCTATTCCTCACAAAGGAATAAGGGTAATGTGTACCTTGTTTCCTCACAAGATCCTTGGCCAGCATTTCCCCACCCAATCATACAGCCAGACCCCTCCTTACCCATCAGGGCATCCAAGAGGGCTTGAATAGCGTCTGCACATTCCTGATTCCAAACCCCAGCATCATTAAAAAGGCATCTTATGAGAGGACCTGCTGGGCCATCCGTCTGCAGCTCACCCGAGATCTGGGCATCAGACACCTAAGGCCAGGAGATGTGGGATTTGAGAACCAGTTTCATGATAGTAGATTGTCCTCAATATGCCAACTGCCCTCCCCATTGGCTCCTCCCACTCTGCCTCAGTTCTTTTTCTAGCCCCTTACTCTGTCCTGTAGTTCCTGCAGGTGACCATCTTTGCTGAGGAAATAAATGAGACAGCTCAGCACATCTTTTTTTCTTTCTTAGTCAGATTCTGGAGGCCACTCTTCATGTCTTCCACAATTTCCTTCATGTTTCTGGTATCCTCTTTTTCCGAGGACTTCCCTGTAGAAGACTCAATGTAGTTAGTTCAACATACACCTAGGGTCACTTGGACCCCATCCTTTGTACACCTTTCTTCTAGAGACCCACTCTATGCCTTCTCTTCTTTTAGTCTTTTCTTGTTAAAATAAACCATACTTGTTCCAAGACAAGTACCACCATTGCTTCCTGTGGACCTTACTTCTATCTCCCCAGTTCACCCCTAGACTGTTCTCAACCCCAAATCTTCTCTAACTCCAGGAAATACCTAGGTATTTCACTTTTGCCATAGAAAGTACTTTTTTTTTTTGACCACACAAGAATAGTGAGGAGTTAGGAGATGTGTTAGAGCAGAAGTTCTCAACCTTAAGTGTGTGTGAGAATCACCTGGAGGAGTTTATTCATGTTTTTACGCCTTAGATCATGCCTCAGATCAAGGAAGTCTGAAGGGACCCAGGAAGCAATATTTTTAAAGTTACCTAGGTGGTTTCAACATACAACCAAGTAAGAGAACTAACGTTTAGAGGAAACAGAAGCAGCCTCCAGACTAAAATGAAAACGTGCTATAAGCACTACGAGGATGATTCTCAACAAGATGGCTTGACACAGAGACTGTGACAATGGGCTAGAGAGTGTTGGAGATTGTTAGGATGACACAGGTTACAGCAAGTTCCTGACTTGTTCACAGGGTCCTTGTGAGTGGTAGTCGACAACACATAATCACAACATGAGCGCTGCCTGCTCCTCCTCCACACTAATTTCCAATCGGTCGATGCCACCTGAGCTGCAGTCCTTGCACCAGATGCTGAGCCAACCTCACTCAGCACAGTTGGTTCCCATTCTTACCCATGGTGGAGAAACCATCATTCTCTTCTGCAAAGAGAGGAAAAATAATCTCAGAGCATCCCCGGGCCACCCCAAATTCCATGTGAATATTCTCCTCCTAATTTTCACTCCTGGACTCCGTCTGTGCTAAGGAGCCTGTATCTTCATCATTGCATGAATTCAGCAGGGCACTGCATCCCATAGCCTCCAAAACAGCCACAGGATTCTGTCTATGCCAGTGCTGTCAGGTTATTACCCTAACCCTAATGATGCTTCCCCAGTCAATATTTCTCCACTGAGGCCTATGTACTCATAAAACAAGATACAGTACAATGTGCACACAAAGCAAATCAAAGTAATTCTGAAAGGAGCCTGGGAACTCCAGCGCCAGCACAGAGTGCAGCCTGCTTCCCCAGCAGGACAGACTTCTCTCCATCCCTTAACACAGTTACCACCCGTGGGTACCTCCTACCACATTTTCTGCCCTAACAACTCTACAATTCCAGACCATTTGTTATCCTCTCTGAACATGATAGCTTTGTCCAGTCTGGAAAGAGAAACAGGAGACCCAGAAACTCACTCACCTTTTGGAAAAGACTGTGTTTTTTCTGAGAAATTAATAGCTAAACCAGGACATTAAAAAAGAGAGAGACGTATCAGTTCTCATTCTGTAACTACTTCCCTATTTTTAGTATCTTCCCAGCTCTCACACATTACTGCCCCCTAATTTAAAAATCAATATTCGGGAGAGTGAATCCTTACTGTCTGTGGAAGGAATGGAACTTAATGTGGCAATTCTGGGTCAACAAGGGAGAGGGAGGGAGCCCAACTCCTGCCTTCTTGGCCTGGAATATTTCTCTTCCCTGGGACCCTCCCTACCTTCAAGCTCAACTGGCCTGAGCCTATCACAGAGCAAGGCCAAATTGACCCTCACCCTACTTATGTTCAGTATCCCCTTTACCCATCATCCTCCTCCCCAGGCCTTACTTACTCATCTCATCCTTGTTGAAGACAAGTTGCTTTGTTCTATATGCTAGGACCCGGTTGGAGGGGATGGTCACTGACTTTGAACGCTAAGAGAAAGATGTCTACTGTGAAAAATTTCCAGCTTACATAGTCACTTCGTCTACCCTCCCAAACAATTCTGTGAGGTAAATGTTCTTATCACCATTTATGATGATGATGATGATGATGATGAGTGTACCATCAAATTGGATCTGACTGGAACAGGAGGAGATTACCCCTCCTTCTCCAGCAGAGCATCTGGTAGATTTGAACTATGTACCTCGGGGATTGCAGTGCAGCTTCTTTTCACTAGGTCTTATTGCCATTTTATAGATTAGAAGGAAGGCTGAGAAAGGGAAAATGCTAATCTACTTGCACAGCTAAAAACAATGGCAGAGGTGAGATTTTAATCTACGTTTAATTTCAAAACTGACTCCACTGTTCATTCAACAAATGTTAGTTTTATCCTAAACACTGTCAGTTTCTTCCCTTGGGCTTCCTAGAAACGAGACAGACAATGATCAAGCAACAACATTGGTGAGATTATAAACAGTGGAATGTGATGAAGAAACTAAAATGCAGACATCTCTAGAGAGTTAGCTAGAAGATACCTGATTAGTGATATTACACACCGTTTCTTAGGGCAAGAAAAGAAAAGGGTTAAGGACCAGGCAAATTTGCTCAGGGAAGTCTGAGGAAAGAGCTGAAGAGCCTAAGTGAGACTGTCATGTGCAGCTTGCATCAGGTGGGCCAAGATTGGCTCTCCCTCCATCCCTGCCTCCCGGAATCCTAACCTTGAACTCCAGTTTAGTGATGAACTCATACAACATGATCATAAAATTAAACTCCTTCTCACGTATCAAGGTTGTCTCTTGTGTCGTCAACAGAGTTTCTGTTACCAGAAACAGATTTTCTCTGTATTTACGAATTGACTCAAAGGAATGCGGTAGGTTCGTCTTCAGTTTCCTGGAAGGGAGTAGAGAACGGGTGAGAGTTCAAGACTGTAGGAGCTCCACTACCCAGTGACCCTTTCCGCTCTCCATCACCCAGCTTCTATTTAGGGTTAAGTGCCTCTAAGTCTGGAAAACCAGGAAATTGAGTGGATCATTTTATTCCTGGGAAGGGAAGTGGAAAGGCTGCTAATCAGAACATGAATGATCAGAAGCTTCATATTTAATTTCCCTTAACTCTCGTCATACCCTTACACTGTAGACAGAATTATATCCAATTTTTTCATATGAGGAAGTTGAGGCTTACAGATGGGTTGTGGGTGACCCCAGGTCTATATGAGTCCAAAGTATATGCCCTTCCCAGAACCCTGAGATAGGTATTTGCCCAGCCTAAGATAGCCCCTTCTTTAAGCAGGAGGTTTAGTCTTTGAGACTAGCTATACGGCCTTCCCCACATCTCTGAGACTTGTGATATGGCCTGCCCTTGGACTCCAGGAAACACTTCTAATTCCATGTTGTTGTAATGTGCAATCAAGTCGCCTGCAACTCATAATGACCCTATGTACAGCAGCTCTGAAGACTGTCCTGTCCAGAGCCAGTCTCACTGACTCTGACACACCAACCCCCGTTGCCCTAGTTACTATATCAATCCATCTCATATGGGGTCTTCCTCTCCTGCGCTGTCCCTCCACACTTCAGAGCATGTTGTCCTTCTCCAAGGATTAGTCCCCTCCTGGCCACATGGCCAAAGCATGTAAAACAGAGCTTCAAAATCCTAGCCTCCAAGGAGAAACTTGGTTTCACCATCTCCAATACAGAACCATTTGTTTTCTTGGCAGACCATGGTATGTTCAAGACTCTTCTCCAGCACCACAACTCAGAAAATTCATTTTATGACTTAAAACAGCCTAATGGGGCTTCTGTTATATGCATACAAGAGACTCTTAAGGAAAACATACATCTTACTCTTTGAAGATAAATCAAAACCATAACAATTTAGTCAATTCTGTGCCGTAGTAATCACTGCTCCGGTGGGATTTCTAAGGCTTTGATCTTTTTGGAAGTACACTGTCACCTCTTTCTATACAGAGCAGGTTTTAACCACTGACCTTTCAGTTAGCAGTTGAATTCTTAACCACAGTGTGACCAGGGCTCCTTCCTTTATAACTTTCTTGTCTCTACTTAACACCTCTACACACTATAAGAGATCTCTGGTGGCCTAGTGAAGAGTTATGCTACAAACCCAAATGCATGCAACTGGAATCCACCAACCGCTCCATGGGAGAGAGATGGGTAGTCTCCTCCTGTGCAATTACTGCCTCTGAAAGCCCAGTGGAGGATTAGCTATGCGTCGATTCTGTCTCCACAGCACATAACGACAGCACTGAGAAACTATAAGGAGCCCCAGTGGTGTAGTTCATTACATGTTGGACTGTTAAATGAAAGTTTGGCAGTTTGGATCCAATGACCCAGCAGGAGAAATGTAATGCTGTCTCCTATAAAGATTTATAGCCTCCAAAATCCAATGGAGGGTTTCCATGAGTCAGATCAACTTGACAGCAAGAGTTTAGAATTTGGATTTGGTTACCAATTATATATACCCACCTCTTGATTGTCAGTTTGTCATACTGAAGTGGCTTGGTTTTAATGGAATTGATGCTAGACACTATACTACTATCCTTTCAAACACCAGGAGGGAGAGTTACTCATGCTGGACAGGCTTTGACAGAACTTCCAAACTAAGATAGGTTACAAAGAAGAGCCTGGCAAGCCACTTCTTTAAAATATCAGTATATATGCATAGCAGCAGATCTGATATAGCTCCAGAAAATGAGTTCCTCAGGCAGGAAGTTATCAAAACATGACTAGGAAAGAGCTGCTCCCAGAATAGAGCTGATCTTCATGAAATGTGTCTTAGCTCTCTAGAGCTGCTTATAACTGAGATGCCAAAAGTAGATAGATTTAACAAACAGAAATTACTGTCTCATAATTTGTTGGTGCTCTTCTTGTTAGGTGCCATCTAATCATTGTTATATCCATAATGACTCACAGTGACCCTATGAACAGTGTTCTCTACCTACAGGATGTTGCCTGTTGGTGTAGTGAGGACTTCTGTTTTCTTAATGCTGAGATGTAATTCATATCCATCATCTTCTGAAGCAAGTGTGTTTCAAGTCCACCTCAGTTTCAGCAAACAAGGTTGTATCATCTGCATAACACAGGTTGTTCATGAGTCTTCCTTCAAATCTGATGCCATGTTCTTCTTCATAGAATCCAGCTTCTTGAATGATTTCCTCTGCATATATATTGAATAAGTATGGAGAAAGGTATAACCCTGACACACACCTTTATTAATTTTAAATTTTGTAGTGTTCCCTTATTCTGTTTGAGCAACTGCTTCTTGGTGTATACTGGTTTCACATGAACACAAATGTTCTGGCATTCCTATTTTTCTCATATTATCAATAATTTGTTATGACTCACTCAGTCAAATGCCTTTGAATAGTCAATGAAACATGAGTTAACATCTTTATAGTGTTAAGAGGCTATTGTTATTGTGTGCCATAGAGTCGGAACCAATCCATGGCCCGGACCCAGTGCACCTTAGTCTCCAAACTGACAACATTGCTCTTTAGTACTCTGGAGAGGTCCCTGACATTATACTTCCCCAATGCACTTTGTCTTTATATTTCCTGTCCAGTTAATAAATTATTCAAATTTGGACATCAACTACTCATGCTAAAAATTAGGACATTGAAGATTTTAGGACTTTCTGTGACCAGAAATTGATAAAAGATATAGCCAAGATGTGCTAATAGTTACTAATAATGGAAATAAAAAGTTGAAGCTGAAGAAAAAAGATCATTAATTGGAAAATATGACCTTATTGATAGAAATGATACTGAATATCACAGAATGTTGCAAAGCAGATAATTTATCTATTAGAAACAACTTTTCTCAAGAACGTGAATGGTGACTATACACATTATCTTCCATAGATGTAATACACAGGAATCAAAATTACTTCATCTATGGAAAGATATCTAATATTATCCCTGAGAACAGGCCTGAGACCATCAGCTACTCATATAAAAGTTTAAAAGCAACATATGATTGGGTATTACGGTTATGACAAGACTCCAGAATGAAGGTTGCATAGTGGAGTGTACTCGGGGAGTAGGGAGGAACTGTATACCAATGAAGAAATTTTTTTCTTTTACTTTTCAAAGAGAAGAGCAAACTTGGGGGGAGGGGGACAGGGAGAAAAATGCAACAATGAACTAATGGAAATCCAAAATCTCTGTCAATGTTCATTAAAATTAATAAAATAAAATCTAAAAGAAGTTCAAAATGAAGCTGGAAAAACAATTAATACAAGTCCATAAGAGCTAGAAGAGGAAGAAAAGACCAAAATGGATGTCAGAAGAAACTCTGAAGATTGCACTGGAGCATAGAGAAGCCAAAGCACAAGGAAGAATTCAAGATACTAAAGAGCTGAACAGAAGAGTCCAAAAGGCAGCTTGGAATGAC
>NW_006399827.1:13596718-13598418 GCF_000299155.1 Elephantulus edwardii
TGGACAATGACTAGGGAAGACAGAAGGAGAATTGATGCCTTTGAGCTGTGGTGCTGGAGAAGAGTATTGAATGTACCATGGACTGCCAAGAAAACAGATTCACCCTGGAGAGGGTTAAACCAAGCTACTCCTTGGAGGCAAGGATTCTGGGGCTTCGTCTGACATACTTTGGGCATGTTGCAAGGAGGGACAGGTCCTTGGAGAGGGACATCATGCTTGGGAGGGTGGAAGGACGGTGCAAGAGGGGAAGGCCCTCTATGAGATGGATTGATTCAGTGACTGGGGTAATCGGGATGGATGTGTTAGAGGCAGTGCGATTGGCACAGGATAGAGCAGGGTATAGGGCTGTTGTACATAGGGTCGCTATGAGTCGCAAACGACCCGACGGCACATAACAACAACATAAGAGCTATGATACAACCTGGAGTTTGTCCCAACTTAATGTAAAAAAGAAAGAATGGTATGCATCAGGGATGTATCCTTTCTCCATATCTATTCAAGAAGTTGGACTTTATAAAGAGCAATGTGGTATCAGAATTTAAGGACAATTCATCAACAACATAACCTTGTTTGCTGAAAGGAAGGAAGACTTGAAATGCTTGGGCAGAAAATCAAAGACTACACATCTTCAATATGGATTACATCTCAACACAAGAAGACAAAAATCCTCCCCCTAGGCTGATAGGCAGCGTCATGATAGATGGAGAAAAGAGCGGAATTTTCAGCAATTTCATATTATGTGGAGTCACAGGCAACACCCTTGGTACCAGCAGTCAAGAAATTAAAGGATGCATTTCATTGGGAAAGTCTTCCTCAAGGCCTCTCCAAAATACTAATGTGCAATGATGTCAGTTTAAAGATTAGAGTGTGGTGCCTGATTCAGCCCAGGGTCTTTTCAACCATTTTCTATGTCTCTGAAAACTGGACAATGAAAGAAGATGACAAGGGAATTGATGCCTTTGAGTCCTGATGCTGGAGAAGAGTATTGAGTATCATATGGACTGTAAAAAGAATTATGAGATATGTCTTGGATAAAGTGCAGCCAGAGTGCTCCTTGGTGGCAAGAATGGCAAAGCTTCATCTTACTTACTTTGGGCATGTTGTTAGGAAGAGCTATTCCTTAGAATAAAACATCATGTTTGGAAAGATAGAGAGTCAGTGAAGGAGAAGATCCTCAAAAAGATGGATTGACACAATATCTGCAGCAATGGGCTCAAGTATGCCAGAGATGATGGGACTGGGTTCAGATCTGTTCCTCATAGGTCCACTGTGAATCATACTCAACTTGATGGTGTCTAATAACAACAGCAGAAACTTGAAAGATCCATCACCTACAACAGTGGGAGTGGAGGAACGTTCAAAAGACTATTCCATCTTACTGCAAGCCTTTTAGGTTTTCATTTAAAATAAAAACAGAAGGCATCCATTCCACCCAGGGTACTCTAGTCCAGGAGAAGTGTGGTAGACCTCTCTGAGCTGTTCTTCCCTCTCCAACAAGCTCAGCAAAAAGACACTATCCCTGTCACCAACAGCAACAAGAAAGCTGTTGCTGATAAGCAAGGGTGGTGATGTCCCCACAAATCTGAAGCACCATGCCCTCTAGCTCTTAGAACCTCTTTGGCATTTAATGTCCACAAGAGAAAAGGTAAATGCCTTTCTGTGCCTATTATACAATGGATTTAAAATTCTTTTTGTTGAGT
>NW_006399827.1:13598518-13627144 GCF_000299155.1 Elephantulus edwardii
TATCATGTGTGGTTTAAGATATATATATGTAAAATTATCTTTTATTGTGTGCTAACACTGAACTAATCATGGACAGCAAAGAAAACAAACAGGTTTATCCTGGAAAGGGTGAAACCAAGCTGCTTCTTGGAGGTAAGGATTTTGAAGCTCCATCTCACATACTTTGGGCATGTGGCTGGGAGGGACCAGTCCTGGGAGAAGAACATCATGGACCTTGGAAAAGTGAAGAGGCAGCACAGGAGAGGAAGACCCCAGAGGGATGGATTGACACAGTAGCTAAGGTAATGAGGGTAAGTGTGTTAGAGACAGTGAGACTGGCTGAGGATAGAGCAGAGTTCAGAACTATCTTACATAGTGTCACTATGAGTTGCAAGCAACTCGATGGCACATAATAACAATACTCAATATAAAGAGGTTAATAAAGCTAATCTTTGATAATGTGTTACTCGCAGTTCGATAGAGGACTTGTGGTCATCAGTTGTTGAAGAGACTCTGACTATGACTATGACTATGACTCATAACAATGCTGTGAACAGATTGAGGCCTTGCCTTATACTATGCTATCATCACAACCTGTACCAAGTTCAAGCCCATTATTATAGTCACTGTGTCAATGCATCTCATTGAAGGTCTCTATTTTCTGACTGATCTGCTTTTTCTGGCATGATTATGGAAGAGAGAAACATGGAAATGATTGCTTCATCTACAAGGCAGAATGAATCAAGGATTAAAACCCAGTTTAGACAGCTCAATATAAGAGATCAGAGGAAAATGAACTCTTGAAATTAGTAGGTTTGGATGTGAGTGAGAGGAATTAATCACCCAGAACAGTAGCAGAGATGTAAAGGAATTAGGTACATCATAGGAAGACTTCCTAAAGGTGCCGAAAAATATTTACTTGAATAAGGAGAGAGTTGGCAGGAATACTGGGACTAGAGAGGGGAGAGGTAGCATAAGCCAGAGTTTGCACAGCCCTCAAATGGATTTCTTCCTCTTCCTCTGACCTCACCTCTTTACCAGGGTATCCAAATATTGCAGAGATATCTGTTTTTCCGATATCTTGATTTCCTGCCCATTAATTTCCTGGGACACTTCAACCTTCACTACAGCTTTTACTCCTTTGGGTGTTTTCACTGAAACATGAGAGTCCACTTGGTCTGAAATTTTATACTGGGGGTTTTTATCTGGAAAAAAAGAGAGTAGAAGTTATATTGGTCTTGACCCAAAAGATATTACCCCAGAAAATCATCCCTGAAGCAGTCCAATCCTGAACTCCCCTTATCACCCTCCCTTCCCAAGTTAGCTTTCCAGCTGTGGCTCTCAGGAAATGTCATTCCCTCTTATGAGGAATTATCCTAGCATCACATAATCCTGGGTGTGAGCCAGGTTTGCTTCACTCTTACCAAGGGACTGTGTTGTTGTTGTTGTTGTTGTCATTGTTGTTATGTGCCATTGAGTTTCTTGCTACTCATAGTGACTCTATATACAAGAGCCCTAAACCCTGCTCTATCCTGTGCCAACCTTATTGTCTTAGACACGCCTAGCCCCATTACCCCAGTTACTGAATTGATCCATCTCATCTAGGGTCTTCCTCTCTTGCACTGTCCCTCCAACCTCCCAAACATGTCATCTCTCTCCAAGGACCAGTCAGTCCCTCCTTGTAACATGCCCAAAGTCTGTCAGACGAAGCCTCAGAATCTTTGGCTCCAAGAAGCAGACTGGTTTCACCCTCTTCAGAATGAACCTGTTTGTTCTCCTAGCAATCCATGGTATATTCAAATTCTTCTCAAGCATCACAGCTCAAAGGCATCAATTATCTTTCTATCATCCCTTGTCACTGTCCACCTCTCTGATGCATAGCAAGCAATTGTGAAGACTACGGCCTGGATCAGGCGCACTTTCATCTCCAGACTGACGTTGTTGCTCTTCAGTACTCTGGAGCAGTCCCTGACAGCTGACTTTCCCAATGCAATTCGTCTCTTGATTTCCTGGCTCTTGGTACCAAGAGTGTTGATTGTGGAGCCAAGTAAACTAAAATTGTTAAAAATCTCAATCTCTTCACCATCCTTGATGGTGCTGCCTGTCAGCCCAGTGGTAAGAATCTTTATTTTCTTGATGTTGAACTTCAATCCATATTGAAGGCTGCCATCCTTGACCTTCTACAGCAAGCACTTTGACAGCATACCAAGTGATATATATCAACAGACAGATACTGCCCTGGATGTGCTCACTAAGTTGTGCGAAGAAATCTGGAGGACAGCCTCTTGGCCAACTGACTGGGAGAAATCAATATTCCATTCCAAAGAAAGGTGACCCGACAGAGTAAGGAAATTATCAAACAATATCATTAATATCACATGCAAGCAAGATTCTGATGAAAATTATCCAAAAACGACTGGAACAAACACATCAACAGAGAACTGCCAGATGTGCAGGCTGGGTTTAGAAGAGGCTGTGGTACTAGGGATATTATAGCTAATGTTAGATGTGTCTTGGCTGAAAGCAAAGAGTACCAGAGTAATGTGTATCTGTGTTTTATTGACTCTGCAAAGGCTTTTGACTGTGTGGATCACAGCAATCTGTGTCTGACTCTGAGAAGAATGGTAATCCCAGAATATTTGATTGTGCTTATGCGAACTCTATACTTGAACCAAGAGGCAGTCGTCAGAACAGAGGAAGGAGACACTGCATAAAATCAGGAAGGGTGTCCGCCAGGGATATATTCTGTCTCCATACCTTTTCAGTCTATATGCAGAACAGATCACTCAGGATGATGGGCTGTATGAAGAGGAATGTGGCATCAAGATTGGAGGAAGATTCATCAAAAGGACCTTGGATCCCTTAATCAAATTTTTCATGTAACCTCTTTGAATCTCACTTTCTTCAACTACAGTGAAGAGTACCTCCCATGTGCTTGGGAAATTTCAAAAGAATAATGCAAACTAAACTAAATGCTTGGCATACATTCTAAGTGCTCAAGGAAAATTAATGCTAAAGAATTAGAAGCCTCTGCCAGTTGGGAGGGGAAAATGTAGTAGAATTCAATCTCTGGTGTTTGCATGAACTATACAAATATAAAGTGAGCAACTCTGGAAAGTTGTCCATCTGCAGATTCTGCCCTGACTGAACAGATGCTAAGAAAAGCCTCAGTTCAAAGTTAATTGCTGTCCTGAAGTTAATGGAAAGTAAGTGGGGAACACTGGATGGTTTAAAATCAAGAAAGGTGTGTGTCAGGGTTGTATCCCTGCTGCATCCCTATTCAGTTGGTATGCTGAGCAAATCATTTGAGAGGCTGGACTTTATGAAGAAGAATGTGGCATCAGGATTAGAGGAAGACTCATCAACAACCTGTGTCATGCAGACACAACATACTCTACTTCCTCAAAGTGAGGAGGACCTGAAGTGCTTGATGCAGAAGAATAAGGACCATAGCCTTCAATATGGATTGTAACTCAAATTCAAGAAGACAAAACCCCTCACTACTGGACTAATAGGCAACATCATGATAGATGGAGAAAGACTGGCATTGTCAACAATTCTCTCTTCCTTGAATCCACAGTTAACACCCTTAGTACCAGCATCTTGGAGATCAGGAGCCATATTGCATTGGGAAAGTCTCCTGTCCTACAGAGCAATGATGTCAGTTTAAAGACCAAGGTGCTTCTGATTCAAGCCACAGTCTTTTCAATCACCTGCATGGGTCTGAGAGCTGGACAATGAATTATGACAGAAGAATTGATATCTTTAAGTTGTGATGTTGGAAAAGAGTACTGAATATCCCAAGGACTGTCAAAAGAACAGATATGTCTAGTGTAGTCTTAGAGGCAAGAATGGTTAAGCTTCAACTCATATACTTTGGGTGTGTTTTAGGAGGGGCTATTCCTTAGAAAGAGGCATCATGCTTGGAAAGATAGGGAGTCAGCTAGAGAGAGGACAACACTCTCCAAGACGGATTGACATAGTGACTGCAACAATGGGCTGAAGTATGTCAGAGCTGATGAGGATGGCACAGGACAGGACAGGGTTCTGATCTGTTGTTTATAAGGTCGCTATGAGATATACTCAACTCAACGGAACCTAGCAACGACTTGTGCTTACTTCCCTTACTGAATAATCTGAGATTGCGTGCAAGGCTAGATTTCAGAGAAAATGACATTTCAGAACCAGAGGAAATGGGATAGAACTGGAAAAGGTGCCTGAAGTCAACCCTGTATGTATGAAGTGAACATTGATACCCTGTTTATTTCTGGGGCAGTGCAAAGGTCTGCTGATAAGTTATCAGAGAGAAGATGCAAAACAAAACCTATGCAAAGTGAGTCAACAAAGGCCCTGTTCTGCATCCCATTTTGTTGAGGAGCAAGTGGGGTTGTAAATGCTTTTGAGCAGTGGTCTAAGGTGAAGCTATTGATCTCTCCACATCTGGAACAAAGAAGAGGGAGGAAAAGCAGAGATAAAATACAGATACAATTAGTCTAACAAACTAATAGAGCATGAACAGAACTAGATGGTGCCCGGCTACCACTGCTGACCCCTCTTACAGGAATCACAGTGGAGGGTCACGGACTGAATGAGAGACTGTGGAGCAAAACTCAAAACCCTAAAAATGGTCAGGTTTACTGCTCCAAAGGAGACTGGTGGGACACCCAAAATTATATTCCTTATTAACACTTTGAGCCTGAAACAAAACTCCCCCTGTGGCTCAACTTTCAGCCCAATAACAGACAAACCAAATAATAACACCAGCAAGGAATTCATTCTTTAGAAACCTACCAAATAAGGTCACAAGGGCAACATTCTCCCAAGGATAAAAGTCTAAAAGGCATGAAAGGCTAGTACAGAAAGATTAATGGAAATAAGAACCACAGAGAGGAAGAAGAGGAGTGTGATTACATTGTGGATATTGTAACTAATGCTAGAAAACAAAATATTGTTATAGTTTCTTTTGTTGTATTATGTTTGTTGTTGTTGTTGTTTAATGCCGTCAAGTCGTAGATGACTCATAGCGACCCTATGAACGAACAGCCTGAGCACTGTTCGTACATAGAGTTTCTGGAGGCAAGCCATTTTGGAAGTGGATGCCGCTCCTGCTTCCAGGCTTGATTTAGTCAGGAAGCTCCAGCCAACACTGTCCACCATGGGTGCCCATTACCACGATTGGCACATCACTGTCACAGGCTTCAGCATCACAGCAACTACGAGTTACCTCTGTACAGCAACGCACAGACCAGTGCTATACCACCTTCGGCTTGGTAGCACAGCTTCCTTCCACTAGGCCAACGTAGCTCTCTCTTGGTCATCATCATTGTTATTGTTGTTTAATGCCGTCGAGTCGTAGACAACTCATAGCAACCCTATGAATGAACAGCCTGAGCACTGTTCGTACATAGAGTTTCCGGAGGCAAGCCATTTTGGAAGTGGATGCCGCTCCTACTTCCAGGCTTGATTTTGTTGTATTATAGTACAGAAAAAAAACAAGAAAATTATTTACTGTACATAATCAGCACCTACTATAGACTTTAAGAAGTCTACCAGGAAGCTTCATAATTTTTTTATTTTGTTGGATATATTATTTCATTTGATTCTCTTTTTTTAATTGTGATTTTAATGGAAGTTTACAGAAAGTTACGACTTCATTCATTCATTGTTGCACATTTTCTTCTCTTGTCCTCCCTTCCCCTTCCCCAGTCCACTTTGCAATGCACCTCTTATTCCAAATTGTTGGCATACATATAAGCATATATTCTGTTCAGAGAGTTCTTTCCCTCCCTCATCTGTTCCAATGCACTGTTCATCATCTACTATGCACTGTTCATCCACTCTTTTCCTATTCTCCTCCCAAGCCCCTACATCATTCCTAATTTATAATACTGGTGTTATGCCGTATTATCCTTTTGTGACTGAGATATTTCATTCACCATAATGTCTTCCAGGCTCCCCCTTATTATGTAGTGTTTTACAAGTTCATTGTTTTTCTATCCATCTGTTTGTTGATGGGCACTTGGTTTGCTTCCGTCTCTTTGCTATTGTGAATAATGCAGTAATGAGCATACACGTGCATACATTTGTTTGAGCTGTGGCTCCGGTTTTGTTAGGTTATATTCCCAGTAGTGGAATTGCTAGATCAAATGGTCTTTCTATTTCCAACTTTTGAGAAAGAGCCAGATCGCCTTCCATAGTGGTTGTACCATTTTACATTCCCACTAGCAGTGGATAAATGTTCCAATCTCTCCACAATCTCACTAGTATTTGTTGTTTGCTACCTTGTTGAACTTTCATATTGATGGGGTAAAATAGCCTTCCCAAGTTGATAGATGAGAAAATTTAGATTTATATTGAAAAAGAAATTTATCTAAACATCACACAACTGGTAACGTGCCTCCAACTCTAAACCTGTTCCTTCTTTCTTAACTACAAAGCAAATCACCTCAATTTATTTATCCACTTAAATAATTAACACAGAAAATATGATAAGAACTCAGCTAATTTAAAAGTAAGTTCTTTAAAAAGGGAATCTTGAAAAAAGAAAAATATTTCCTATTTTCAATACAGAGAAATCTCCTTCTCATCCCTTGCTCACTTCTCATGTAATTCTGCTGTGCCTTTCTTAAACTGATATCCCAATTTTCCATACAAATCCAACAGGTTATTTGTTGACTGATGTAAACGCACACTTACATGGTTGATGGTAATGGAGAATTGAAGGACGAATGCAGTAGACATGGGATAGGGTTCCTGTAGACCTCTCATACCTACTTCATACTGACCTGCTGACCTAGAGTCCACCACATCAGTCGACTTTTTGTCTTCATTTTCTTCCATGATATTAAACAGAGTGAGGCCTGTCATCTTGTACTGGGATCCAAAGATAGTTTTCTTCTCCTTCACCAGATAGAAGCACTGGAATCTGTCCGCATCATTGACACTTCTAACAGTGATCATATCCCCTCCAGAGTCCAGTTCTTGAACCACACTTCCTGTCATTTCCTCAAATAGACTGGGCATTTTACCTGGATCAAATAGAAAAATAAGCCAATTTCCCTTTATGAGAAAGGCAATGTAGACTCAGGACTTTTAAATATTTTTATCTTTGTCAGCCTGGGGCTAAGGAAGAGCCAAATGTTCTAGGAAAACCAGTATCTGACAAAATTATTTCTAGAAGGTGAGACAATAAAGACAGGGAGAGTAAATATTACAAACCCTCAACTCCTTTCTGACCCACAAGGAACTCATCAGAAGAGAAGGCTGTGGGAGCGACTCAAGGAAAGAGTGTGAGGCCATTTTCTACATCTTCCACAGCAGAGTTACTCCTTTGCTGTGAGGGCCCTGAGAGATAGAGTGGCCCACTCCCCCCAAATAGACCCTCACTATTGGCTGCCAGACCTCCTATTGCCAACCCCAATTGGTTCTTTCTTCCTTTATCTCTGAGTCCCAGGCCCCCTCCTTCTCCCCTACCCTGCCTGTATTCTTCAGGGCAATAGAACAGATTCCAGGCCTACCAACGATTTCACTTCTTATCTCAAAGAGGTAGTGATAAACTGACCCCAAGGAAACAGAAAGGATAGAGTACAAAACTTATTGGAAACTGGCCACCCAGAGCAGCCATAAGTTCTTTCTCTTTACTTTCTGGTCACCTAAAGGGGCTCACTGCCCTTGATAAAATAAAAATCTAAAAGCTCCACTGAAAACCACTTCTGCCACCCATTCTCTCCTTCACCTTCTCCTATTATTCTCAACCTGTATACCTCCATCATCCCTGCCCGTGCCAGACCCACCACAACTCCACAGTCCGGACAATCTGACTGAGCTGGTCCTTTTGTTACTATTCTGTAGCAGCTCTTGGTCACCACCACAGTGGTTCACTCATCTTCAAATCTTTCTGGCTCTTCTTTCTATCAATAACTATGATTCTTCCCTCTTGAAGTCTTGTTCACCTGCTTTAGGATCTTTTGCTTCCTTCCTGATGCTAAGTCTTCAGTTAATAATCCCTCTGGGCTCCACTTCCACATCTCACCTCTGGCCACCTTCCTCTAAATCCCTACTTATTGATGCAGAGAACTATCCCCTTACTGGTCGTTTCTCCATCCCTGCCCTCCACCATGGTGGCCAATTCTCAATTCACTTCCATATTGGAATTTCTTCAGAGTGGTGGCAGAGTCAATGCCTATGACCCACAGGCTCATTTCAGAGCTCACCCACCTCCTCCCTGGACCCATGTTGCTTTCTCTCCCCAACCACTCACCAAAGGAGAGGTTGGGAGAGTTCTCCTCCTTTCAATCTCTGTACAGCAGCTCCTGGCTCTTGTGCCTCAGGTCACTAAAATGAAAGAATTGAAAGTTGTCCAGGTTGAACATTTACTAGAAGCTGGGTGGGGCTAGATGCCACATCCCTTTACCTGCAATAGAACACAAATGCTTCCTGAAACTATGCCATCCCCATAATCTCCGTTGTACTTAAACCCACTGTTGCAGTCACTATGTCGATCCATCTTGTTGAGCTTTTCTCTCTTTTGCTGGCTCTCCACTTTTCCAAGCATGATGTCTTTCTCCAGGGATTGGCCTCTCCTGATAACATTCCCAAATTATGTTGGATGTGAAGTCTCACCATCTTTGCGCTAAGGAGCACTCCAGCTGTATTTCCTTCAAGACAGATAGGTTTGTTTTCTTAGAAGTCCATGGTATATTCAGCTCTATTCATCAAAACTACAATTCAAAGGCAGTAATTATTTTCTGGTCATCCTTATTCACTGTTCAATTTCTCCACACATTCAACGCAACTGAAAAGATAAAATCTTTTGTCAGGTTTTGTATTTAAAGCGACATTCTACATTTTAAAGTGGTCTTTTGGCAACAGATTTTCCCATTTCAACACATTGTTTGATTTCTTGACAGTTACTTCCATTAGTGTTGATTGTGAACCCAAGTAAAATTAAATCCTTGACAACTTCAGAAGCCTTTGCTCATGATAGTTTATTAGTCTGGCTATGAGAATTTTGTTTTCTTTATGTTGATGTGTATTCCATGTTATAGTCCATCTATAGTCTGAGAATTTCATCAGTAAGTGCTTCAAATCTTCATTTTCTAAAATCAAGGTTGTGTCATTTGTACATAGAAGATTGTTGATGGGTCTTCTTCAAATCCTGATTGCACACTGTCCTTGTTACTACCTAGATCCTTTGTTGCTGTTGTTGTTATTGTTGTTAAGTGATATCAGGTTGAGCATGACTCATAGCAACCCTATGAACAAAAGACCTTAACCCTGTTCTATAACTATTGTCTTTCGTCTAAGTTCATAGAGTTTCCAGAAGTATTTTGTTTAGGAAGTGGATGACACTCCTGCTTCCAAGCCTGTCTTAATCTGGGAGCTCCACCAAACACTGTTTAACTATATGTAACCAATATGGTATTTGAGACACCAATAGCACAGCGTTCAGTATCACAGCAATCCCAAGTTTCCTCAGTACATCAAATTGACAGAGCAGTGTTGTATCACTTAGGAGAATGTTCATTTCAAACACAAATTTGGGCCCTCAGGCCCAACCTGTCAGGCCCAGACCGAGGTCAAGGGGGAGAATGATGAATTCAAAGAATATGACATGTCAACAAAGGAAGTGAATGGCCTCGTCCACCTGGCTAAACCACAATGGAATGCCCCTCCCTTCCATCCCTGAAGACCCTTACTATAAAAACTTGCCCCCAAAACAGACATTCGGGCGGGGGGGGGAGGGAGGGGAGAGAAGAACGAACTGGGGAGGAGGGTAGAGAAAACAGTGCAACAATGAAGGAATGAAAACCCAAAATCTCTGTAAATGTTCATTAAAACTAATAAAATTTAATAATAATTAAAAAAACCTGCCCCAAACCCATCTTAGGGTGCAGTTTTCCCCTAGTCTGTCTCTCTCTCTAGAGCAAGGAATCTCACCCAGGAGCCCCCTTAATAAAGCTGCTGTAAGCTTTCTCTCTTTCTCTCTGGTCCCTTCCTTTAGTCCTAGGCCTTACATCCAGTGCGAAGACCTAACATCTGGTGCCAAAACTCAGCAGAGGAGTCTAGACATGTTGTTCCCCGGTTCTCTTTTAGGGTAAGTGTGGCACCCCTCACTCTCTTTTTTAAACCTACCAGCTCACATGGTGTAAAGATGTTGAACAGTAACGTAATGTCCCATTTCTCTCTTCTGCCATTCTGTGTCTATGTCTGTTGACTGAATGCTTTGAGTGCTTGTGAAGAGGCTCCATGGCTGACGCTACTCTGAAGCCATTGCATTTGATTGAGTCCCCACCTGTGGTTCCATGGTGTTGTCAGACAGCTTAGTAGTGATTTGGGGGATCCTCTAGGGACCTCAACTGGGCCTGGGCTTGATATGGGAACACCTATTGTTAAGACACACTTTTTCCCCACAAGGGGCACAGCTGGAGGGAAACCTGTAGGGACTGAGGGGACAGACCCTCCTTTGTCTGCTCTTACAATTTTGTGTCTATGATTATCAGTAGTGTGTGCTTTACCTAAACCCCTCATTCTTCTTGTCCACTACTGCCTCTATTCTGGGGGACAATCTGTTGAGGACTATCTGGTGCCTCCTCCCATAGAAGAATCTCTTCCTCTTTTGTTCTTCTGATTTCTGTATTCTCCTCTCCCCTTCCCTGGAGGCTCCTAAAGCTAGACCAAATTGTCCATAAAACTTCCCAGGCATTTTCCAGGCATTTTAGATTCCCTTGGAATTTAAGTCTATCTGAACTGGACATACATCCAGTCTGCACATACATCCAAAAATTGCAGGCCTGCATCAGGAGCCTACCCAAGTTCCAGGCACTTCTTCCAGGCTATTAATTGTGATAGCGGAAGCCCACACCATCTTTAGCGAGGCTTCTGGCTTTCAGAAGACACTCTGAAATCTCAGCTGCCTCACCCACAGACCTGAACACCATGAGTAGCCAAATGTCTAAACCTCCAAGAGACAGTCCGTTGGGCTGCCTCCTTTCGGATCTTTCAAACTTAGGCCTGGCTGAGGGCCTCTGCCACAAGAGACTGATTTTACCAGATGCTCTGCTGGAGAAGGAGAGGCACTCTCCTTCTGTACCAGTCAGATCTGATTTGACGGTACACACAAAAAAATATTTAAAAAAAAAAACGAAACTGATTTTTTATCTTAACAGGGCATGGCCACAATATCAGCTAGAAAACTACTCTCAATAGCCTCAGAATAGAACCTTTTGGTTTCAATACCCTTTGAGATCTTGACAGTTTGTGCCAGTGGACTCAGATATGGCCAGATATCCAAAGTTTCTTTTACTTTCACTCCCTTCCTTCTCTCTGTAAAGTCTGCCAACATGTGCAAGTTCTCTTAGGCCATTGTAAAGCAGCTTTTAGTATTTACTTTTATTTTTTTACTTTGATACCTTTTCTAATTGGCCTCTCTTTGAATTGTTCTTCCTTGATTTAAAAAGTGTGTGCATATATGCACATGTACATATATGTATCTATTTTTAAATCATATTAACTTTACCAAGTGAAAACAAGCCATACTAGCTTTGAACCAATTAAGAAAATTGCAGTTATTAAAATGTAGCATTTTGGGGTGGTGAACACACATGAAATAACTTAGTATATCTAGACTACTGGATAAAGAACACCTTGAGAATAAAGTTGAAAGTTTTAGCCTGGTATGAGATTAAAGAGGGAAAGCAAAATAACTGGTAATAAATTTTGTGTGTTTTTGTTTAAGAGGGAAAATGAGAGTAGTTTTGCTTTAAAGTAGAACGTCTGGTTGTGCCAGAATATGAAAGACAGTAAAAGCTAAATGTGAAGGTGTGTAATAAGTTGTAGAAGGCTTGAGGGGAAGTTAATTTTATTTATTTTGGTTTATAATACCTGCAAATAATGAGTTTGAAAAGAAACAATGAAATGTTTTGAAATTTTTATACTACCTCGATTGTGGTGGATTTATTTAGAAGATGGACAGGAAAGACTAGTTTTACACTGCAAAATGTTACATGGGTGGCATGCTTTCTTCTGGCCTCTCCCAGAAACAGCCTGAAACTGCAGCCAAAATTTTTAACTAACCTCCCAGTTAAAAAAGAAATCTTAAACAAATCCTCTGAAACTAAAATATCACCTTCCTTTCCCAACCCTTACCCACAGATAAAACCTCTCCCCTTTTTCTGACACCACTTAATACATAATCCAACATACCATCCTTCTCTAACCTCTAGACCAATCATCACAGATAAGTGGGTCAAATTCCTCTTCCTCTCCCTTGCCTCCTCCCAAGCTGCCCCCTATCTCATTCCAGCAGGGCACCCTCTATCAAACCTCAATCAACCAGTTTCTATATAGTTTCTATCCAACAATACCCTTCTTTCTCTTTATTTCATTAAAACTAATTTAAGAATTTTATTTCCTTTTTTCCTTAAAGCATTTTCTACTCACTCTAAATTTTTCAGCCAGAGTACAAAACGGAAAAATTTTTCAAATTTATCTTTTCATTTTTCTTTTATGTTTAATATAGCATTACTTTAAACTCATATATTCCCTATATTTTAAAATTATCATTTTAAAAACTGAACTTAAAAAATAGCTTCTAGAAGTTATATACAAACTTGTCTCATTAAAATAGACATTGCCTGGCCAACAAGTACATGAAGAAATGTTCAAAATCCCTGGCTCTAAGAGAGATGCAAATCAAAACAACTATGAGATATCATCTCACCCCAGTAACAATAGCAAAATTTAACAGAACAGCAAACAACAAATGCTGGCGAGGTTGTGGAGAAACTGGAAGCCTTATTCACTGTTGGTGGAAGTGTAAAATGATGCAACCACTGTGGAAGGCAGTGTGGCACTTTCTCAAAAAGTTGCAAATAGAGATACCATTTGACCCAGCAATTCCACTACTGGGAATATATCCCAAAGAGACCATAACTGACATCCAAGCAGATATATGCACACCCACGTTTATTGCGGCTTTGTTCACAATAGCAAAGAGTTGGAAACAACCCAAGTGTCCATCAATAAATGAATGGATAAAGAAGCTTTGGTATATTCACACAATGGAATACCATTCAGCATTGAAAAACAAGGGACTCATGCAATATTATTCAAAACGGATGACCCCGAAGGACATTATGCTGAGTGAAATATCTCAGTCACAAAAGGACAAATATTGCATAGGGCCTCTGTTGTAAAATAGAACTGGCATGGGGTTGAGGGAAGAGTTGAGGGAAGACAGAAAAGGAGAGGAGGAAATAAGTATATTGCATTGAAACACACGAGGGACATATGAATGGGTATTCTTGTCATTACAGAAGTCCAGAGTGAAGGCTGCATAGCAGAGTTGACTTGGGGGGATGGATTGCATAACAATGAAAGAGTTTTTCTTTTTCTTTTCAAGGAAAAGAGTGGATGGGGGGGCGGAAGGAGAGGTTAGGGAGAAAGTGCAACAATGAATGACTGGAAACCCTAAGTCTCTGTAAACTTTCATTAAAATTAATTTAAAAATATATGGTAGAGGAAAGTAATACAGGAAGGAATGCATCACCTGTATAAAAGCACGTCATTGTGAGAATACATGGCATCATCAAATAGAGCAGAGATAGTTTGATAGGCTGGAGTTGAGTCTAAGGATGAGAGAAAAGGGCAATGGGAAATCCCTGTTAACTCATTTTCTTTTTTCAGCAAAATGTTCATTCATCTCTTCTTCTTCCATGTTACCTGTTATTGAACTCTTTGTTAGTTTCCTGAAATTGTTCTTCCCATTTTGAACCTGTGTTCTTAAAATTCATCTTTCATGTCAGAGAGACAGGTCGATAAACTGAAAACTACATTTTGTTGTTGTTACGTGCCTTGGTTTCAAAACCAACTCTCAGCTCACCCTCCAGCAAGGTTTCAGAAGCCATAAACTGCAGTAGAGGAGATTGCCCACCTTTATCCTGTGGTGCAACTGTGGATTCAAACTGCCTGACTTTGGGTTGGCAGCAAAACTCCTTACCACTAGACCACCGGAACTTCTTAGATACGTTGTTGTTGTTGATTGCCTTCAAGTTAAGCACGACTCATAGCAACCCTATGAACAAAAAGCCTAAAGATCCTCTACAACTATCGATATTTATCCAAGTTCATAGAGTTTCTGGAGGCAAATTGTTTAGGAAGTGGATGCCACTCCTCCTTCCAATCTTAGATGTAAGACTGTCTCCCCCACCCACCTTATAAAAGCAAAAATATTTTAAAACTTTTTAACATGACCGCCTCAGGAAAGTCGGTTTTGATTATGGGATGAAGGAGTTTGAGAGGAGAATTTTACTTTTCAAAATATTCTTCTGTACTATTCAAATATGTTTTGATGTGCACACATCACACTTTTTATATCATGCAACCACACATACATTTTTAAGTTAAAAGTTTCTGTAAAAAAAAAAATCTTAAAATACACTGATCTTAAGTACATATAGTTCAGTGGGTTTTTATATGTAAATATCTAAGTAATAACTTCTAAATCAATACACAAGATACTCCTTGCACCTCAAAAGATTCTATCTACTCTTTTCTAGTAATACTGTCTCCACTGATTACCCACTATTCTGACTTCTGCCACTATATTAGTTTGCTGATTGTTTTGGGGGTTTCCTTCACTTTATTTCTATAAACCACACAGTGTGTGTTTTTAATTGGAATACAATGTACCTAATGCATCTGATCTTAACTATTAGCTCATTAAGTAGTTATCTACATTGTGTGTATATATAATGTAACCATCATTTAAACAAATACAGAAATTACCAACATCCAAGAAGATTCCCTCATGTCCTTTACCAATCAGTACTGTCCTCAGTAAGATAACCATTACTTTAGACTTCTAACATGATTAAATAGGTTAGCTTGGTTTTGAATTTCATATAAATGGAATAATGCAGCAGCATGGGGGCCATCAAGGCACTGTTTAGATCTCTTTTGAGAGAACCTGCTTTGGAGAGCACAGTTGAGAGACTATCTCTAGCTGCTGTCCCTTTAAATCTTCCCAAAAGCAAGCCTCCTCAGGCTTCCTATGAGTCACAGACAGCATGGCAGAGAGTGACAGTCTGGCCAGCCACCCTGGAGAAGGACATTGTTCTCAGAAGGGTGGAGGGATAGTGCAAAAGAGGAAGACCCTGGATGAAATGGATTGACTCAGTGACTGGAGTAATAGGGGAAGGTGTGTGTCAGAGACAATGTAATTGACTCAAGATAGAGCAGGGTTCAGAGCTGTTGTACATAAGCAACTCGATGGCACATAACAACTCTGCCTTATAGAGACTCTTCTGTCAGCTTGGCTGAGAATTCCTCAGAATGGTACTGCAGTCTAAGAATTTTTCTGCTCAATCCTTCCCTTCTCTCTGCTCTCACATTTCAGATCTTCATCTGGGTCTAAAAGCTCCTTGTCTACTGCCACCTACTGCTTTCTCTTTCACAGGCCTCTCCCCCAGTAAATATCTGCATATTTAATCCCATCTTTGCATCTGATTCTCACTGGACCCAAACATTAATATGTTCTTTTGTATGTGGTGTTATCTCTGCATTATAGCTTAAGAGTTATCATAATAATAGTTTATTCCCTGTTATTGTTATGTTGTATTTTGGTACATGAATGTACTACAGTGAGTATCAGCCTATACATTATTGGTCAGTTGAATAGTTCCAGCTTAGACCTCTTAAGAATAAAAATCATTTACTAATATATATTGGTGGATCCACATACTCATTTTCCTTGGCTAGATATCTAAGAGCAGAATTTCTGGGTTATAGGCATAAGATTAGGCTTATTAGATAATACCAGGCAGTTTTTCAAAATTATTGTCCAATATACACTCCAACACCACAACAGTAAGATAATTGTTGTTCCATATAATTTTTTAAAATGAGAGCACTAGTACAAAAGATAAAAAGTCGATCTCTGTTACATCATCCTAGCTTAGTTTTTCATGACTATTTTAAAAAGAGGAAGTGTGTGAACTTACCACATGTCAACAGTGGTCAAATTGGAGGAAGAAAAGATCAGTCATGGAATAACCTTATTTTTTATTTTAATATGGAGAAATGTTTGAAATGGTTTACAACAAGCATAATTTTGATTTTTTTTTTAAAAATCAAACAGAACTTAAAAAAGGTTTATGATGATAAACACCCGTTTCCTCCCCACTCTCCTCCACCCCTTACTATCACGCCTCTTTCCATGGCTTTCTAGCTCAGAAGGATGTGTTGAAATCTAATCTTTTTATTCTTGTGGCTTCATGTCTTTTTTATTACTTTACTGCCTTATATGACATCTCTACCTAGACCAAGAAGTTGCTATCCAAACAGAGCATGGTTTACTACGTGGTTTAAAATTAAGACAGGCATGCATCAGGGATGTATGATTTCTGCATACTAATTCAATCTGTATGCTGAGCAGAACATCCAGAGGATGAACTTTTATGAAGAAGAATGTAGCATCAGGATTGGAGGAAGACTCTGATCAAAACCTTTGGTATACAGCTGCCACAACCTTGCTGGCTGAAAGCGAAGAAGACTTGAAATGCTTACTGCAGGAGATCAATTACGTGTGCAAGAGTGTTGATTGTGGATCCAAGTAAGATGAAATCATTGACAGTTTCAATATTTTCTCCATCTATCATGATGGTTGCCTGTTGGTCCAGTGATGAGGATATTTGTTTCCTTGATGTTGAGATGTAATCTATATTGAAGGCTGTAGTAATTGATAACAATGTTTTAGGGACAGAAGAGGAGAGGGTAAAGGACCAAGCAAGGTAACCCAGTGAGGCTGAAGTGAAAAGATGGAGAGTTTAGAGTCTGGCCTGTCACATCTTTGACCTGCAGCACACAGACCAGGGCTGGCTTTCCCTCCAACCTTGAATCTTGTCCTTAAAATCAAAGGTAGCGATGGGAAAGTGTGCTGATAGGGACCTCTCTAAAGTACTCAAGAGCAACGGTGCCTCTCTGGAGACTAAGGTGCGCCTGATACAGGCCATGGTCTTTGCAATCACTTGTTATGCATCAGAGAGTTGGACAATGACTAGGGAGGATAGAAGGAGAATTGATGCCTTTGAGCTGTGGTGCTGGAAAAGAGTATTGAATGTACCCTGGACTGCCAAGAAAACAAACAGATTCATCCTGGAGAGGATTAAACCAGGCTACTCCTTGGAGGCAAGGATTCTGGGGCTTCGTCTGACATACTTTGGACATGTTGTAAGGAAAGACAGGTCCTTGGAGAGGGACATCATGCTTGGTAGGGTGGAGGGACAGCGCAGGAGGGGAAGACCCTCTATACGGTGGATTGATTCAGTGACTGGAGTAATCGGGATGGGTGTGTCAGAGGCGGTGCGGTTGGCACAGGATAGAGCAGGGTTTAGAGCTGTGTGCATAGGGTCACTATGAGTCGCAAACGACTTGACAGCACATAACAACAACAACAGTGCAATCTGACTAGCTCGAAAAGTTAAATTGCTGCTCACAACTCAGGGTATCCTCCTTTGCTGCCTGCCAGAGCTTCTGCTACCAGATAGAGGTTTTCTTTCTTTGAACGACTTGATAGAAAGGGAGGGATAGTTTCTCAGAGGGTGTGGGGGTAGAGAGAGGGTGAGAGTACAAGATCTCAAAGGCTCTATTTTCCAACAACGCTCCTCCCCTTCCATCATTTGGTTCCTGCTTGGGGTTCAGGGCTTTTAAGAATGGTAATTAGCCTGGGTAATTACCACATCATCATTCAATTTAGGACAAGAAGGGAAAGGATACGGAAAGGGCACTAACTGGAGTTTAGATTGTCAGAAGCCCTATATGCGAAGCTTCACACTTGATTTCATTTATCCCTCATCACACCTCTAAGCTGCAGGCAGAAATATAGGCATTTTTCATATGAAAAAGTTAAGTCTTAAAGACCAGTTGTGGATGAGTCTGTTTGAATCTAAAGCATATCCCCTTCCCAGGTCACTGAGCTAGGCATTTGCCTGGCCTGAGACACTTTCTTCTCTTAGTAGAGCTTGCAGATACTTCCCTGGGACAGGCTGCATGGCCTGCCCTGGAGCTCCACAAGGCACCTCTGATTCCACAGGAAATTCATTTTTACTTTAAACAATCTGTTGGGAATTCTGCACTGGTATAAAGGTGTTGGCAAAGAATATCGATTACACGATGGTCATTACAAAGACAGAGGAGGAAGAAAAGACCAAAATGGATGTGAGAAGAGACTGAATTTTACACTAGAGCACCGAGAAGCCAAAGCAGAGGGAAGAATTAAAGATATTAAAGAGCTGAAAAAAAAGATTTCAAAAGGCAGCACAGAAAGACAATGTAAAACATTACAATGAAATGTGCAAGGAGCTGGAGTCAGAAAATCAAAAGGGCCTAAGTTGCTCAACATTTCTTAAGCTCAAGGAACTGAAGAACAAATTCAAACCTCGAGTTGCTATACCAAAGGATGCTTTTGGCAGAATATTAAATGATACAGGAAGTATTAAAAGAAGATGGAAAAAGTACACAAAGTCACTGTACAGAAAGAAATTGGCAGACACAGAAGAATTTCATGAAATAACATATGAGCAAGAGCCTATGGTGATGAAAGAAGTTCACGCTGCTCTGAAGGAATTGGCAAAAAATAAGGCCCCAGGAATTGATGGTATACCAATTGATGTATTTCAACTGACAGATGCTGTCCTAGATGTGCTCACCAAGTTGTGTCAAGAAATCTGGAGGGGGAAAAAAATTTTTTAAAAAAAGAAATTTGGAGGAAAACCACTTGGCCAACTGACTTTAAGAGATCTATATTTGTTCCCATTCCAAAGAAAGGTGATCCAACAAAGTGTGGAAATTATCAAACAATATCATTGATATCACATGCAAGCAAGATTCTGCTGAAGTTTATAGAAAATGACTGGAACAGCACATCAACAGAGAACTGCCAGAAGTGCAGGCTGGGTTTAGAAGGGATTGTGGTACTAGGGATATTGTAGCTAATGTTAGATGGATCTTAGCTGAAAGCAGGGAGTACCAGAGGACTCCTAATCAATGTGTTTCATTGATTATGCAAAGACGTTTGACTGTATGGATCACAAAAATCTGTGGCTGACTCTGAGAAGAATGAGGATCGCAGAACACTTGATCATGCTAATGCGAAACCTATACTTGGACCTGGAGGCAGTCATCAGAACAAAGCAAGGAAACAGCATGGTTCAAAATTGGGAAGGGTGTATGCCAGGGATGTGTCCTATCTCTATACCTTTTTCAACCTATATGCAGAACAGATTTTCCAGGAGGCTGGGCTGTCTGAGAAGTGTGGCATCAGTATTGGCTTCATCAACAATCTGCATTATGCGGATGACACAACCCTGTTTGCTGAAACTGAGGAGGACCTGAAGTGCTTGCTGCAGAAGGTTAAGGACTGCAATGTTCAATAGGGATTGAGGCTCAATATCAAGAAGACAAAGATTCTCACCACTGGGCCAAATGGCAGCATCAGGATGAATGGTGAAAAGATTGAGATTATTAACAGCTTTAGTTTGCTAGGCTCCACAGTAAACAGTCTTGGTACCAGCAGCCAGGAAACTAAAAGATGTATGGCCATGGAAAAATCTGCTGTTAGAGACCTCTCCAAAGTACTGAAAAGAAACAATGTCATTCTGGAGACTAAGATGCACCTGATATAGGCCATGGTCTTTATAATCACTTGCTATGTGTCAGAGAGCTGGAAAATGACTTGGGAGGATAGAAGGAGAACTAATGCCTTTGAGTTGTGATGTTGGAGAAGAGTATTGAATATACCATGGACTACTAAGAAAACTAAAAGTTTCATCCTGGAGAGGGCTAAACTAGGCTGCTCCTTAGAGGCAAGGATTCTGAGGCTTTATCTGACATGCTTTGGACATGTTGCAAGGATGTCATCTTTGGTGGTACAGATGATGAAAAAACACATGAAGAAATGTTCAAAATCCCTATCTCTAAGAGAGATGCAACTAAAAATAACCATGAGATATCATCTCACCCCAGTAACAATAGCAAAATTTAACAGAACAGCAAACATCAAATACTGGTGAGGTTGTGGAGAAACTGGAATCCTATTCACTGTTGGTGGGAGTGTAAAATGGTGCAGCCACTATAGAAGGCAGTATGGCCTTCTTTCTCAAAAAGTTGGAAATAAAGATACCATTTGACCCAGCAATTCCACTACTGGGAATATACCTTAAAGAAACCAGAACTGCCACCCAAGCAGATATATGCTCACCCATGCTTATTGCAGCTTTGTTCACAATAGCAAGGAGTTGGAAACAACCCAAGTGCCCATCAACAAACAAATGGATAGAGAAGCTGTGGTGTATCCACACAATGGAATACTATGCTGCATTGAAAAACAAGGAACTCATGAAATATCATACAAAATGGATGACCCTGGAGGACATTATGCTGAGTGAAATATTTCAGTCACAGAAGGACAAATATTGCATAGTGCCACAGTTGCAAAGTGGGACTGACATCAGAGTTGGGGGGAAACTAGAGGGGATAAATAATGCATACGGCATTGAAACAGATGAGGGAGAGAACTGTTTAGGAAGAATATATGATTGGGTATTATTGTCATGACAAGAGTCCAGAATGAAAGCTGCATAGTGGAGTGGACTGGAAGGGTGGGGGGATTATATAATGAAACAATTTTTTTTTTTTTTAATTTTCAAAGAGAAGAGTGAACTGGGGAGACAGGGGTAGGCAGGGAGGAAAGTGTGCAACAATGAATGAAGGGAAATCCAAAGTCTCTGTGACATTTCATTATAATAATTTTTTAAAAAAGGGGGGGGGAAGAGTCCAAGCAGATTCCATGGCACCTAACATGTATTTTAATTAATTAAATAAACAAACAAACTGCAGAAGGTCAAGGATTTCAGCTTTCACTATGGATTGAGGCTCAACATCAAGAAAACAAATATTCTCACCACTGGGCCGACTGGCAGCAGCAAGATAAATAGTGAAGAAATCAAGATTGTTAACAGCTTTAGTTTTCTTGGCTCCACAATCAACACTCTTGGTACCAACAGCCAAGAAGTTAAAAGACGAATTGCATCAGGAAAGACTGCTGTCAGAGACCACTCCAAAGTACTGAAGAGCAAAAATGTCAATCTGGAGACTAAGATGTGCCTGATCCAGGCCATAGTCTCTGTAATTATGTGATATGCATCAGAGAGCTGGACAATGACGAGGGGTGATAGAAAGAGAATTGATGCCTTTGAGTTGTGGTGTTGGAGAAGAGTGTTGAATACACCATGGACTGCTAGGAGAACCAACAAATTGGTCCTAGACAGGGTGAGACCAGGCTGTTCCTTGGAGACAAGGATTCTGAAGCTTTGTCTGACATACTTTGGACATGTTGTAAGGAGGGACCAGTCCTTGGAGAGGGACATCATGCTTGGGAGGGTGGAGGGACAGCGCAAGAGAGGAAGACCTTCAATGAGATGGATTGATTCAGTGACTGGAGTAATGGGGTAGGTGTATCAGAGACAGTAAGATTGCCACAGGATAGAGCAGGGTTTAGGGCTGTTGTACATAGGGTCACTATGAGTTGCAAGCAACTTAATGGCACATAACAACATCAATGATATAGAGATAGAGATGTTTATATATTCATTCGCACACACACCCTCACCCTAGAAGCAACAAACATACTGGGGGTTGGAGGCTAACCAACTGAGCTGCTTGCAAGGCCCCTCCCTACCAATGCTGTGGATGGAGAATAGTTCAGAGGACTGGTAAACTTTCACTGCAAGTCTTTCTAGTTTTAATTTTAAAAGAAAAATAAAAGACATACATTCAACTCAGGGTAGTCTCACCCTGGAGAAGTGTGAGTCACATTCTCCTGAGCTAATCTTCCCTCTCCAATAACCTCAGAAAAGAAACAAAAGTAAAAATTCCACCATCATCACTGTGTAAAGGAGCTGCCCTGCCAACTCGAAGGCATGCAACTAGAATCCACTGGCTGCTCCGCCGGAGAAAGCTGGGCAATCTCTTCCCATGCAATTTTGTTATTGCTGTTGTTAGGTTCTATCGAGTTGCGTACAACTCATAGCGACCTTATGAACAAAAGATCTGAACCCTGTTCTGTCCTGCGCCATCCTCACACTTCCTGACACACAAGAGCCATTGCAGCAGCCACCATGCCAATTCACCTGGTTGAGGGTCTTCTTCTCTTTCACTGACTCTCCACCCTTTCCAGTATGATGCCTTTCTTCAAGGAATAACCCTTCTAGCAAAACGTCCAAACTATGTAAGGCAAAGCCTCATCATTCTTGCCTTCAAAGAGCACTCCACCTGCACCCTCTCCAAGACAGATTGGTTTGTTCTCTTGGCCATCCGTGGGATGTTCAGTGCTCTTCTCCAACACCACAGCTCAATGGCTTCAATTCTTTTTCTGTCATACTTATCCATTGTCCAGCTTTCAGATGCATAGCAAGTGATCAGGAAGACGACAGCCTGAATCAGATGTACCTTAATCTTCAAACTGACATCATTACTCCTCAATAATTTCGAAAGGTCCCTAACTGCAGATTTTCCCAGTGCAATGCAGCTCCTTACTTCTTGGCTGCTGGTACCAAGAGTGTTAATTGTCCAAGCAAGATGAAGCTGTTGGCAATTTCAATCTCCTCTCCATCCATCATAATGCTGCCTATTGGTCCAGTGATAAGAATCTTTTTTTTTCCTGACACTGAGATGCAATTCATACCAAAGGCTGCTTTCCTTGATGTTCTGCAACAAGTGCTTCAAGTCCTCCTCACTTTTAGAGCTCAAAATTGTGTCATTCACATAACACAGGTTATTGAAAAGTCTCCCTCCAATCTTGATGCCACATTTGTTTTTATAGAGTCCAGCTTCTCAGATAATTTGCCTAGAATACAGATCGAATAAGTATGGAGAGGTACTCCATTCCCAATTCCAAACCATGCCGTGCTCCCCTGCTCCATTCACACAACAGCCTCGTGGTCCAGGTATAGATTTCCCCTGAGCATAATTAAGTGTCCAGGATATTCTTCTCAATGTCAGCCACAATTTGTTATGATCCACACAATCAAATGCCTTGCATAGTCGATAGAGCATAAATAGACATTTTTCTGGTATTCCTCTCTCCCATGCAGTTTATTTCCTCTGAAAATCCACTGTGAGCTCAGCTATACATCAGGTCAACAACATAACAATACCATCATTACCAACAACAGAGCTGTTGCTGAGGGGAGAAGGTGGTGGTGTTCCCATAAACTGGAAGCACGATGCCCTCTAGCTGTCAGAACTTCCATTGCATTTAAATAGGTTGGGTTTCCCAGTGGGAAGGAAAAAAGTATCTTCTTGGTGGATTGGTGGTGGCACTTTCTTTGCAGGTACTATTCCACAGAAGATTACAAATATTCTTTTACTGAGTACCTACTGTGTGCTGAATATCCCATGGACTACAAAAAGTACAAGGAGATATGTCGTGGAGAGAAGGTGCTGCCAGAGTGATCCAGAGTCCAAGGTGATAGCACAACAGGTAACACGCCAGGGCATCTTAGGTCTGCCCATGGGGAACAACAAAACAAGCACAAGAAATAGACTCAGGCAGCTCAGGATAGGAGAGCAGAGTAGTGCGGCCTACTGAAACCTCAGGTTTTGAGCCAGAGTAACTGGTCATCCTGGGAGCATAAGAGGAAGGCTGCCTGTAGATGGATCCTAGAAGAAGATTGCCTAAAAGCACAGAAGAGGAAGGTACATTTCAACAAAGAAAAAAGTTGGAAGGAGTGCTGCAACTGGAGAGGGAGAGGTTGCGTTCTCCAAGGTGCACCTGTCAGAGGCCTTTGGCACCCAATATGGATGCCATCATTCCATCCTTCCTTCTATCCCTCCTTCCTTTTATCCCTCCTTCCTGCCTTTTCTTCCTTCCTTCCGGCCCTCCTTCCTGCACTCTTTCCATCCCTCCTTCCTGCTCTCTTTTCTTCCCTCCTTCCATCCCTCCTTCCTGCCCTCCTGTTTGCTCTTCCTTCCTTCCTGCCCTCCTTCCTGCCTTCCCTCGTTCCTGCCCTCCTTTTTTCTCTTTCTTCCTTCCTGCCCTCCTTCTTTGCCCACTTCTCGCCTTGCCTGTCCACAAAGAATCTAGATGTTGTGGAGATACCTGTTTCCACAATATCTTCATTTCCTGCTTCTCAGTTTCCTGGGATCTTCCAGCCAGCCCTCTAATTGTTACTATTTTGGGCAATTTCGCTGCTAGTCTCCACGTAAGAAGAGCTAGTCCAACACCACATATGATTCAAATTTCAGAATTTAGAGTTTTGACCTGGAGAAAGAGAATGTCAAAGTCATATTGAGCCTGATCCAAAAGATCTCTCCCCAGAAAACCCTCTCTGTGCAGCCCCATCCTGAGCTTTCCTTACAATCCCCACTCCTCCCCACAGCAGCCCTCCAGCCCCTGGAGGAGAGGTACAGAGCACCATTCATTCCCATTCCCACCAGGAGTTATCCTGACACCTCACATTCCTGGGTTTGCCCTGCCTTTCCCACTTCTTATCATGTGACCTTGGATCACTTAATTAGATTGCACCTACAGAAGAAGAAGAATGATATTTCCTTCGCATTTGGGGGAGTTAAATAATACAATTAAGCACATAACCATGTAGCTAGCACACATTCTAAGTGCTCGATAAACCTGGAAGAGGACCAAAGCATTCTATACCATATGAGTTAGTGTTGTATAAGTATTTGATAGACAGAAATGATACAAGGAAAAACAAAGCTAATGAATTAGGGAGGAGGGAAAACCCCACAAACTCATACGCATTGCCAGTGAGTTGGAACCCACTCATAGGTAAACCTTCCAGGGTTTTGTGGTTTGTTTGATTTTTTTTTCCAGAAGCTATAGATTGCACAGGAGGAGACTGCCCAACTTCTTCCCATGGAGGGCCTGGTGGATTCGAACTGCCAGAGAGGTGTGACCTCTGAGTTAACAGTTCAACTCTCAGAAACCCCTACCAATTGGGAAAAAAAAATATTTGTAGTGTTCTGTCTCTAGTGTTTGCATGAACTGTGCAAATGTAAAGTGAGAAGCAGCCCTGGAAAGTCCACCTATGTGTGAACTCTACCCTGACTGAGCAAGCGTTGATACAAGGCTGGGCCTGAACCTATCAGCTGCTGCACTGGATTGAGTGGAAGTTGTGTGAAATGCACAGTGGAGGTGGGGGCTTCTATTGCTGGGATATTGGGGCTGGCAGGGGCAGACTCCCCAGTACACAAGTAAATGTACCTGGTTTCCTGGGTAATCCAGCCTTTCCGGAATTGTAAATTTAAAAAATAACAATTTTGGATCTGTAAGATGGTGCTATGGAGTTGGGAAGAGACAGACATAGAATTATTGATGTGGTGAAAAAAATGTGAAAGCACTCGTTCTAAATTACTATATCCTCACAGGTAAGCCACACTTGCCCTGTTCCTTGGGTAATCCAACACTGGGGACAGGGCTAGATTTCCAGAGACAGTTTCATTTTGAAACCAAAAGAAATGTGACAGAACTGGAAACGGTGCCTGAAATCAGCCCTGTACATGTGACATGATGTCTTATGGCTCATTTGTTTTGGGAGCAGTTCAAAGGTCTGTAACCTACCGAAGAAAAACAAAAACCTATGCACTTGAAGAATATACTATATAGGTGAGAAAAATAGTAATTCAGTCTGCCAAAGAGTCCCTTCACCATGATCAAGTTCAACATCAACAATGAGAAATCTTATCAACATGATAAGGAATTTATGGCAGTGAATTTTGGACCCAAATACAGCACATAGTGTCTGGTTTTGAGGTAGACCAAGAGAACAAACAGGTCTCTCCTAAAGAGGATGAAAAACCAAGTTGCTCTTTGGAGGCAAGGAGTATGTAGCTCTGTATCATATATTTTAGGCATATTGCCAAGAGGGACCAATCCTGAGAAGAACATCATGCTTGGAAGGGTAGAGGATCAGTTCAGCAGAAGAAGACCCTGGATGAGATGGACTGAGTGACTATGATAATGGGAACAGGTGTATCAGAGACAGTGAGACCGGCTCAAGATTGGGCAGGGTTCCGAGCTATATTGTGCATTAGTATGAGTCGTAATCAACTTGACAGCACATAACAACAACAATGAGGTAGGGGTATGTTTAGATTTATTTAAATTATCTTTCATGATTTAGGAACCTGAATTTTTTTAGAGACATAAAGATTTGTTTATTGTGTGGAGTGGAGATGTTGGTACTTGTTTGGATTCCGATTACTAGCTATGCATCCAAGACCTGGACAATGAATAAGGATGACAGAAAAAGAACTGATGCCTTTGAGCTGTGGTGTTGGAGAAGAACATCCCATGGATGGCCAAGAAAATGAATAGATGTGTCTTGGAGAGGGTGCAGCCGGAGTGCTCTTTGGAGGCAAGAATGCTGACACTTTGCCTCACACTCTTTGGACATGTTGCTAGGAGGTGCTATTCCTTGGAGACGGACATGATGTTGGGGAGGGGGGAGGGCCAGTGAAGAAGAAGGCCCTCAAACCAGGTGGATTGACGAGGTGACTGCTGCAATGGGCTCTTGTGTGTCAGGAAGTGTGAGGATGGCTCAAGATAGCACTAAGTTCAGATCTTTTGTTCACAGGGTCGCTATGAGTTGTACTTGATTCGATGGCACCTAACAACAACAACAACATTGATTAATATACCTTTCTTCTTCTTTAGTCTTCTTGAAACTATTTTTCCTTCACCAATACTTTGATGTGTTATATCAAATTGAACTGTTACTTAAACCAAGTGAATTGATTATCCACCTAGAAACTTTATCTCTCTTTCATTGCCGTTGGGTCAGAACTGACTGATAGCCGACCCTGTAGCCATTTTCCAGAGGCTGGAAATTGCATGGGAGGAGACTGTCCATCTTTCTCCCATGGAGCCACTGCTGGACTTGAGTCTTGTAAAAGACAAACAGTGATGAGTCAGGTTAATGGCATATATTCTTTATCTGATATGATGAAAATGACGTTTTGCCTCTGTGCTCATCCTCCAAAACCCTACACCTCCAGTACACTCATACAGAAAACACCAGGTAAATCCCAAGTGACTGACATGCTATGAAATATCTGGACTGCACTCCTCAAAACTGTCCAGTTCCTCAAAATCAAGAACAGTCTGAGAAACTCCCAGCCAAGAGGAATCCAAAGAGACATAACAACTAAGGGTATGTGCTGCCTGGCTGAATGGAATTTGCTATTTGTTGTTGTGTAGCATCAAGTTGGACCTGACCCATAGCTGACCCTCCATTGGGTTTTTAGAAGCAGTTCATCACAGGGGAGGAGTTTGCACATCCTTCTGCGGAGCAACTAGTGGTTTCAAACCTCATTCCTTTGGGTTAGCAGAACTTCTTACCACTAAGCCATCAGAACTCTCAGAATGGGGTTTAGTAGTACCAAAAAAAAAAGCATAAAAAGCCAATCTGAATAAAGCATAGGCTTTAATTAATAAAAACAAATTTTTTTCAAAGAGATAAAGTACACTTTAGTCATATAGTTAATATCATAAAGTGAAAAAGTAAATGCTGTAAATTAATTTAAGAAAGAAGCAGGCCAAATTGCTGAAGTCAATCCTATTACCAACTCAGCAGGGTTCAGCAATACTTTCCCTGAGCTTCTGAAACTCAGGATGGAGTCCTAGGAGTTTAGAGGCAGATGATGAAAGAATTGACTTCTGAATAAATCCTTTCAAAGTCAGAGGGATTGCTGGATTAGCAGTAACTGCCCTTTGGGTCATGATCTCCAAGAAATAGTAAAAGATAATAATAACAACAGCAACAACTACTATTATAGAAGGATAAATACTGCATAAGACCTTTAAAAACAGAAGGATAACCAGTAAGGGGAAGGAAGAGAGGGAAGAGGTGGGAGCAGAGGGGTGAAGTTGAGCAGGGGGAAATCATAGGGTCCATAATTTGGTGGGTGAAGGGGGGAGGTAAAGGAAATGGGAAGATCTAGTGGAGATCTGGAAAGACAGGGTAACAGAGAACATAGTTCAATAGTGATTAATTTTACAAAACACAATGAGAATGTATAAAACACAATGTGAATGAAGAATAGTGTGAATGAAACACAGTGTATACAAACTATTTTTTTAGATTTTCCATGGAATTTTTTTCCTTATTAATTTTAATGAAAGTTTACAGAGACTTAGTGTTTCCAGTCATTCATTGTTGCACTTTTCTCCCTAACTCCCCCCTTGCCCCATTCACTCTTCTCTTTGAAAAGAAAAATGAAAACTCTTTCACTGTTATGCAATTCCTCCCCCAAAGCCACTCCACTATGCAGCCTTCACTCTGGACTTCTGTAATGACAAGAATACCCATTCATATGCCCCTCTTAAACAGTTCTCTCCCTCATCTGTTTCAATGCAATATACAGTATTCCTCCCCTCCTTTTCTGTCTTCCCTCAACCCCATGTCAGCCCCATTTTACAACAGTGGCCCTATGCAATATTGTCCTTTTGGCGCTGAGATATTTCACTCAGCACAATGTCCTCCAGGGTCATCCATTTTGCATAATATTTCATGAGTTCCTTGTTTTTCAATGCTGCATAATATTCCATTGTGTGAATATACCAGAGCT
>NW_006399827.1:13629699-13642029 GCF_000299155.1 Elephantulus edwardii
ACCTCTTCCAATCCTTTGTCCTCCAAATTTCCTGGCATTGACTGGAGAGTGCATCGAAGGGTGCATCTGTTAATTGAAGCAAGTCAATTAGTATCCCATGGATTACTGGGGTCTTATTTCTTGCCAGTGCCTTCAATGCACTTCCACTTCCTCCTTCATTACCATTGGCTCCTGCTCATATGGTACTTCTTTTTTTTTTTTTTTATGTGAGTGTACCGTCAAATCAGATCTGACTGGTACAGGAGGAGATTGTCCCTCCTTCCTCGGCAGAGCATCTGGTGGATTCGAACTGTGCGCCTCTGGGATTGTAGGGTACTTCTTGAAATTTTTCACTGTCTATCAGTTCTTTTTGATACAATGATTCTGTGTATTTCCTCCATCTTCTTTTGGCACTTTTTGTGCCATTCAATATATTGCCCATAGCATATTTTAATATTGCAACTTGAGGTTTAATTTATTTTTCAGTTCTCTCAGCTTGAAAAATGCAGAGCAAGTTCTTCCCTTATTATTCTACAACTCCAGCTCTCTGCACATTCCATTAAAATACTTGGCTTTGTCTGCTCAAGCTACCCTTTGAAATCTTCTGTTCAGCATGTTTTCCCTTGTTTTGGCTTCTAGATACTCTATTGCACTTTTCAGAATCTCTTCTGACATCCATTTTGGTTTTTTCTTTCCCCTCTGTCTTTGTGATAACCTTGATATCATCCCACAACTCATTCAGTCTTTGATTACGGCAGATGGAGAAGAGATTAAAACTTGATTGAAGTTGTCAACAATTTCATATTACTTGGATCCACAATTAACACCCTCAGCACCAGCAGTCAGGAAATCAGAAGACATATTGCATTGGGAAAACTTGCAGTTAGGGACCTCTCCAAATTATTAAGGAGTAATGATGTCAGTTTGAGGACTAATTGTCTGATTCAGGCCATGGTTTTTCTGATCACTTGGTATGCATCTGGGAGCTGGACAATGAATAGGGATGACAGAAGAATTGACGCTTTTGAGTTGGGTGTTGGAGAAGAGCACTGAATATCCCATGGACTGCTAAAAGAACAAATAAATATGTCTTGGAGAGGGTGCAGCAAGAGTGCTCTTTGAAGGCAAGATGACGAGGCTTCACCTGACATACTTTGCTAGGAGGAGCATGATGCTTGGAAGGATGGAGGGTCAGCAAAATAAGACCCTTGAACAGATGGACTGACACAGTGACTGCTACAATGGGCTCTACTGTGTCAACAAGTGTGAAAATGACACAAGATAGGATGAGGTTCAAATCCACTGTTTACAGGGTTCTATGAGTCCTACTCAATGGCACCTACCAACAACCTGTATCATTGATAACAACCATCAAATTGTACAACCATTCTCACCAATCTCTTCTAGTTGTTCTTCCTCTATCGAAATAGAGTCACTGCCCCGTGAGTCTGCTATCTTTCAAATTGCTATTGTCCATTTCATCTGCATAGATCTTAAAAGAGCTGAATGCTCTCTGGTGGACTAGTGGCAAAAATCTGCATTGCAATCCTGAAGGAGGTTTGTGCCACCAGCTGCTCTGCAGAAGGATAGAAATCTCCTCCCACATGATTAACTGCCTCTAAAAACCTGCTGGAGAGTCAGCTATGGGTCGGATTGGTACACAGCAACAACAGTGCTCAAGGTAGACATTCTTTCATGCTTTAAGAATTAGCTAAGCTAAACAAATTGCTTTTCGAAGACTTCAGGGGATATTTTCGTTTCAAGGTTATCTGCAGTCAATTGCCTTTAAGGCTTCAGAAGTTTTGAGTCCTTAAAATTATAAATTCTGTTCTGCATTTCTCCCCTTCCGATAAGAATTCTTCTGTAAACCCTTAGATCAAAATGTTTAGTGATGGTAGCTGGACACCATCTTCTGGTCTGATGGCAAAGGGAGCAGCTGTTCTTTGAGACAATAATCACACATTCTACATCCTCCTCCTACTCTTGATGTTACTTCTTCCTCTGTTTCTCCAAGTGAGTAGACATCAATTGTTATGTTTTTAATAGATACTTGCAAACTTTTATGATCCCAGGTACTATGCAACACACTGGGTGGTAAAACAGAAACATTTACTTATTATTATGTGGATTATAGCCCCTTAGGTTGGAAGGCATCAAAAAAAATTAGGAGGGAACAGCTGTAAACATCCATTAATAATTTTTTTCTATAATTATATTTTATTAATTTTCATAAACATTTACAGAGATTTTGGGTTTCCATTCATTCATTGTTTCACTATCCATTAATAATTGGAATATGAAATATGCAAAGTATGAGTCTAGGAAAAATAGAAGTTGTCAACAAGAAATGGAACACATAAAGATCAACATCCCAGGCATTAGTGAGCTGACATAGACTGGTCTTGGCCATTCTGAATTAGATATTCATATGCTCTATTATGCTATTGAAGAGGAGTAGTATGACTTAACTAGTCAAAAACAGCATTTCAAAATATATTCTAAAGTACAACGCTAAAAAAATTTTTAAAAGTACAATGCTGTGATCAATGGGCTACTATCCATGTTGTTGTTGTGTATCATAGAGTAGGAACCGACCCATAGCTGACCCTCTGGCGGGTTTTCAGAGACAGTTAATCAAACAGGTGGAGATGGCCCATCCTTCTTCCACTACTCTCCATATACATATAAAAATATCTATTACTACAACTATTATTCAAGTATATACACTAACCACCAAAACCAAAGATGAAGAAATTGAGGGTTTCTATCTTTGCAATCTAAGCTTGACCAAACACACAATAAAGATGCATTAACAATAACTGGTGACTAGAATATGAAAGTTACATAAATTAGAAGGTAGAAAAAATATAGCGTTGGTAACAAAAATTATGTTAGAGATTGGATGACAGAATTTTGTACAATGAATCATTTATTCATTGCAAGTACCTTTTTAAAAATAATAAATGGTGACTATATACATGGACCTCACCTAATTAGCTACACAGGAATCAGATTGACTACATCTGAGCAGAGAGTCGATAGAGAAGCTCAATATCACCCATTCAAACAGGGCTAGGACCTCACTCATGTGCAAGTTCAAATTCAAGCTGAAGAAAATTAAAACAAGTCCACAGAACCAAAATACAATCTTCAGTCTAACCTAACTGAATTTAAAAACCATCTCAAGAGTAGATTGGATGCAATGAAAACAAATGACCAAAGACCAGACGAGTTGTGTGATGGCATCAAGGACATCATCCATGAAAAAACCAAACAGTCATTACAAAAAAAAGATCCAAATGGGCATCAGAACTGCAGCCAGAAGCAACGATGCTAAGACTTCGTCTTGCAGGAAGAGCCAATCCCTGGAAAAGGACATGTTATAAAAGTTGAAAGATCATTGAAACAGAAGAGGCTTAAAGAAATGGATTGCTACAGAGACTGCAACAATCAGCCGAAGCACATCAGAGATGGAGGGGATAGTGCAAATGGGGCAGGGATGCATTGGTTGTACATAGGTTTGTGTTGTTGCTGTTGTTGTTATGTGCCATCGAGTCAGAACCAAAACAGACTCATAGTTAATCATCTGGTGGGTTTTCAGAGGCAGTTACTTGCACAGGAGGAGACTGCCCACCCTTCTCCTATGAAGCAGCTGGTGGTCTCAAACCATGTACGTGCAGGATTGCAGTGTAGCTTCTTGCCACTCAGCCACCAGAGCTTAAGGTTTGCTATGAGTGGGAGCCAATTCAACAGCACTTAACAACAACAAAGTACACAGTGAAGAAAAGGCAGACACCCCAGAAGATGGCTTGACAGTGGCTCTAACAGTGTATTTAAGCACAGGAGGGGTTGTGAAACTGTTAGGCAGCGTTTGGCAGGATCAGGCAGTGTTCTGTTCAATAGATACCTCACAACATCAGCATCAGGACTTCATTTCTCCCACTGGCTTTTTGTTTTGCGTTGTATTCCTAGATTTTTACATATTCTTTTGGTTATTAGATTGTTGTTAGCCACATGATTTCTGCTTCATTTGTTATTAAAACAGAAGTGATACATGAGAAACTGAAAGTTAGATTTTTGCAAAATAAAAAATATTTTTGTTAAAAAACAAATCAAGGGGAGCTTTCGTGGCCTAGTGGCAAGAAGCTGCACTGCAATCCCAGAGGCATGCAGTTCGAATTCACCAGATGCTCTGCTGAAAATAATAAAATAAAATTTTAAAAAAAGAATCCTTTAAAAAAACCAAAACAATTTGCCCAAATGCCATCTGACTAACTAGTAAGTGCCATTCCAATCTGGTGCCTCCCACCCTAAACCTATGTCTGTTCTTAGCCACTAAGAAAATTACTTCCATTTGTTCACCCATTTAAATGAAGCAAATAAATGTGTGAAAAGAATTCAGCTAATTTAAAAGTATATTATTTACAAATAGAACTGTAGAAAGGAAAAATATTTAGGAGTCATTTTATTAAAAATATAGATAAATCTCTGTGTCCCTTGCTCCAATCTCCCCATGTAGTTCTGCTGTGCGGCCATGAAAATCCCACCCTTTCCTTGCTGACTAGTGGATGGCCCATATAGTTGATGGTAATGGAGAGTGAAATAAGAGAGGGATGGGTTTCAAGGTAGCCCTCTCTCTCCCACTCACACTGACCTACTGACTCAGAATCTAGCTCGTCAATTGGCCTTTAATCCCCCTCCACCTCCAGAATGTCATTCAGGGTGATGACTGTCACCTACTAGACTCAATCCAAAGAAAGTTTCCTCTTCCTTCACCAGACAGAAGCAGTGCAATCTGTCAGAATCACTGGCACTTCTGACAGCAATCATATCCCCTCCATGGTGTAACTCTTGGACCACAGTTCTTGTGATATCCTCAGATATGCTGGGCATTGTGCCTAGATTAACTAGAAAAAGAAGCCAATTTCAGTTTGGAGGAGAGAAAACATGGGTTTAAGGGTTTTGGGGTTTTTATTTTCGTTTGTGGGGTTTTTTTCTTTGTTTCTTTTATTATTTTTCGTGTGTACCGTCAAATCGGATCTGATTGGTACAGGAGGAGATTGCCCCTCCTTCTCCAGCAGAGCATATGGTGCATTTGAACCGCATACCTCTGGGATTGCAATGAAGCTTCTTGCCACTAGGCCACAAGAGCTCCCTGGGTTTAAGGGTTTTAAATCTTTCATCTTTGTCTTCCTGGAGTCAATGAAGAGCCAAAGGGCCTAGGAAAACAAGGACCTAAGATGATTTGCCTTTTCTGCTTTTACAAGATGAGATGATCAAAGTATACAAGAAAGGGTGCTGGCTTGGCACATCAAGTTGGAATGGACTCATAACTAACCTGGGAGGAGACTGGCCATCTTTCTCCCAAGGAATCACTGGTGGATTTGAATTTCCAGAGGTGCTGTCTTCAGATTAGCAGCACAACTCCCTACTTACTATGCCTTCAGAGCTCAAGGAAGGGTTGGTGGTGGTGTTGTATAACTTCAAGTCCGAACTGACCCATACATGCAGTGGCTTTTTAGAGGCAGTTAATTGCATGGGAGGAGACTGACCATCTTTCTCCCACAAAACAGCTGGTGGATTTGAACCTTCTACCTTCAGGATTCCAGTGCAGCTTCTACTACTAGGCCACCAGTGCTCCTTCAAGGAAGGGTAGACATCACAAATCCCAGACTACCCTCCAAACTTCATAGAACCCATCTGAAGAGGAGATTGGAGCAATAACTCTCCCTCAAGCAGGGGGAGTGTGGCCCATTTTCTGCCATCTCCACAGCGGAGTTACTCCCTTGTTCAAAGGATTCTGAGACGTGGGAAGGCCCACCATCCCCTGCGAGACCGTCAGCCAGCCATACAGATGAACAGAAGCACCACGAAGAGATACGGAGCATGGCTGCCAGACCTCCCGCTGCCAGTGCCAACTGGTTAGTTCTTCACTTGTCTCTGATTCCCAGGCCTCCTCCCTCTGCACAATCCTCACTGTATTCTCCAAGGCACTTGGATGAGTACAGCCATTTCCCTTGCCATCCCAAAGAGATGGTGGAAAGTTTGGCTTCAGAAGAAAGCAAAACAGAAAGTACAAAAGTGATTTGGAACCAGGAGGCCTGGACAGCTCTCACAGGTGTTTTTTTTTTTCTTCTTTAATTTCTGATCACCATCTGAAGGGTCTCTCTGCTGCTCTTGAGAAAATGAAATTAACCCCTAAGCCACACCAGAAGCATCTCCTCTGCACACTCTCCCCTTCACACTCCTCTGGTCTACTCCTGGCCCTTCTGCCTTCCCTGTCTCTAGAGACCTACCAGAGGACCACAGTCTGACTCAGCTGGTTCTTTTCTGTTTCTTTTTTTTTTTTCCTTCCCCTTTTCTGTTTCTATTCTGAAGCTGTTTTCAGTGGTGCACCCACAGGGGTTCTTTCACCTCCAAGTCCTTCTTGCTCTCTCCCCATCAACCTTCTCACTAACACCTGCAATTCTTCCCTCTTGAAATCTTGTTCACCTACTTGAGGCTCCTGGTACTGAGCCTCTCCTCTCACAATCCTCCTAAGTTCTACCCACCCCCCAACCCCGATCCTAGCTCTGGCTATCTTCCCCCAAATCCCTCCTGTTTGCCCAGGAAACTTTCTGCCCAATCATCTCTTCTCACCCTGTCCTCATCCTAACAGTAAACTCCCAACACACTCTCCAAACTGGAAAGGATCCTGGGTGTCTCTTGCAGCAGTGCCCATGGCAGGATCATCTCAGGGGCCACCTACCTCCTCTCTGAGCATGTACAACGTGAACTCCCCATTTTGTTACTCACCACAAGTAGAAGTTTTGAGAATTCCCCTCTGTCGGAACTCTGCACAATTCCTGGCTGTGATAATTTAAGAAACTAAAATAAGGGAATAGATAGGTTATCCAGGGTGAGCACTTTCAGGAAGGCTGAGTGGGCTGGGTGTCCCACCTCCTAGGCGTTTCAACAACTCAACAAATTGCCCTTGAGTCAGAACCCACTCATAACTGCCCTTCCAGAGAGTTTTTGGACGCTGTAAACCACATGGGATACATGGAGGTGTATTTGAACCAGCAGAGAGGCACCACCTTTTAGTTACCAACACAACACCCTACAGACTAAGCCACCGGAGCATGATGACTGGATTGGAGATAGAGAATCCAAAGGTCAGATCCTCTTCTCTTCCCTTGTTCCCAGGAGTGAAGAGAAGGTACTGATAGGAGCATGGGCCAGAGAATGGTGCAAAGTGAGGCAGACTGGGCCATGAAACCAGAGCTTCAAACCAGTTCAGCAAAGTTTAATTGGAGTCAACAAAGTGATATCTGAATTGATCCAAATTTCTAATATGTGGACAAAACAGAATGATAGCAAGAATGGGAAGAATAATGGGTCAATACCTTACTAGACACTTAATTTTCCTCTTAAAAAATGAGGGTAGTGTATATGGTCAATAAAGAGCTCTGGTGGCCTAGCGGATAAAGAATTGTCTGCTGGTGGAGAGAGAGGGATGTAATGCTTAACAGTGTGTGTCAATGTGGCCATGCTCCTCTGAGTCATGTAACTTTGTGTTGTAAATTCTAACTTTGATAATATTAACAAGGCAGGATTATAGGTTGTTCTGTAAAGATAGGACCATCCTTATCTGATTAAGGACAAATCTCAGGAGTACGGCCTGCCTCAGTGTATGTTTAGACTCTGGTTAGAACCTTTCTGTCTGATCCCACATCTGGCTATCTGGCTCAGGTCTCCAGACTTGAGCAAGTGGCCTGCTATACTTGCCAACTTTGGACTTTGTCAGTCTCCAAAGCCAAGTGCCTGTGACCTTGATGCCCAACAACCGCATTTGAACTCATTAGTCTCTGAGTCCGGCAGCCTCTGACGCCAGCAGCCTGAAACCCTGCCTGCCTACCAATGGCTTGGATGCATTAGCTTCCCCTAACACCTCTCTTTTGAGGTCTGACCTACAGACCAGGGGGTTGTTAGCCTCTACAAGCACGAGCAGTATCCTTTAATGAAATCAACACCTCCTTCTGTCTGTCTGTCTTCCTCTGTGTGTGTATATTCCATTGTCTTTGAGTTCCTGGTACCTCCATGCAGCTATTGAGCTGACTGATGTCTCTTTGCTCCATCCCAATTTCAGAGGACAATCAAAAAGTTGTTTGCTTTCAGCTGGAAAAGCCAGCAACAGCTTTTCACCAGGGACAGAGGGAGCCATGGTGGTGTGGTCCATATGGAATGACTCTGCAAGCCAAAAGGTGGAGCCTTTCTGACTGTTCAAATCCACAAACAGCGATGGGCAATCTCCTACTACATGATTTACAGCCTCCCAAAAGCCTACTGGAGGGTCAGCTATAAGTCAACGGCAATGAATGAGTGTGAGTGACCTCAGAAGTGTATCAATGTGTGTGTATGGTCAAATCAGATCCGACTGGCACAGGAGGAGATTTCCCCTCCTTCTCCCGTGGAGCATCCGGTGGATTTGAACAGCGTACCTTTGGGATTGCAGTGCAGCCTCTTGCCACTAGGCCACCTGAGCTCCCTGAAAATCAAATTTTTTAAAGAAGAAATTCAGTTGCCTTCCACCTTAGTGAAAATTTCTAGGGGTTCAGTGGTGTGTGGACCATATCAAGATAATCTGTCTAAAGTGTGGGTTAAGCTATTGCATCTGACCCCTCTCAAAGCTAAAAAGGAGGCACAATGCCTGGTGTGCCTCTTTGGAAGCAATACATCCCTGCTGAAAGTGAGGAAGACTTGAAATGCTTGTTGCAGAAGAGCAAGAACTATAGGCTTCAATATGAATTGCACCTCCACATCAAGACAATAAAAATCTTCATTTGGGGGCCAGTAGGCAATATCATGCTAGATGGAGAAAAGATTGAAGTTGTCAACAATTTCATCTTACTTGGATCCACAATCAACACCCTTGGTACCAGCAGTCAAGAAATCAAAAGATGCATCACACTGGGAAAGTCTGCTGTAAGGAACCTTTCCAGAGTGCAAAAGAGCAATGATGTCAGCTTAATGACTAAGGTGCACCTGATCCAAGCTATGGTCTTCTCCATTATTTGCTATGTATCTGAAAGTCAGAAAGAATAATTAATGCCTTTGAGATATTGTGCTGGAGAAGGGTACTGAATATCCTATGGACTGTCAAGAGAACAAAGAGGTCTGTGTTGGACAAAGTGAAACCAGAGTGCTTTCTGCCTCTGCAATGCTATGCTCTGTGGGTCCTGATGTCTTAATTCCAAAGGGAGTAATCCTACCACCTGAAAACACTACCAGATAAGAATACCACCCTGCCACTTTGGGCTGTTCATGCCTTTGGGACAATTGGTGAAGAGAGGTACTGTGTTGTCTGGTTTGACTCACCATGATGGACAAAGGAAAACAGGACTGATAAGAGGTAAAGGATAGGTATGGGATACAGAAGACGCTTTAGATCATACTCCTATTTCCTGTCATTAAAGTCAATGAAAAACTCGAGTAGCCCAACTCTAACATGACTACTAATGGCCTAGAACTTGCAGGAATGAAGGCTTGGGTCACTCCACCAGGCAAAGAATTACGACTAGCTGAGGTATTTGCTGGGGGCAAATGGAATACAGAGTAAGCAGTTGGTTGTCTTAGTTCCAATGCTTCTGTAACAAAGATACCAGGTGGTTTTAACAATCCAAAATTTATTCTCTTTTCATTTAGGAGGTAAGACAGTCACATTCAGTGTCCCAGATCTAGGGGAAGGTCCTCTGTCAGCTTCTGAACATCATTTACATTGCATCACTATTTATGTGCATTTGGGAGGACACATAATTCAGTCCATGACAACAGGAGAAAAGGGTAGCTCTAAACACCCACTCCATACACATGACCAGCTGGAAGAAAAGAGCCTTGTGATTACTTGTATTTTTAATTTGTACATATACATGACCTACTATTTTATTAACTCATAAAATACAAATGAGGCTAGCACACTTCTGATTGTATATGCTAGTTGTGTTATATTAGGCAAAAGTATCATTTTATGATTGTTTTGGTTTGAAGATCAGGTATGATTCAAGATGTCTACAGATGCCACAGTGACAATGCATGAACTGTGATGGTTACATTGTGTGTCAAGGTGGCCATGATCTCAGCATAATGTGGCTATCCTGTGTTGCAAATACTAATCTCAATGTAAATAAGGCAGGAGGAGAGGTGGTTCTGTAAGGTATGATCAGCTTTATCTGATTAAGGGGAAGTCGTGGGACTCTTAATCAGCCTGGCCTGCTGGTACTGAATGTTTAGTAGTTGTTGTTATGCCACGGAGTCGAGGATGACTCACAGTGATCCTGTAGGCGACACATCTGAACCTTGCCCTATCCTATGCCGTCCCCACCATCTCTGATACGTTCATGTCCATTATTAACTGTGTCGATCCATCTTGTTAAGGCTCTTCCTCTTTCTCTGATCCTCCACCTTTCCCAGCACGATGTCCTTTGCCAGGGCCTGGCCCTTCCTTCCTACCAACATGCCCAAAGTACGTGAGACAAGGTTTCATTGTCCTTGCCTCTACGGAGCACTCTGGATGCACCTCCTCCAAGACAGACTTGTTTGTTCTGTGTGACAGTCCATGGGAAATCAGCACCCTACTCCCATATCAAAGGTATAAATTCGATTTTTTTTAGTCACCCTTTTTCTTTTCTTTTCTTTTTCAGGAAGAAAACGCAAAAATCACTTTAATTCCAGCCTACGACTCCAGGTGCAATGCTCAGGACAGACTCTAGATGCAATGCTGTGTGGCGACCATTCACTCACACACAGCTCAAAGAATGCTCCTGAGAGGGACTTACCTTCAAGGGGGTGAGCCAAGGGGGAGAGCAACCCAGAAACAGGGCCAGGGGAAGACATGGGGGAAAAGTGCTACTTCTTGGTAAAAGTTACCTTCACAGTATTGTTCTGAGTGATCTTGAAGCCCTGCAGGGCATCTCGGGAGGTCCCAGCCTGCACCTCATTGTCAGACTCCACAAAGGCAATGTCATGCCGTCCAGACACCAACGCACCTCTTTGAAGCCAGGGAAATGGGTTAAAAAGCATGGACAGCATGAGTTAGCTGGTCTCTTCTGGCAGGTTGGTGAGGAACAAGATGTGGTTTGGTGGGTTTTCTGAAAGTGGATGTGCAGGTGGCATCTGGCCCAGCATGTACTACTAAGGGGGCATGGCCCCGGGTGCGAGGCCTGGTGGTGAGATCATGCCAGGTGGCGGCAGGTAGGGAGGCTGGCCCGGGCTGTGGTGCATGATGCGGTGTGCCTGCATCATAGAAGTCATGCCCGGGACAGGCCCCTGGATGGCCCCTACCACAGGGGCAGCCTCCCCACCCTGCACAGCCTTCTTGGCAGCTGGGGTCTCCTGGCTCTTGGGCTTCCTCTCCCGCTGCGGTACTGCTCCATGAAGGTGCCCTTCATCTTGGCAATGGTATCAGAGTCCATCTTGGTATACTGGATTCACATGGACTTGTCGTAGAAGGGGAAACCTTGCATGGAACGTAGGGCATTGTTGGCGCTGCAGACCTCTTTGAGATGAAAAAGGCCTGGCCCCTCATCTTCAGTCTCCTTGATACCAGAATATCTAGGATCTGGCCAAACTGGGACAAGATGGTGTACTTTTTCAGCTTATCTTTCTTGATCTTCTCGTTGAGGTTGTTGATATAAATAGTATGATTGGGACGGGTCTCGAGAACTGCCATGGAGCAAGATGTTGAGGTAGGGCAACAGGGTAGAACCCCACCCTAAGTAGTGTCTGTGGAGTGCTGGTCATCCTTTTTCACGGCCCAACTTTTGAATGCTTAGGAAGTCATTGAAAAGACTATGGCTTGGATCAGGCACACCTTAGTCTTTAAACTGACATCCTTGCTCTTGAGCACTTTGGAGAGGTACTTGGAAACAGATTTTCCCAGGGAAAAGTGTCTTTTGATGTTTTGACTCTTGTTACAATGAGTGTTGATTGTGGATCTAAGTAAAATTAAATCATTGAGAACTTCAGTCTTTTATCCACCTATCAAGCGGCTGCCCGTTAGTCCAGTCGTAAGGATTTTTCTTTCTTTGCTGTTGAGATATAATCCATATTGAAGGCTGTGGTCTGAACTGCTGCAGCAAGTGTTTCAAATCCTCTTCATTTTCAGTAAGCAAGGTTGTATCAGCTGCATAATATAGGTTGTTGAAGAGTCTCTCTCATACCCTGATCACATTCTTCTTTATATTGACTAGCTTCTCAAAATTATTTTCTCGCCCTTTAGAGTAGTGAGAGATCTTCACCCCAAAACCTACAGCGTCCCTTTTCAGCAGGAAGTAGCTAAGAGAATACGCCATCCCCTTTTCCTTATGAATCAGG
>NW_006399827.1:13642129-13642718 GCF_000299155.1 Elephantulus edwardii
GGTGGGAATGAGTGTGTTTGGGACAGTGAGGTTGGCACAGGAAGAGTGGTTTTTAGGGCTCTTGTACGTAGGGTCGCTACGAGTCGCAAGCAACTCGATGGCACATAACAACAACAACAACAACAATGTAAAATAAAATTTTTCAAATGAAAAAACTTAGATCCACTGAGGAATCATAAAAGTGATGCATAAAAATATAAAATATTTTTATTTACTTAAAAAAATAACTGCTGGGAGCTCTAGTGGCTTTGTGGTAAGGAATTGCACTGACAACCCAAAGCTATGCAGTTCAAATGCACCAAGCTCCCCAGGAGAAAAATGGACAATCTTCTCTTGCATGATTTACAGTCTCTGAAAACCTACTGGAGATATGAGTATGTTCCAACTCAACAGCACATAACAACAACTATAATATCTGCCAAAACCAGACCAATTGACTCTAACTTTAATGGAAAGTTTTTTAAATTCTAGGAACTTTTTTTAAAAATGTATGTAAATACAAAAACCAACTCAAGGTGGATCATGGACCTAGGACTAAAACCAAGGACTATAAACTTCATTCAAGAAAAGCTTGGAAGAACTTTAGTAG
>NW_006399827.1:13647085-13671280 GCF_000299155.1 Elephantulus edwardii
GATAGGGAATGGCAAAGGACACACTGACAAAGGAGATTAATCAGAACTGGCTTCGACAAGCTCTGTGGCAATTGGACAATTAAAACAGACATGTGGGGGGGGGAAGAAGAACGAACTGGGGAGGAGGGTAGAGAAAACAGTGCAACAATGAATGAATGAAAACCCAAAATCTCTGTAAATGTTCACTAAAACTAATAAAATGTAATAATAAATTAAAAAAATTATTTTCTCAGCATACATTTTTAATAGGTGTGGGGAAAGAGAGGAAGACCCTTAATGCAATGGACTGATTCAGTTACTGGGGTAGTGAAGGTAGGTGTGTCAGAGACAATAGGGTTGGCACAGGATAAAGCATGTTTCAGGACTATTGTACACAGGGTTGCTATGAGTCACAAGAGACTTGACAGCACGTAATAGCAACAACATGGAGAAAGGATATACCTGTGATGCACACCTTTCCTGATTTTAAATCATGCAATGCTCCCTAGCTCTGTTCAGACAGCAGCTTCTTGGTCTAAGTCTAGGTTATGCGTGAGCACAATTAAGTGTCCTGGGATTCCTATCCTTCTCAATGTTACAATCCACACAAATCCTTGAACTCTCAGCAAAAAGAAAGCTACAGAGTTTTGTCTGATCTTATATCTATCTAGCTCATGGCCTCTACACTTGCATCAGGGTCTCCCAAACTTGCTGTCTTTGGACTAGTCTGTCTCCAAACTCTTTACAGTGACCTCTGGACTCAAGTGTCTGAAGTTGGCAGGGATTTTTGGTTGGGTTTTGGGGGACTTTTTGGTTTTTAGTTGACTTTGCTAACACATGGAGCCTGCGTGATAGAATGGCTAAGCTCTCAGCAGCTAACCAAAGAGCCGGTAGTCTGAATGTGCCAGTAACGATGAGAAAAGCAGCCCAGCTGGAAGCAGCTGCCCAAATACCAAAGATGGGGAGCACTGAAGGTTCACAGCACAGCAGCTAATACCTGCAGGAAGGGATCTAGGCTGGTAAAAACTCAGCCTCCTTTCCCGGACCGTCTCAGGAAGATGCTGACCATCTTTACCTGCTGGGACCCATCTCCTCTTCCTCCTCCTCCTCCTCCCAAAAAAAGAAGCCAGTGGCCTGACCCAACTCCTCTCTTTTGTCTAGGTCAGCTCAGTCTCTCTTTTGCCCACTGCCGTACTTGGCTGTGAAATCTTATTTATGGAGATAAGACTGATGATGATGAAGATGACAGTAACAGTTACAAAGAGTATCTACCTCTCCTAAAGAGACAGTGATGGTTCAAAATCCTGTGGATGACAATTCAGTCAACAGCACACACAGGCTGTGTGCTGATCCTCAGAGGGCACCAATTGGCACCATCATCTTCACACTACAAAGAAGACACTAAAGTTCAGAGATGTGAAATAACTAGAAGCTGGAAGAGCTGGGATTTGAACTCAGACCACTGTGGGTGTGCTCCACTCTGGCTGCATTACTGCAGGCCCACAGAACTCCTCCACTACCCCCAGTTTCCAGACTTTGAGCCCAGGCGGCTGCATTTCTCCTCCCAGTGCTGTGAGTGGTGTTGTCACTAAGCAGGTGGCACTGACGGGGGTGTGGACCTCACCTGGTAACATACAGGGATGACACCACAATAAGCCTCTACAAAATGTGTACTGTGTCAGCAGAAATGTATTTCTTATAAACATATCCCTGTAGTTAAAACCAACAAAACCCTTCTCTATGAGCCCAGCATACATGTATCGACACTCCTAAAGCCTAAAATTCTTTACACTTTTTAACATTCTCAGCACTCTGGTCAGAACCGTCATTATCACACAATCACAATGATTGTCTCAGTCCCCCAGTTTCCTCTGAATGTGCTCCCTGGACACCCTGTTGTTTTCATTGCTGCTACATTGATAGTTACCGATCTCGTCACATTCTCTAGTGTTTTAGCTACAATATGGTGTCAGTATCTGTAAACCTGTATCTATAACGGTTTTTAAAGCAAAGTAATTTTAAAGGAAAAAATTCTGGAAAGATTTCTACTTGTTTACTAAGATTAGTCTTATTTTTATTATTATTATTATTTTGTGTGTGTGTACGTGTGTACCGTCAAATCAGATCTGACTGATACAGGGGATTGCCCCTCCTTCTCCAGCAGAGCATCTTGTGGATTCGAACCATGTACCTCTGCAGTGCAGCTTCTTGCCACTAGGCCACCAGAGCTCCCTTAGTGTTAATTTTACAAAACAATGTTATGCTTAATCTTAGAAATAAACCATTTAAGTTGTTGTTATTGTTGTGTTTGAGTCAAGCACGACTCATAGCGACCCTATGAACAAAAGGCCTGAAGCCCCTCTATATCAACATTTATCAGTTTCCAGAGATACACCTGTTCCCATTTAAGTATAACTGTATTTATCTTGTGTTAATTCTATGTTGATTATAAATGTTACTAAGGATTCTGGATGATCGGGTCTAGAAGTTCCATCGGCTTCTTTAACACCCTAAGTTACCATCCTGGGTGACATTAACCTTGGGAATCCCAGCAGCTGCTAAGGCCACACGCTGGAATCCTGGACTTGGGCAAAGCCCACATCCTTCCAGAAACCCACTCCAAGGATGTTGTGATACTAGGCCAGGGTCAGAGAGGATCCCAGGCTTCTGGGGCAGCTCCCCACTTCTGCCCACAGCCTTTTACCTACCCCTGGATAGCAGAGTAACTGTACAGAATACCCACCATGTCTGGTGCCTTCACTACAAGACACCTCCCTCCCCTGATCCTGTATGAACCCAAGTTTTGGAGTTTACCTCTTCCCCTCCAAGTCAGACTCAGGTCAGGCAGGAGGAGGCATGAAGTTAGCTCTGGAGACAGAAAGGCCAGGAAGAAGTACAGCCCTCCAGGGCAAGAGCAAATGGGAGAAGGCAGATTGCAGGATAAGGAACTGAAAAGGGACGGGATTCTCAGAGGATGAGCGGCTCAGACATTAGCACTCCAGCCAAGACCCAACAAGTCGTGAGCCGGGGACATCAGGCCTATGAGTGGAGCAGGGAGGCAGAGACACCAGCAGACGAGTCTGCTCTCTGGCCTGCTGCTGCCTCCAGGGACCCCATGCCCCCAAGCTGAGGCAGCAAAAAGACCCAAGTCTTGGTCCTTCCCACAATCCAGACCTTCCCACCTGACGCCCCAACCCAGAACACACCGGGGGCCCTCCAGGAAGCAGAGGCCAGACAGGAGGAAACAGGAACACATTGCCCTTTATTTGTGTCTCTCAGAATACTGTACAAAGGAAGTAAAAATCCTGTTCACACTGTTTAGAAAGATTCTGAGGTGAAAGTTCTCTATGTTACACAGGCTGGGAGGTGGTGGACTGGGAGGCAGAAAACAGGGCCAGTGATCACCTGTCCTCCCTTAGGCTAGTGGCCAAGGGTTCCACAGCTTTTCTAAAATAACTCACACCTCCGTCAGACTCAAGAGAGCAGGAGGCTCCTCTTCAGGCCTGTGGCCAGGCTCCAGCAGCCCCCCTCTGTGCCTCTCAGGTTCGGGGGGCAGTGCCTGCCAGCCACTCCTTGCTTCTCCCATTGCCCTGCTTAAGCAGTCCATCTACCCGGGTGGGTGTGGCCGCATACTCCCACTTGTGCCACGCAGGAAGGGCCCTGCCCAGAGTCATCTCTGTGAGCAGGCTGAGGTGAGGGGCTGTGTGAGGGCCCCAAGATTCATCAGGTCCCAGCTTCCCACACCCCTCACACTATTGCAGAGAGCAGCTGCAAACAGAACCTGTAAGAAGACTCAGGGGCCTGCCTCCTTCCGGCCGTCTTCAACCCCTCAAGTCAATCTAGGAGCTTCAAACACACAGCAGCTTCCCTTCCCTATCGCCACTGCCATTTGTCATTCATTGGTAAATTTCTCTTCCAAGTCTACTCCCCGCCCTGCCCACATCCCAAAAAACAAGACTGGATCTAGCCCTCCTTCCATCCCACCCACCCTCCCACCGGTCTGCTGCTGTGTGGTCCCATTCTTCAAAACTCAAACCAACATCTCTTGTTCTTCCTTCCCTGACCTTCACAAGAGCCAGGACATGGCAGTGGCTCTGGCTCCGAACCTCTGGGACCAGGGCATTCACAATTAGCTCCAATAAGCCTCTCCTCACCCTCCCTGGCCCCATCCGCTACCCACAGTGGATGATAGGGGATCTGCCAGACACGTGAGACTTAAATTATAACAGTTTCCTGCTTTTATATATACAAGCACACCCTAAAGACCTCAGAATTAAAGTGAAACAAATCGAGAAGTTGTACCGTCCCTTCAGCTCCCCTCACAAAGGTTAAAGTGCTTCGGCGGCCTGAGAGTGAGCAAGTGAGCGGAGGAGCGTCCCTGACCCCCCAGTGCCAGCCTTGTGGGTCCATGTTCAGCCTGGGAGCCCAGCCCATTCCGTGACCACCCCCAGAGAGTCTCTATTCAAAAGGCAAAAGGAAAAGATCAAAAAAATCGGAAAGGGTCAGAGCCCTGGGGAGGGCTCACCCCAACCCCACTACAAGCTACTCCAAGTCGGCTACTGGGGGAAGCAAGGGAGGGTCTAGGGCCCAGAGGCTCAGCCCCCATCTCTGGCAGTGTCCAGAGGAGCCTTCTGTCTTCTGCATCGTAGCACAGGCCTTCTACCCAACCCCTGACATCTTGAGCAAGGGGTGCTGCGCCTTCAGTACTTATTGATTCCAAAGATCCGGACTCCATGGAGCTGGGGCAGCTTAGGGATGAGCACACTCATCAGGGACACAGTGTTGAGGACAAAATGGACTTGGTCATACTTGGTGTAGAAGCTGGTGAGGAAGTACCTGGGTAGGAAGGTCGGAGAGAGGTGTCAGACCTTGGAGGAATCCTTCTTCCCTAACGCCCCGGGGGGTGGTAGCTGTCAGGAGTCATTGAGTCAAGTATGACTTGGAGAGACTCTACAAACAACAGCCTTGAACCCTGTCCTATCCTGTGTCATCCTCATCATCTCGGACACACTTGAGCCCACTACAGCAGTCACAAACCAGTGCAGCAAAAGAATTATGGGATGGGCTCCAGACCAGTATGGTGTGGTTAAGATCTCCCAGACAGAAAGAGGCCCCTCGTCTCAGGCCTGTATGGCCATATCCCTGGCAGGAAGGAAGCCCGCTTGAGGGAAGATAGGGATCCAGGAATTCTCCAACTTCCCTCCCTCTGCTCATTCCCCAAGGACAAAGCTGGCTGGGCCACAGGATCTCCCAGGCCTTCTCCTGCTGCTGGAGGCGTCCTCTGCCCAAAACACTCACAGCACAATAGGTGTGATGGTCAAGAACTTCCGAGAAGCTGTGAACTGGACTCCATAGTCCATCTGCTCCCAGTGGGTCAGCAACCTTGCCTTGCCCTGGTCCGGGGTCTCGAACGGTGTCCCTTTCACTGTGTGCAGGAAGATGTACATGCCCTGGGGGGGAGGGGAGCATACATTAGAAAATAGAAAGCTGAAAGGCCCCCCCAGTTCAGCACCTCCATGCCAGTCAAAGCTAGATGGGGTTCCAGGATGCCTGTGGCCTCCCTATGCTGGGCAGGGAGACCTAGGTTAGAAATCCATTAGGACGGCACCTGGCTGAATGGGACCACTGGGTTAGAGGGCAGGCCTGGCTTGAGAAGAAGGGGAAGGATGAGTTGCAGGATGGTCCCTGCACTGCCAGCCTCCTCCCACACTGTGCCAACTGGGAGGGGAGGTGCTTTTGGCAAGAAGATAGGTGAAAAACAAGGAACTCATGAAATATTATACACAATGGGTGACCCTGGAAGACATTATGCTGAGTGAAATATCTCAGTCTCAAAGGGACAAATACTGCATAATGCCACTGTTGTAAAGCAGGACTGACATCAGAGTTGGGGAGAAACTAAGAAAAGAGGGAATAAATAATGTGCACTGCATTGAAACAGATGAAGGAGAAAACTGTTTAAAAGGATTGTATGATTAGGTATTATTTTCCTGACAAGAGTCCAGAATGAGAGCTGAATGGCGGAGTGGACTAGGGTGGGGGAGTGGAAATTGTATAACAATGAAAGAATTTTTTAAAGAGAAAAGTGAACTGGTGGGAAGGGGTGGGCAGGGAGAAAAATGTGTAACAATGAATGAATGGAAATTCAAAGTCTCTATAAACCTTCATTAACATCTCAATTAAAAAAAAAAAGATGTAAAAAAAAAAAGATGATGGGAAGGCACCATAGGCCCTTGCTTGCTAACCTAGGAGGTACAAGGAGCCAAGGGAGAAGAGAAGGACAAGAGAGGAAAGCGATCTGAGATCCTGACCTGTAAAAGGGGCATGTCTGAACCAAGCTAAGCTCCAGCAGTGCTGGGACCAGGGAGCTCTCTGAGACCCTCAGTGCTGTTTACAATGACCCACTATCCTGGCCCACCGCCTCTTCATCTCAGAGATGTTAACAAATCCACAGTCCACATTCCTCTTCTCAGAGCCCATGCGGCTAGAACCCAGGAGGAGGAATGGAGTCGAGGCCTGAGAACTGCGTCGAGGCTCTGACGACAGATGACATCAGTCTATCCGGCCCAGGTCTGGCACATTCCTACTCCTCAGTCCAACTGCAGAGCATCTCCACAGCCCAGTGAGGCAGCAGGCGAGTCCTCACCATGTTGTGGATGAGGTTGGTGAGGGTCCAGACAACAGGGACGCTCACGAAGGGGATGCTGAGCAGAACGACGTGGAGCAGCCCAATGGCCAGCACATAGGACAACCAGATGCCACGGCTGTTCATCACCCGCGTGTTGGGGTTCACCTCACTGTGCGCCGTGCCTACGTTCATCCTGTCCAAGGTGGTTCTGCAAACAAAGAGCACAGAAAAGATGGGCAACGTCACTTTCCATGCCCTCTCAGACCCTTTAACTCTGCAAAGAGGCAGGCTCTACACAGTTCCACTGTTTCTGATTCTCCAGAACGAGGCAGGAGAAAAATCCATGTGAATTTAACTCGACTCCTTTCTTAATTCTGGATTGAGACAAACATCATCAGCCTGCCTCACCTGTCAGGACAAACCCCTTGCAGGCACCCAGATGCCTGCTAGGATAGGTCATCAAGAAGCATTCTGCCCCACAGCCAAGAAAGCAACACTCAGCTTCTAGCTCACCTGCCACAGCATTCCTAGGAGGGCCTGCCCCTCTATCCAGGACAAAACCAGGCAGAGGGGCAGAGGCTGCCTCGCTCTCTCACTTGGCACAACTCCTAAAGGCCTGATCTGGGACATCCCCTACCCACAAGTCCATCCCACTAGGAGTGAAAGGAGGCAGGGCATGTAGCCACAGGTTGCAGCAGAAGGAAAAATACAAGGTTACTGTTTCTACCCACCTAGCCTAATTCTCCAATCCAGGTCCTCCCTTACCTTCATCCAGAAGACGTCCATGTAAAAAAAAGGAGAGAGTGAAGAAAGGAGAAAACAGACAAGGAACAACCTTTTGCCCAGACCCAGAGCCTCTTCTGTGGTGACATAATACACTCATTCACATGTTTTACCCACTTGGCAGACACTCAGACTAGTCCTTATGATGCCACTCACTCTGCTGCCAAGCCACCAGAGAAAGTGGACCCCGTGCCCCTCCACAGAAAAGGCAAAGGTAGGCTACCTATACAATCAGTGTGAAATCCCAGTGGGCAGCTGGAACCCACGTCAACACATCCCTACCAGACTTAACAACTTGGACTCAAAACCACAGGGGGGGTGTCTCCTCAAACCCCCTTTCTTCTATGCCCTATCCATCCTCACTAAGTCTCCTTTTCCCAGAACCTGTTTCAGGTATCCGTTAAACCCCATCTTCCCCTGCTAAGCTCCAGTGGTAGGAAGTTCCAGAGCTGGAGAAACAAGGAGGGCTGCCTTTGACACCAGAGAAACAATAGTGGCAGCAACCCAGAGTGGGCTGAGGGAAGTGTCAGAGGTAGCGAGCGAGGGGGAGGGGGGAAATGGGCTGTCCTTTGTCTAAAGTTTTGCTATCCCTAGATTTCTGAGAGCCTCGGAACCATCTGGAAGCAGGAAAAGATGGTACCTGTGCACTGGCTCACTTCCCTGGACAAGAGGGGGCCTTCCTGAAGAAGACCCTAAGTTTATCACCATACTAACAACCCCATCTCACCTGAAGATGAAGGAAACAGTCCCAGGTGAGGGTGCAGTGGGAGTACCCAGAGGTCATGTCTCTTACCTGACTGCAGCCAAACCGCTTTCTGTCTCAGATATCTCTGACCAGGATCCCAGTTGGGCCAGCTTAGGAGCTAGAATTCCCAAGGGTCGGTTCTCTATTTCCAGTATAATGGGAGCAAGTTTCCTCTTAGATGGTCTCAAGCTTAAAGACGTCAAGGGAAATGTGGCCCACAACACAGCCTCCCCACATACATACACGGTGGGCACTGCACTCTGCACGCCATCATCCTAGTCAATTAGGCTGAATAACTGGGCCTAACAGAAACACAAGGAATTTGAAAACAAAGGCTGTCTCAGTTGTTTACCTTCCCAAGGCCTTGGGACTCCAGTTAAGCTAACACAGCCCTTGGGACACCTACGAAGACATCTATTACGCAAAAGCCTCCACCTGAAGTGAAGGTGAAGTGGGGGTGGTGGAAGAGTGTCTACTTGGGAAGTGAGATCTTTTACTACTACGGAGAGAAAGGTCCCCAAATTTGGCCAGAAACTGCTTCCTGCACCATTTCCTAGCCAAGAGATCTCTAGCCCTCTCTAGCAATTTTTTGTAGAATGTCAAGAGCTTTGCGGGCCACAAAGCCCTGCACCCACTTCTGGCTGCCGCAGGGCATCCAGCTGAGTGAACCTTATGTGTTGAGTCCAAGGCCCAGTTGCCACGTTGGAAATCACCTTCTAAAAGCCCAAACACCAACTGTCCTGAGGGCAGAAAATCCCAAAAGAATACCAAAAAGAGGTAGAAAAACTAAGAGACTGTCAGCTAGGAGTGCTCTCAGCCTGACTGCTGTCTACTGGATTTCAACTTATGGTACCTCTCCGCTGAGTTTTGGGGGCTGTGAATCTTAAGGGGAAGGGACTGCTCATCTTTCTGGTACTTTTGTGCATCTCACCTTTATGAATAAAATAAGCAACTCACCTCTCTCTCAGAAGGCAAGAAATGGGGAAGAGCGCCTGGCAGAGGTAAAGTGAGTCTACAAGCAGCTACAGCTGCAATGTTCAGCCGCTGTAGCTGGCAGGTGGCTGCCTGCATCAGCCCCTGATGTGGTTTCATAATCTGTCTCAAACAAGAGCCTGCAGCAACTCAGTTCTGTTAACCACTTTTTTGCTGGTAGTTCTTTCCCACTCTTTCCCTCCCACCCTCTCCTCTCCCTCCACATAAATATCCTGGCTAGGCCAGTCTGTCCAGACACTCAAGCCAAAGTGTCTTAGTGCCCCAGGGCAGCCACCAGGTGAGAATTTCTCATTCCTTCCTCCAGGTAAGGAAGGACTTTTAAATCATAATTCTTTGGCCTCTGGGTAAGGGGCTTAAAATACCCAGGCCAGCACCACAGACTGATATTCATATTCTAAGCACACCTTCCCCTACCCAGCAGGGTCAGAGTTGCTCACCTCTCAGCTATAAACGGGTCTGGGACACAGGATGGCGGTGGGAATGGAAAGAGGCGCTTCCCCACTAGCCAGGAGAGAAGAGAGGAGGGAGGAGGCGGAGTCCTCACAATTGTTGTGGCTTTTAGAGTGGGATCTCCGGCCAGAGGAGAAGCTTCCCATCCCGCTGCCCAGCCTAAGACCTCGCACTCGGAGCACGACTCCGTTCCAGGGCCTACTCTCATCTCCATGCGTTCACTTAGCCCTGGAGGCGGCCAAATCTTTATCCCAAAGCCGAGTCTCTCCCCGCCCCCTACCTTCCGCCGGGGCGCCCCCTCTTCGACGCCCCAACCCCATCTCCTGCCTCTTCTTCTCTATTTGGACACCCCTTCACAGCTGATGCACCTCCTCCACTACTGTTCACACCCTGCCCAGGTCCCCTCCAGCCAGGGTCCTTTCCCCAGCAGCTCCTACCTTTCTCCCGCCCCGCTTCCAGTCTCGGGGCCCTCCCCGTACTCACACCCCAAAGACCTCGGTTCAGACTCACCTAGCGGGGCCGGAGGTCTAGGGCCCTGGAGAGGTGCCCGGGGGCGGGGGCGGGGGCGGGGGCCGCTGCTGCTCTAACAGCAGTTAACAGTCCGCGGCAACAGCCAACCGCTGGCAGCTCTGGCCGAATCAGCGCCCTGCGCCGGGCCTTGACGTCACCTCCCTGCGCCGCGAGCCCGGCGCCTCCTGGGAATCGTAGTTTCCCCTTGCTACTCTAGCTTCGGCCTCACTGCTGCCTCGCTGCAAGCCTTCTCAGCGGGATACAGAACTAACATCTCCCGGGGTTACTTTAGCGTGTAATAATGGCTGCTTTTGGGGGAGGGCTGGGCGGGGAGAGAAGTGCAGCAATGAATGAATGGAAATCCAAAATCTCTGTAAATGTTCATTAACATTATTTAAAAAAATTAAAATTTTTTAAAAAATTAGAAAAAATAAAACAAAATAATGGCTGCTTTTCCACCCACTCCCTTCAAGTACTGCTTACAGTTTCCCAGATGAGGAAATAAAGTTTTAAGTACCTTACCTTAGGTCCCTGCGGGGTCGCAGCCTGGACCTCGACCCAGAGATCTGACTTAAAGAGCAGGGTTTTTCCACTACATCTCGCCGCCCCCACTCTGATCCCAGATTGGTTCCTTTAGAAAGCCTGCTAGCCCGGCCCTTTGCCCCGTGAGGCCCTTCTGGGAGTGGGTCTTTCGCAATGTTGGCTGGGTTAAGGGTCTGAAAGCGAGGAAAACACAGGCTGTGGGTCTGAAGGGCTAGCTCCTTCTCAATTACACTTGGGCTCCGCCAAATTCTTGGTTTTCCCTGAATTGGGAACTTGAGTTTCAATCAGAAATCATCCTGTGTGGTTTTGGGTGGCATATGCCACCTCTCTGAAATTTTCTTACAGCACACACCTTAAGTATGCTTTTCCCTGGCAAATTCCTAAACTTGTCTTAATCTCCAATTTCACACCTGTGAAATCCGATTTCAGAGTCTGTGGTGAAAACAGGTTGCGGGGAGACAGCGGGAGTAGGGGGCGCGGTAAATAAAGAACTTGTTGCATTGTAGTAAACTATTTCTGTAGGAAGTTCATTGGTTTTTGAAGGCTCCTGGCTCATTTTCACTCTGTATATCACCAAAGGGTCTATCCAACTCTGTTTATTCTGGGTTTGGATAGTGGACTTATCTGACGTTATGACATGATAAACCTGACTGGCTGTGCTAAAAAAACAAAAAAAAAAAAAAACAACCTATAGAGTCTGTTCCTACTCATAGTGACCCCATAAGACACAATAGAACTGTCTACTTACTTCTTGACTGTAATTTCTACAGAAAGAGACGTTCAGGCCTTTCTTCAGTGGCATTGCTGGGTGCGTTCAAACCACCAATCTTTAGGTTAGTACAGACCTCTTGTACCATCCATGATGATGCTAGCTCAGGGCTGGGAAACACTTCCCCCAAGTCTTCCCAACCCTTCCTAGGCGGCTGCTAGAAAAGTTATGGGACACTTGGAGGCATGTCAGCTTCTGGCAAATGATTATCTGAACCATGCAGAGCAGGAGATAAGCAGCTTGGCGAGTATTTCCAGAACCTATTGCTCCAGAGAACTCATTCCAATATCTACATAATCCTCTCAGAGTCTAGAAAAAACTCTGCCCAAGGAGCTCTGGTAGTGCGGGGCCTTATGTGTTAGTCTGCTAATGGTAGCTTGAATCCACTAGCTGGGACTAAGGTGGGCAGTCAATCTTCTCTCATAAAGATTCACAGCCTCAGAAACCCAGTGGGAAGACACTGTGAATTAGAATTGGCTTGACAGTAGTGGGTTGGATTCGGGTTTTTAATGTCTTACAGAGGTCTCTCCTGCTTTGTAGGGGCCCTTTTGCTTGTATTCATTCTTCTATAGACACAAGTAAAGCAATGAATGGTAGTGTCCTTTTCACAGAAACTTCGCCAGTGTTGAAACAAAAAAAGATGTCTCTCTTTCCCCCGCCCCCCACCTAGAGTAAGCCCATTTGACTCATTTAACCTTTCACTGGTATTCTTCCACCCTCAAGCTGAGCTCTCTGGATCCTTGTCAGAGTCTTCATATCCCAGGAAAGGTCAAGAACTTGGACTGGGTCCACATCTGAAATAAAGTCCTAACACATAGTCTGACAGAAAGATTACTAGGTTTGTCATGTCCTATTAATAACTCTTCCATTAACACATATTTTCACAATGGAAAATGTTATTAATCAAATTGTTTCTCCCAAATAAATGCTTTCTAAATCCTAACCTCTACATGCCTGTGTGACCTTATATATCTGTGTCTTTAAGAATTTGTTAAAAATTCCTTTCCTGGGGAGCTCTGGTGGCCTAGTGGCAAGAAACTGCACTGCAATTCCAGAGGTACACGGTTCGAATCCACCAGATGCTCTGCCAGAGAAGGAGGAGCAATATCCTCCTGTACCAGTCAGATCTGATTTGACGGTACACGCACACAAAATAATAATAAAAAAAAAAGTTTTTAAAAAAAAATTCCTTTTCTGCCATTGACCTTTGGCTTTGCATATGGATAGGTGGGTTCAGAAAAAGAGTGTTAGTCTATCAGCAAGGGGACTGCATAGTCTCACCCTTCCACTAACTTTAAGATGAGCAGATTCAGCAACAGAATTTGAGAATCTCAGCACTCACAAGGAAGAGGATGCCCTTTGGGACCAGAGATTCCTGCGCCAGCCAGAGCAGGATCTACACAAAAGCAACAGCAGCCTCAGCAGAGAATCAGAGACCAACATATGACAGAGCTGACCTACAACTGCTGCCCCACAACACCAGAACCAGAGGCATTCACTCAGGCTTGTTGAAAAGCTAAAGAAGACACCATAACTAGCAGGACCAAAGGAACTCTGTAACACTAACCTAAGTTTTGAGGCTAAAGGTCAGAGGGCCTACAACCATGCTGGAGAAGCTGTCTGAACAGAGGTATTATATCCTGATGCCAATCTAATTATAGCCTATCAACTTCCCTAATAAACTCCATAACCATGAGTATGGTTCTGTAAAGTCTACATAGTCATTGCAATGGATTTCAGACCCAGTAAAGCAGTAATATTGGTGTTGGAATTAGTAGAAGTAATTGCAGGAGAGTGGGAGACCATGTCTGACCTTATAGAAATTAGTTTTGTGGATGTTGATAGGCATAGTTCCCCTGTGTGGAGTCAGTAGAAGTCAGACCAGGCCATCCTCATGCTGCCTACACTCTTTTTACATAATCTCATTTGGGAAAGAATTGTCCTTGTTATATTTATGAGACCAGATTTGCATAAGGTGTGGTTTGGGGTCAGTCTTTTCCAAAGTTTAAAAAGAAACAGAGTAGATAAGCAGAGAGAGGGAACAGAGATGCCAGGCCACATGAAGATCACCCAGCAGTGGAAGTTCAGAAAAAATTAGGACCTACCTCCAGAGCTGGCAGAGAAAGAATGCTTTTTCTAGGGCTAACGCCCTACATCCAGACTTCTGACCTCCTAAACTGTGAAAGAATACATTCTGTTTGTTTAAACCACCCATTTAAGTTATTTCTGCCTCAGCAGCACTAGATAAGCAAGACAGGAATGAACAGAGCTCTGACTCACTTGAGGTTTGTGATAAACTGTGGATCACGTTCCGCTTTATTTCGCTTAACTCCCTGTCATATTTCCTTCTTCAACTATCAGCCCTCAATAATTCCACATCTTGACCAAATATCTTCCATCCACAAGTGGGCCTGGATTCTCGTTACAATGAGTGGTAGCACTCTTATATAATACTGGGGATGTGTAAGCCCTTGGACAAACAATTGGTAACATGTGCCAAGAGGCTGAAAAGGCATATTCTCTCCCTAGAGCCACAAACAAAACACAATTACACATCTGGTAGCCTATTCTAAGAAAGTGTCCCAGGTACAGGAAAAGCTTCAATATGTGAAAGTATTCATTCCCGGGTTATTTATTATAGTGGAAACTCCAAAAGCAATCTGAATGGGAAAGGGAAAAAATTCTAGCATATCTATTACATGCAATAGTAAATGGTTGTGAAAACTATGTAGCAAAAGAAGAAAATGTTTGCCAGGTTACATGCAAAGGTCAGCATGGAAAAGCATAACCATGCCCCAGGGGTGTAGTTGGCAAAATCCAGAAGGGGGAAACTAGGACAACAGTCAATTCCCTTTACAAAGATACTGGGAAGGGAGTGGGAGGGAAAGAGAAAGTGATTTCTAGATTAAAAGAAATTAACCACTGTATCAGCCCACTACCTTATTTAGATCTTAATTCAAGTAAACTAACTTCAAAGTTTTTATTAAGATTTTATTAAATTACTGGAAATTTTATTAAATTACTGGAGAAGAGTATTGAACATATCATGGACTGCCAAGAGAACTAACAGTTCCGTCCTGGAGAGGGTGAAACCAAGCTGTGATTTGGAGGCAAGGATTTTGAGACCCTGTCTCACATATTTTGGGCATGTAGCCAGGAGGGACCAGTCTTTGGAGAAGGATATCATACTTGGAAGGGCTGAGGGACAGCGCAGGAAAGGAAGACCCTAGATGAGATGGATTGACTCAAATAACAGAGGTGATAAGGGTTGGTGTGTCAGAGCCAGAGAGGTTCAGGGCTATTGTGCCTAGGATCGCTATGAGTTGTAGTCCATTCATTGGCACATTTTACACATTTACACACAAATTACTATAACAACTTGAATAGTGACTAGATATTTGGTCACATTAAGGGATTATTAGAAATGTTAAGACATAATATGATATTATAGTAATGGCTTTTAGTAAAAAAAAATTAGAAATGTATTCTAAAATATGAGTGGATAAAATTACATGATGATAGAATTTTCTATAAAATAATCTTGGTTAGGGTTGTAGGAGAATAAAAGAAAGAAGATGGGCCAAGAAAGGAAATCCAAAAATCTCTATAAACTTAGAAAGAAAGGAAGGAAGGAAAGAAGGAAGGAAGGAAGAAAGGACAGTCATTGAAGTCAGTTTTACCCTATTAGTTACCATCTCTCCACCAAGCAGCTTTCAGCCACAAGCAAGTCTGGCCTGATTCAGAACTAACACCTGGGTGCTGGGAACATAAAGTTCCTTGTATTGTCTCTATTTTTTAATGTTTGCAGTTGTTCATAATAAAAAGTTTTTCCTACTTTTACATCTGCATCAAAAATGAACACAAGACGAAACAGAGCAGCACTGGTGAGATCCTGGCTGGATAATGCCAGAGGCCAACCCTCAACAACTCTAGTTACCAGCTGTGTGACCTTAGACAAGTCACTGAATCTCTCTGTGCTCCAGTTACCTCATTTCTTTGCAAAGGAAATCAGATACCTTGTGGTGTCCTGAAGATGAAACTCATCAATTCCTGTGAAACAGGTAGGACAGTTCCCGGTACATGGGAGGTGCTCTGTGCACATGGCTGTCTTTAATGAACCCTTTCCACCAATATTTACGCATCTGCTTTCCCAGGCTCTGGGAATTAGCAAAAATAAAAACAGTGTGTCTTAGGAGCAGGATTTGAAGTGATCGTCATTCTCCAGTTTCAAACTTCCTGTAATGGGATATTGTTGTTGTTGTTGTTAAGTGCTGTCGAGTCGTAGACAACTCATAGTGACCTTATGAAACAAAGACCTGAAAACTTGTATAACCTTCATCATTTTTCCACATTCCCAAAGTTTTCAGAGGAAAGCTATTTTCAGAAGTGGATGCTACTGCTGCTTCTAAGCTTGTTTTAATCAGGGAGCTCCACCAAACACTGTCCATTATCATATTTGACACATAAGTGTCACAGCGTTTAGCATCACAGCAACCACAAGTTACCTCTGTACAGCAAATGGGATATTACTACCTTTAAATTTTTTACAAAATGCACATCTTAGAAACAGAGTTGAGGCACCTTCGCAGCCTCACCCTGCACTCTGGGAGCTCCAGGTCTGTAGTCTGCTGAGGTCAATGAATTCCCCAGCCTTGGGGTGTTTCCATCTGGCAGGGTGCTGGGCCTCTGTGTGCCACAGATACAGGCCAATGGACAGAGATAGCAAACACTGGGCAAGATAATAACAGGCACATTCCCGAGACAGGGGCAGGGCAGGAGGGGTGGAGATGACAGGATGTAGAGAAATAAGAGTTCTCTCCCTGATCCCTGAGGCACAGAATGCCACTCGTCCAGCCCCTACTGCTTCCCGCTGTCCTCCACTTCACTCTCCTGCTTCCTGAAGGGGTGATGCCCCACCCAGAGCAAGTGCAACCACAGGAAAGAGCGGCTTATGTCACTGCCAGTTGTGTATTTGTTTTTGTTGGGGGGATCCCCCAGGGAATGGGGGGGGGCTGCTGAGCAGACAAAGGGGCACTGAGTGAACTTCCTGAGAGCCACCAAGTGGGTGAGAAGTAAGGGTGCAGGGCAGTTGTCAGGCCTTCCTCCCCCACCCCCAGGCCTGTGGTTGGCTATTTCAGGCTGCAGGAGGAAACGGACTGAGCCTGCCAGGGCCTCTGGGGCCAGAGCCAAGGTCAGGGAACCAGAACCTCCCTCTGGGAACCTAGGAAAGGGCTGTACTTTAGGAACCCCTCAATCTGCATATTCTTAGATATGGACCATTGCCATTTTCTCCACGACGTAAATACAGTTTTCAAATCTGCAGATAGTAAAGATCCAAAGGGCAGTGGTGGTAACACCAAATGAGGGTGAAATGGGCACAGCTTGGTGAAGATAAAGGATGGTACTAATGTACACAAGGCGGGGAAGGACCTTTCCAGTAATTGCTTTGGTATATACAGACTTAGGGCACGTGGCCAGGAGGACTGGTCCTTGGAGAAGGACATCATGCTTGGAAAGGCGGAGGGACAGCACAGGAGAGAAAGACCCAGGATGAGATGGACTGATACAGTAAGTAGGGCAATGGGGGTAGGTGTGTCGGAATCAGCGAAACTGGCTCAGGACAGGACAGGCTTCAGAGCTGCTGTATGTAGGGTCACTATGGGTTGCAGGTAACTCAATGGCACATAACAACAACATATACAATTTGCAATAACACCAACAGCAACCAGAGACTGCAAAAAGCCCCAAATACGGCTTATGAAAGGTTCAGCCAAGAGCACTCCTTAGAGGAAAGGATGGCAAAACTTCACCTCACATATTTTGGGCTTGTTGCTAAGAGAGGCTGTTTCTTGGGAAGGGACATCACGCTTGGAAAGGTGGAGGATCATAGAAAGAGAAGAAGACCCTCAACTAGATGATTGACAGACACAGTGAGTGCAATTATGTGCTCAGTTACGTCACAGATGATGAGAACAGCACAGAATAGGATATGGTTCAAATCTGTTGTGCATCGGGTCACTGTAAGTCACACTCGACTCAAAGGTATCTAACAGCAACAATGCATATTAAAAACTCTCATCATCACTGAGTCAGAAGCCATACATGGCTGGCACTCCATGGGCTGTAAATCACACAGGAGGAGATTGCTGAGCGTTTTTCTGGGGAGTCACTGGTGGATTCAATTGACTAGAAAGGCGTAGCCTTTGATTAGCAGTGTAACCCCCTAAGATTATGCCATCAGAGCAGGTATATGTGTATGTAGGTATACATGTAAATGTATATGTAAATGTGTATGACCATATAGATAGATAAATGTATATATTTGTTTATATGCAAATGTATGTATACAATAAAAGTACTTGGGGCAGCAATTATCAATACTTAGACATAACTCAACACCTTGCAGAATTGGTTTTCAAGGTCTGAAGGCTAAGGATTATAGTTCCCTGAGTCAGCTTGGTCAATTAGAATTATATAAGCATGGTTCAGTGATTTAATATGGCCCTCTAGCCTTGAATGGTCTTGTAAAGTTCACAAAATTGTTAAGTGGGATTAGATTCATAAGTAAATTATAACAAATTATGACCAACACTGAGAAGAATGAAAATCTCAGAATACTTAACTGTGCTCATGTAAAACATACACATAGACAAAAAGCAGCTCTCTGAACAGTACAAGGGAACACTGCAGAGTTTAATAATTAGGAAAGGCATGTGCATCAAAGTTGTATCCTTTCTCCATACTTATTCAATATGCATACTGAGCAAATAATTCTAGAAACTTGATGATATGAAGAAGAATATGGCACCAGAATTGGGGGAAGACACAATAACAACATGCATTACACAGCTGATACAACCTTGTTTGCTGAAAGTGAGGAGGACTTAAAACACTGCACAGGATCAATATGGATTTCATCTCAATATCGAGAAGACAAAGAGTCCTCACCACAGAGCCAACAGGCAACATCCTGATAGATAGAGAAAAAAATTGAAATTATTAATAACTTCATTTTACTCAATTCCACAATCAACATTCATGGTAATAGCAGTCAAGAAACCAAAAGATGTGTTGCATGGACAAATGCTCAGTCAAAGAACTATTCAAAGTTCTAAAGAGCTCGGATGTCAGTTTAAAGACTAAGGTGTGCCTGATTCTTGGAGCAATTTTCGATTGCTATCTATCCATCTGAAAATTGAACAATGAATAAGGATGACAGAAGAAGAATCAATGCCTTTAAACTGTGGTGCTGGAGAAGAATACTCACTATCCCATGCACTGCCAAAAGAACAAACAAATCTGTCTTGAAGGAAATGAAACCTGAATGCTCTTTAGAGGCAAGAAACTTCTTTGCAGTGACTTTCAGCATATTTCCAGGGGGAAATGTCATGCTGGGGAAAGTAGAGGGTTAGCAAAAGAGAACAAAACCGTAACAAGATGGACTGACTCGGTGACAATGGGCTTGAACAGGACAGAGATTACAAAGATGACACAAGATAGGACGAGGTTCAGATCTGTTGTTCATTGGGTCGTTAGGAGTCATAGTAGGCTTGATGGCATCTAACAACAGCAACAAACATGCAAGTAAAGTGCTTGTAGTTCACAAAGGGGATTGGACATCCTGCTAATAATGTAAATAAAGTACATAGAACCCTTTCAGGGATGGGACCATCAGATAAGGTGTATGGAGCCCTAGCAAAGGGGATTATTGGTCAATTTTGCCATCTCAAAAAGAAAGCTAATCCTTCAGTGGTGGGAGGAGGCTAGGATAGGGAGACTTAATATTGCCGAGAAAAGCCAGGAGTGGAAATGTCTTTGGGACCCAGGGTGCCTGCCCTGAAAACCACTTTAGGACCTAGGAGATAAAGGATAATGATGCCAGAGATGATGAGACACTGTGACAAGCACAACAGAATCAAGCAGCAAAGAAATGGCAACAGCAGAACCAGGAGACAAATCGAAGACAGCAATAGTCAGCTTCCTGGCCAGTGGGGCCTGAGGCACTTACAGGGAGTGTGTTGACCCAGGGAGCAAGAGAGCTGAGCATCTTTGGGCAGGAAGCTTGCTGGCAGAGTGGGGTGCCCCTCGCTGTCCATTGGCAGAGCTAAAGAGCTTTGAAACACTTGCCCAAACAGGACAGAGGTTAGATCAAAGGTCAAGAGAGAAAACTTTTCTTCAAGAGACCTAGAGAAGCCTCCCTTCATGGGGCCAAGAGAGTATCCCTGACCTAGAGAAGAAACACTTTACCTACGTGCTATCTGATTCCGATCTGAAGATGTAATTGTTCCTTACATAATAAACCCCATAACTGTGAGTATGATCTGTAAATTCTTTGAGGCCATTACAAGTTACTACTGACCTTGGCAGTGAAGCAGATAGTGCTGTGGGAGGGACCACTGGTGACAGAACTGATAAGTTTGGAGAGTAGATATAAATATGTTTGATCTCCACTTAATGGGAATATTGTGCTGCTCTTGATTCTCCCTCTTTCTCTTGAGAGGCTAGAGGAAGTTCAATGCCACTGCTACCATTTTTACAACATATTATAAAGGATTAATAGGGTGCACAAACCATAGTCTCATATATCAAACTACCAGAAGAACTAGGTGGTACTCAGCTACCTCTACCAATTGTTCTAGCCAGATTCACAATAGAGGAATCTTGATAGAATGAGGAAGAAATGTGGAATAAAACCTCAAATGCTTAAACAATCCAGACTCAGTGGACACATTGAAACTGGAGGACTCCTTGAAACTAATATCCTGAGGTGCTCTTTAAACCTTAAACCCAAACTAACCTCTGAGGAAGTCTTTTAGCTAAATAACAAATTTGCTCACAAAATTAAGTGTGTGACTTGTGAATATTGTGGAAGTCTAGAAAAATTATTTGTATGAGACCAGCCAACAATCACAGATGAGGAAGTAAAGAGGTAGGGAAATTAGGTTACTGGAAACAGAACAACCAAGCTGAAAAATAATGAGAATGTTCATAAATATAAGAACTGTCACCAATGTCACTCAGCAATTGGTGTAGAAATGTTTTAATGGTAAGTGTGGTGCAACAAATTACTTAAAATGGCTCTTTTACCCATAGCCTTTCCTTTTGTGATGTGTTGTAAATTCTATCCACTAAGCCTCTAATTAGGGAGCTCTGGCGGCCTAGTGGGTCAGGGGTTATGCTACCGATCCAAAGGCAGGTTGTTCAAATCCACCCCCTGCTCTATGGGAAGAAGATAAGCAATCCACTCCTGTGTGATTTAGCAGCTCTGAAAATCTGCTGGAGGGACAGCTATGAGTCAGATCCTTCCCAAGAGCCCATAGCAACAACATGTCTCTAATTATCGTCCCATTTTGGAGTGAGTTGTTTGTTATGTGACTGAGCTAAGATTAGGATGGAATGTATTTAGAGTACCTTACTGGAGGGAGTGACTCAAGTCATACCTCTATGAACCTTGCTCAAGTCATCTCCCTTCACTGCCTTACTGAAGTCACACCTTTGCTGTAGTTGTATCTTTCATCTTACAAGAGATGAAACGAGAGAGGAGTAAAGCAGGGGGTGGGCAGTTGACTGCCACCAATAAGAGAAAGGAGAAAAGTGTTTCATTTGGACCTGGAGTCCCTGCACTGGGAACCCCTTTGGCCCAGGAGACAGAGATATACTGCTGGAAACGGCAGGAGATAAAACAAAAAAGCAGCGGCAGAGAAACCAGTAGGAGATGGTGCAAGGGGCCTCCTGGCCTGTGCAGTGAATGAGAAAACTGAGCACCTTCAGACTTGCTAGTGGAGTGGGGTACCCCTGGAGATTGAGTGTTGGTAAGTTTGCCAACCTTTGAAGTGAAAGCTGAGAGGTTTAGGGCCTATGCTTACTGGCATAGGTGAGGTGATTCTGGATACTTATAAGCAGAGCTAAAATGAACTGAACACTTGCCCAAGCAGGGGCAAAAACCAAAGAACTGAGAGAAGTGAGTCAGTGACACAGTGGATGAAAAGCTGTCCTGACCAAAGAGCAGTATTCTGAGTCATTCCTGATCCTGAATTATAACCCATTACTTGCCTAATAAACCCAGCAATTGTGAGCACTGTCTGTAAATATTATGAGGCTCTGATATGGAGATATCACACTCCACAAAGAAGTAGATAGTGTTTAAGGTAAAGACAGTTGGTGTCAGAACGGATTCCTTAGTAAATAACTTTTGATCACTGAAATGTTGAGCTATACTTTGATGCTGAGAAGAAAATCTCTTTGTTAAGATTGCCTGAGTTTGATCTTCTAGGATCCAGGTAAGCCTCCCACCCTCTGTAGTGCCCAACTTTGCATGTACCAGGCATCTAGAAACCAGTGTGTTACACTGAAGCAGCTCTATAAGACTCCACATCCAGCCCTTGTTTTACAAAGAAGAGATATTGTTTAGAGTAGCAAAACTAGGCGCCTCCTAGGCTGCTGCTGTCAAGGCAGGTTCTGAGATGTAACCAAGCTTAGGAGTGCCAGGTCACCTGCTACCACAAAGGTTGTAACAAATACAGTTCAGTTACAAATTGAAAAAAAAAAAGGTTGGAGGGTGGAGGCATGTCTTACTTCTGCCTCATAGGAGAGTCAACCTTGGGCTGTTGATCTTAATTCTCCTACTTTGTGAAGTTAGAAATCAGATGCCTCTACCACACCATTTTTTACAGGAAACTAAACTCCTTCATAAACCTTCACCCAAAACACAATAACACATTTTAAAAAAAGAGAGAGAGAGAGAGCAGACGATATTAAAAAAAAAAAAGTTTCCTTGCTAGTACCTATCCAATCATGTTACCTTCATAAGACCTTTGTAGAAATTCTGAATGAATATTGTCCTAGATCACTTTTTCCCCCATATAAGATCAATTCCTTCTTCAGTGACAATCACAGATACAGTAATTAGCCATTTGCTGTGTTCCTTCCATTGGACAGAGGATTCTACACAGAGAGATATTTTTTATCTTCAAAATAGCCCTGTGAAGGTCTTCATCACTCCAATTTTTCTTTTTTTTTATTTTATTTTATTTTATTTCATTATTTTTTTGTGTGTACCATCAAATCAGATCTGACTGATACAGGAGGAGATTGTTCCTCTTTCTCCAGCAGAGCATCTGGTGGATTTGAACCATGTACCTCTGAGATTGCAGTGCAGCTTCTTGCCACTAGGCCACCAGAGCTCGCCATTCCAATTTTTCATACAAGAAAATTGAACCATACAGAGTTTAAATATTTTGTCCAAGTCACACAGCCACAAAGTGACATTTTTTTTCCCCAAAAGCCATTTCTGGTTACCCTCTGTCCTGCTCTAACAGAGGCATTGCAAAGACTTCTATCAATGTACTGATTGCACTGTCCTTAGATTCTCTGTTGCGTTATCTGCTTTGCCTCACTAGGCTGAATACCTAGGTCTTACTCATGTTTTTATTTCCTGCATATGGTGAATTCTCAATAAATTACGCTAACATGATGCACACCCATGTTTATTGTGGCTCTGTTCGCAATAGCAAAGAGCTGGAAACAACCCAAGTGCCCATCAACAAATGAACAGATAGAGAGGCTCTGGTATATTCACACAATGGAATACTACACCGCATTGAAAAACAAGGAACTCAACAAATGTACTGAGTTTGTAATGGGGACTTTGAGAATTATGTAGAATAAAAAGCTTTGTTTGACATAAAAAAAAGAAAAACAAGGAACTTATGAAATATTTATGCAAAATAGATTATCCTGGAGGACCTTATGCTGAGTGAATATCTCAGTCACAAAAGGATAAATATTGCATAGGGCCACTGTTGTAAAATGGGACTCAGATCTCATAACATGCTCTTCCTTGCTCTCATCTCAGCTACAGTGATTTTTCTCCTATAATTTTCCACCTAGTAAATTCCTATTCATCCCTTGAGACTTAGCTCAACTGTCATCGCCTCTATGAAGCCTTCCACAACTATCCAGGCAGAATTCACTTCTTTTCTTCTTCTTCTCCTGGACTCCTTTGACCTTTCCAAAGAGCTCAGTTATCAGATGACCATAGTTGTGTAGGTATCTGTCTTCTCCCATTGTTTGGAGGATATTTTGCTTCTCCTTATAGCCCTCATGCCTAAGCTCCCTCCTGTTCCCCCTCATATACACAGTGGGAAGGAGCTGGTAAGGAATTGTGCTGCCAACCCAAAAGCAGGTAGTTTGTATCCACAAGATAGAAAGATAGGCAATCTCCGCCTGTGTGATTTACAGCCTCTGAAAACCCATTGGAGGGTTGGCTATGGGTCAATTCTGATTCAATGGCACACAACAACATACACAGTGGGTACTCAGGAGATGTGTACTGAGCAAATGAGAGAGAACATCTGAGAATGAGCACAAATGTGCATACTCCCTTAGCCCTTTCCACAGAGTGCTATTAAGTGCTCGGAGGAGACTCTGGGTGCTGTAAACCATTAACATGCTCTGCTGGGAAAATTGAGTCTATCTACCCAAAGGCACCTCAGAAGAAAGGACTGGAGATCTATTTCTGAAAAATCAGACACTGAAACCTTTACAGAACACAGATCTACTCTGACATACATAGGTGATCCCAAGTCAGAATCAATGTAAAGAAAACTGGTTATCAAAGGAGATAGGACATGTGTACCAAGCAGACGACTAGCCAACTCTGCCACAGTTCTCTTCCTTTGTGCTTCAAAGTTCGTTGCTCACCCATAGCTGACATCCAAGCAGATATATGCACACCCATGTTTATTGCAGCTTTGTTCACAATAGCAAGGAGTTGGAAACAACCTAAGTGCCCAT
>NW_006399827.1:13672113-13675739 GCF_000299155.1 Elephantulus edwardii
TATAGAAAAAAAATATTTAAAAAAGTACAATCAAAAAAAAAAGTTCATTGCTCACATCTGTTTAGCATATATCACAAGAAGGCATTGAGGCGACACATGTCTATGTCTCCCCCTAGACTGGTTATCCATTCAGCCTGCATATTAGAATGCACGGAGACCTTTTTAAAAATATCAGTGCCGAGACTCTGTCCACAGAGCTTTTTTTAACTACGCCAAATGAATAAAGATCAAAGAGAAATCATTTTCTAAAACCTTCCAAGTGATTCTGAACAGAGTGCGTTTTGAGAACTCAGCATCTCAAAAATAGAATCTGTACCTTCTTCAACTAATGCAATACTTGAGACACAGGGCTTGCAGGAAATTCTCACTGAATGAGTCAATAAATGGATGGCTGAATAAATCAATGAAGGAATGGAGAGCAGAGACTAATATTCTTCCCAACCTTTGTCCACTGACACCCTGTACTGTGTACTGTCCTGACTGTGGTTCCCTCTTTCCATCATAAATTTCCTGTCTTTGCTGAGCACTGTAATGTCAGTTTAAAGACAAATGCATCAAATTTAAACCATGATCTTTCTTTATCACTTGTTATGCATCTGAAAGCTGGACACTGACTAAGGATGAAAGAAGAAGAATCAATGCTTTTGAGTTGTGGTTCTGAAGAAGTTGTTGTTATTGTAGATGTGTACCATTGAGTTGGAAGTAACCCATAGCATATTTTCAGAGGCAGTTAATGGCATGAGAAGAGACTGCCCTCTTCTCCTGCAGAGCAGCTGGTGAATTTGAACTGCATGTATTTGGGATGGTAATATAGGTTCTTACCTCTAGGCCACCAGAGTCCCTGAATATCCCATTGGCTGTCAAGAGAACAAACAAACATGACTTGGAGAAAGTATAGCCAGAGTGCTCCTTGGAAGCAAGGATGGTGAAGCTTTGTCTCACATTATTTTGGACATGTTGTTAGGAGTGACTGGTTCCTGAAGAACTTCGTGCTTGGAAAGGTGGAGAGTCAGCAAAAGAGAGGAAGAAATGGACTGACACAGTGACAAGAGGGTCAAGTATATCAAAGATGATGAGAATGGCGCAGGACCGGGCAAAGGTCAGACCCCATTGTTCATGAGATTGGTGTGAGCTGTAGTCTACTTGACAGCTCCTAATAACAGCAAACATGTATCTGTCCTCAGTTAACCACTAGCCACAACTCCAGGCAGAATCTCCAGTGGTGGACATACTGCTCCTTCTCCTACAACTGCTGTGCTCCATATACTCGGCCTGCTGTTTCCCAGCAGCTACCCTCACCTGACAAGGATGGAACTCTCTCTCCATCAACAGCTCTTGTGCTGTCACAAACTCCTTCAGTGTGAGAGAAGAGCTATGGGAAGTGTCAAGGCCCACATGCTTTGATACCACATTTAGCTGCAACTCTGAAAAGGGTATTGAGCCACAGAATTCCAGGCCAAACTAAAATCCAAGTTTCAAATAAGTTCTTTTTGGTGCAATCATGACTGAAAAAGCAAAATTAGGACAGCTCTGGATTTTTTAAATTTAGGTGTAAAGGAAAAGAAAATAGTATAGATCATACCCTACTAGAAATTTCATCTCCTTCCTAAAAAACAAGGACTATGTGCATGTTGCATAACAATTAAATACCTTAGATAACAGAGTCAGAGGTAATAGTGTCCAGCTCAGATATGGTAGCCAGCTACATCACTCTGAATTTACTCCCACATCAGACTCCTGAAAGAGCTCACTATGCCCTTTCCCAGTCTCTTATTCCTGGTCTTTGGTCCATATTTGCTTTCTTTCTGTTCTAGTTATCATTCCTGTACACTTAAATTTTAAAAATTCAACTCTGTTCCAATTTCACTGAACTGACCATGACTGAACAAGTTTAAACCAATTAAAGCTGGTCCAAAGCCCTGCTAACATGCAGCCCAATGAGAACTTTTTTTTTTGCTTCTTTTCTAGAACTGGATAGTGTTCAGTTTTCATACTGAATGTTTCAATCAAAGATTCTACATCAGAATCCTATCCAGAAGGGAGAAAATGTAGAACAGAATTTCAAATTCTAAAGGAATCCAGACTGTGTAGAGTCACTGAAGTTGGATGAATCACAGAAATCATTCTCCTAATAACCACCAAGCCTAAACAAAAAATATTCCCTGAAGTCTCCCACAAACGAAACAACAGTTTAGTTTAAGTAATAAAAAAATCTGCTTTGATCACTGTATTCTTTTAAGAACTATCTGTATGGGAACAAATTATAAACAACAACTCATAAGATTAGCTAGAAAACCCAGGAACAACAGTGCGTTTATGTTAACGGGGAAAGAACAGTTCCAAAAAGGAGGGCAAGAATGATTGCATAACTTAAAAACTATAATCAATGTCAGTGAATTGTAGATAAAGAAATTGTTAAATTATTCTCAGCAGCAAAAAGAATTTTTTTTCTCAGCCTGTTCAAGTGTAGGGAATGTCTTTTATCTGATTTCCTTGTACAAATGTAAACTAAGAAATGTTCCTACTGATATCCCAAGAATGAGTCAGTCAGTGGTTTGTACATCCCCAGAGTGGCATCACTTAGTAATTTACCCTCACACCCCTTTATTTTTCTTTTGTTTGTTTGTTTTTCTTTGTCTTCACACTCTTGAAACTGCTTGTTCAAAGGTCATCTAGAGAGCTGACATCATAAGCCTGTGTCATGTCCTGGCCCCTGTTGTTATGTGCTGTTAAGTTGCTTGCGACTCATAGGAAACTTCTGTACAACAGCTCTGAACCCGACACTACCCTGAGCCAACCTTATTGTCTCTGACACACCTACCCCCATTACCCTAGTCACTGAGTCAATCCATCTCATGGAGAGTCTTCCTCGCTTGTGCTGTCCCTCCACCCTCCCAAACATGACTTCCCTCTCCAAGGATTGGTTCCTTCTTACAACATGCTCAAATTATGTCAGACAGAGTTTCAGAATCCTTGCCTCTAAGGAGCAGCCTGGTTTTACCCTCTCCAACATGAACCTATGGTACAATAAAAATCACTTTCCAATATGAAAGAGAAAAAAAACAGATAATGTTTTATCACATAAATTGATTCCACAAGAATATCAGAAGATTATATTCTACATAAAAATATGTATCTAATGCTTGCTCCAACAGCACATATACTAAAATTGGAGCAATACAGAGAAGATGGAATGGCCCCTGCAAAATGATGACATGTAAATTTTTAAAGCATTCCATATATTATTTTAAAAAGAATATGTATTTAGTCTCTAATAAAGAATCATTTCTTTCCTTTTGATTTGAATTTACCTTTAGCCCTATTTTAAATTAACTCTCTTATAAAAATTAGCTTGAGTTGCAACTCCATACAAATGGTTTAAATATTTTGTTACAAACAATTGCTTTAATTTTCAATAGAAGGTATATGAAAATACTGGTTTAAAGCATAGTATGACAGGTATCAATAATACTTCCTCCAAATCAGTATAAAGAATATATGTGTTTAGAAAGTGTGAAACATAGGATTAGAGGGGAATTTTTTCAACATAGTAAAAAGTATCTATGAAAACCCAAGAGCCAACATTGTTCTTAATGGAGAGAGGTTAAAGGCATTCCCTTTAAGAA